>NW_027361788.1:40555000-40882500 GCF_039654945.1 Dendrobates tinctorius
GGACAGGGTGCACCTGACTGCACTGGACACGAGCCATGTTCATTCAGATGCAGCCAGAGTCTGGAATTTCTGCTGGAAATGACATCAGCATCAGGCTCTCCAGTCACCAGGAATAAAGCCTCTTCAGTATGGCTGACAGCAATGATCTGAGAGGCAGTGATGTCCCAGTATCACCGACAGCTAGTGGCATTTATTGACTTAAAGGGGTCCATCCCAGCGCAATCAGCTCTAGACCCCTCAAAGATAAAAACAGTGGATACCCTGCTGTGGCTCCGTTATAGTGGCGTAGGCGCCACTGTTCCCGGAGAGTGATGTGACATTATTGTGCTACGTGACCGCTGCAGTGTCACTGGCTCATCAATATTCAGTCAGGGTGGACGAAATAGTAAAGGCTGAAACGGAGAAGCGGCCACTCATGCCCTTCAGCCAGCACGTGACCCAAGCCATGCCACCCTCCACGAACAGCAGCACCGACATCGCTGGAACATGCCAGAGTGGGACATCGGAACAATGACGCATGCGCAGGAGTGGAACATTTAGGAGACTGGCGCGGGGCATTTAGGAGACTGGCGCAGCGTAGTGGTTTTCAATAAAGGTTGCTGATGTATTACTTAAGATCATTGTGACCTATATATTCAACAAATCTCAAAGTCTAGTCTAAAGGGCATGTCACACTAAGAGATATCGCTAGCAATATCGCTATAACTAGTGACGTTATAGCGATATTGCTAGCGATATCGCGGTGTCTGATACTTACCTACGACCGGCTCCCCCCGCTGGTTATCGCTGATCGCGCGAGAACAGGCTGGACTGTTTCTCGTCATCAGCTTCCTGCTTGGCTTCCTGCTGTGACGACGAGCGACGCGTGGAGCCGGGCGGGAGGACGCAGGATCGCCTGGTGTGACAGGTAAGTAGCGATCCCCGTCCCCTGCGATGTC
Source organism: Dendrobates tinctorius (assembly GCF_039654945.1). Classification (NCBI taxonomy): domain Eukaryota; kingdom Metazoa; phylum Chordata; class Amphibia; order Anura; family Dendrobatidae; genus Dendrobates; species Dendrobates tinctorius. The sequence continues at coordinate 40,555,939 of NW_027361788.1, forward strand.
GCTGGTGAGATCTGCCTGTGTGGCAGCTCACTAGCGACCACTTAGCGATGTACCAGCGATCCTGACCGCGTCATATCGCTGGTCGGGATCGCTGGTACATCGCTAAGTGTGACAGTACCTTGAGAGGTTTGGCAGTGTTAGGTCCTGGAAAACGAGAATCGCCTTAACGTGGCTACCAGGTACACATGAATTGGCCAATTTATGCGCTAAGCATTCTCAATTTTTCATATTTCTAGTGCAGTAATGCAATTCAACTTTCATATTTCATGTTTGCAAGCTATAGTGCTACAGAGTGCTGCCTTATTTGACAATATATTCAACGCTCATCTTTAAGGGGTTAAAGGGATATGCAGAAATCCTTCCACATCCATGACCTATTCACAAGATAAGTGGACTGTAAGATTGCTGCAGGTCCAACCACTGGAACCCCCACCGAACATGACAAAGGAGGTCCCAAAGTCCCCTGTGTGAATGGGAAGGGAGTGGACACGTGGGATGGCTGCTCTGCTCCTCCTCTATAGGAGCGATTGTCGCACACGCTCACTATTGCTCCATTCACTGATAGCCCTGTTCTTGTGATCCATGGGGTCTCAGCAGCCCGACCCCTAGCAATCACACATCTTGTGGATAGGTGCTAGCTTTTTTTATGGGACCACCTCTTTATGTTGTCTGCATCATCTCACCTCTGCTCTGGTTACAGTGGCAGCGCTCACTCGAAATGCTCTCTGCTTCCTTGTGATGACTGGGGGTCTCTCGCCATACTCCAAGGGGTACTCCGGGGGGACCTGCCCAGTCAGCTCCTGGAGGGAAACACAGCAGTGCTGGGTGAGATGTTAGGACAGGACTGGACTGCCGCCATCATGACTCAGGCAGCAGAAATCAGTAAAGCCTCATTAACAGTGACATCGACGGGGGCAGGGATCAATGCTGTGTGCGCACAGGACCCAGCCGCCACACCGTGCCAGTCCGTACAGTCACCGATATTTGACGTGCATTTACAAGGCTTGTAAACCGCTTCAAGTCTATCTTACCTCTAAAAGCTGGGAAAGTGAGTGCTATCTGTTGTTCTCTGTTATCACCCATTTCAAGAGTGTTCATGACTGATCGGAAGTCTGAAAATTCTGAGACCGGACCCCGTGATCCCTACTTTGTCTCACTGATCTCCAGCGGTGGTCTTTCCATGTGTTATGTGCAGGCACAACAGCTGCAGGGCCAAGAAGTGAGGACCGCCACATGTCCTCACCTCCCCGTGTGCTGGAGAACGGGAGTGGGCTTCCTAATTAGCTAAAAGCTAACATTTTTATCTATTTTTTTCTTCTTTAGCACACATGCAAGTAATAGAGCCATTACTTAAAGGGGCAGCCCTCGTACTCACCGCCTCCTGCAGGCACAGCCTCCGCAGCTCATGCACCTTCTGACGCAGCGACTCCTGGAGATCTCGCTGTTTCTCTCCGAGGTCTGAGATCAGTTGGGCTCTCTGCTTAGAGGAGGCGTCAAACAGGGCCCCACCTGTAGAGAACATTTACACATTAATGCCTCCCACAACATCCCTCCATGACTGGAATCCTATCATTAAAACCCCCCAAACTGTTAATTAATAATACTGCCATGTAGTACATAGTGGTGCAACAGAGTGCCCAAACAACGGGGTCCTCAAGTCTACGTGAATTCAGCACAGGAACGTTTTAGAGAAAGAGAAAGAGGTAAGAAAATACCGCTATAGAATACCCCAATAAAGGTATAATATGGTGTACTATACAGCACATTATTACTGCCTAGTAGTCCCCAAATGGTGATATACTTTGCCCATTTACCTAGGATGTAGGCAAGTCTCAAGCAATAATAGATCAATGTTTATGAACGAATGTTTCCCTGCAGTGAGCACATAATACCGCCAGAGTGCTCCAATATGATTATATGGTGCCCATATAGCATCACACAGTGCAGTAATGTTACCATTCACTAGTGCCAAAAAACTGGTTCAGTGTGCCTTATTGTCTATGCAAGTCTCAATCAATAATCAATCTTCAAGGTTTCTGACGGTAAGGTGGCCTGCCGTAAGCAAATACTGCCGTAGAGTACCCCAAATAGTATATGGAGCGTTAAGAATACCCCCTTCTAGTCCACAAAAACTGTTACAGTGTGCTTGATGGTCTACGCAAGTCCCAAGCAATAATCAATGTCTTTTTCTCTAAGTAGGTGGAGCCATACATTACGCAAACAATACAGCCATAGAGTTAATCAAAAACCGTACCACATAGTGCGATAATCAAAATACTGCCATGTAGTCCTCATTCATGAGTACTATACAGAGCTATAAACATTGCAAAACACAGTGCCATACAGCACACCATATACCACAATACACTGCCCTAATAATACCGCATAGAAGTCCCCTAACAGTGCTATATGGCATGTGATTAACTGGGTTCTTGTGTCTGTGTGGATTTAGCAGGGATTAGTTATGGATATTCCTATATCAAAGTATACAACAGCACATAGATAATACTATCCAGCATATACACCAAATACCACCATACAGTGCACGCATAATATTGCTATGTAGTTTACGAATTACAGAACTATGCATTGGACAAGTAACTCTGCCTTACTATGCTCCTATACCACCATACAGAGCACCAATATTGCCCCCCAAATATCAGTACATGTACAGTGATCACATAATAGTGCCATAGAGCGCAGTTATAATACACCTTAGCAGTACCCAAATACCTGCACTACATAGTGACCAAGTAGCAGTTCCATAGAGCACAGTTATAACATGCCTTAGTAGTGCCCAAATAACTGTCCCAGTTACCAAGTAGCAGTGCCATAGAGCACAGTTACAAAACACCTTAGCAGTGCCCAAATACCTGTCCCATAGTGACCAAGTAGCAGTACCACAGAGCACAGTTATAACATGCCTTAGTAGTGCCCAAATACCTGTCCCATAGTGACCAAGTAGCAGTTCCATAGAGCACAGTTATAAAACACCTTAGCAGTGCCCAAATACCTGTCCCATAGTGACCAAGTAGCAGTACCACAGAGCACAGTTATAACATGCCTTAGTAGTGCCCAAATACCTGTCCCATAGTGACCAAGCAGCAGTTCCATAGAGCACAGTTATAACATGCCTTAGCAGTGCCCAAATACCTGTCCCATATAGTGACCAAGTAGCAGTACCACAGAGCACAGTTATAACATGCCTTAGTAGTGCCCAAATACCTGTCCCATAGTGACCAAGTAGCAGTTCCATAGAGCACAGTTATAACATGCCTTAGTAATGCCCAAATACCTGTCCCATAGTGACCAAGTAGCAGTACCATAGAGCGCAGTTATAACACCTTAGCAGTGCCCAAATACCTTTCCCATATAGTGACCAAGTAGCAGTATCATAGAGCGCAGTTATAACACCTTAGCAGTGCCCAAATACCTTTCCCATATAGTGACCAAGTAGCAGTATCATAGAGCGCAGTTATAACACCTTAGCAGTGCCCAAATACTTGTCCTATATAATTAACTAATATTACCACCTAATAGCCCCCATATAAAAAGTACTATACAGTGACCAGACAAAGCCCCTGTACACAGACCCTCTGATATCGGCGGGAACAGTAGTGTGCATGGGGCCTCCTGACTCTCCCCAAACAGATGACGTGGGGGAGAAGAATCGGCAGCCATGTATTGTGTATAGGGGAACATAACAGTGCCCAATTATCTGGGTTCTCTAGTCTATGCAGATTCTGCAGGGGGGGGGGGGGGAAGGTATAATGCTTCCTGTTTGGGTGGTCTAGCCCCCCTCCCCGGAAACAGTTGTTCATATTACCCTACCTTGCAGGAGGGGGGGCTCAATATACATGCCCCTGCCCACCCCCATAATACACCCATGTTAGTAAACCTGTCCGTGTCTCTGAGTGAGTGCAGACGAGTCGGCACAGCAGCCAAGCAGCACAGCACGCCTGCGGCGTCAGGAAGAAAAGGTGTACATAGCTCCATGTACAGGGACAGAGGATCTGGGTGTATCAAGCTTTAGCATATATTACGTCACTGCAGTGACATCTCTGGGGGCACTACATTGTCTCAGTGATACCCGGGACCCCTGCACTGTTTGGCGATTCTCCATAATCTCTCCACTTTAGTTGCTGCCATATTGAATCAGATATCAACATTTTGTATAGTGGCCGATCCATGATACCAAATGGGGGTCCGCCGGCCCCCTGAACATTAGCTCAATGGCCTGTTCAGCCAAGCAGGTGACCAGATACATAACCGTGCGGTATTTTACCTGACGTGGCGATGCCACAGGGACCCTTCACCTCCATGTTCGCTCCGCAGCTCCTACCAACGTTGAAAGACGCCTATGGAGATAAGGGGGACACCAAGCATATGATCAGCGGCAACAAGTCATCACACTGCCCTCTGCTATAGCCCCCCCGGAGACCCTCCACCCCGCACCGTGCTCTCCACTGTAGGCATCAATGAAGGGGCTTCCGCCATGTCAATAAGGATAATATGAATGCAAAAGGGTAAAGAAAGGAGATCGATGGGGGAAGGGAGGAAAAGTGTAGCCCCCGCACCAATAAACTCCAGGAAGGTCCCGGCCTCCCCCCTCCCTGCAGCGGACACCAAATGCCAGGAACTAAAAAGACCAACTCCAAGGACATCTGCTATACAGATAACAGCATGAGAGGCGGTGGGCACACGCACATGGAAAGGATGGCAGTTTTTTTTGCAAATCCAATAAATGCAAGATTCGCTCCTACATCGCATTCACAATTCATATTTCTTTCCTGAAAGCCACACACAGACCAAGGTTGTCCGCAGGCCTTCGCCCATACATGATATCGACGGCAATGTGCACTACAGCTCCCAGCATGCTCTGTGCCACTAAAGATCCTAAACAAGCTCTTCAGGGGAACCGCCGTGCCCCCCACCCTAAAGCTGGGACTCTGCTTACATGCATGAACTTTCTGCTGCAAATCTCCAGGACTGAAGTGACTAAAGGGGGGGGGTTATCAGCACAGAAATGGGAGCCGTTCTGACTGCCATATTGGGCTCCACTCAGCTTTCCGCACGTCGGATGCAATTTCTCCCCAAATCTTGTATGGGCGCTCCGCTGTGCGTGAATGATCGGTGCAGTCTCCCTGTCGGTAACACAAGTCAGACATGACAAGGACTGTGCGTATGGAGGGTCCACTGAGACATGACACACTTCACATTACGAGGTCGGCAGCAAAATGTCTCAGAAGATTGTAACCCCTTCCTGGACCTGTTTCCACATTGCACAGCTAATTACCAGCAACATTGTCACCCAGCTTTCCAGAGACCCTGAATGGCACATTAATTTATTGCTATGCAACCACGTCACAGCGGCTCTGGCAATGTGCTCATGAACCAGAAGGCCCTGGATGAACAGAAATATAGTGCTGCAGTGCATTGAGAGATTGTCAATTAACCAGTTGGTATGAGCAGGGCAGACATCAAGGAAGCAACCCAGGCAAATACCCTGCAGAAGAAAAAAAAAAAAACCAAGACAAAAAAATAGCACTACATCACCCTCATTCTCAGGATCTGAGGTGGTCCTGGAAGTTGGGTCTCCATGCGTCACTATGTCTGCTTCATTCTCAGGATTGGAGGGGGTCCCAGACGTCGGATCTCTATGCGTCACTATGTCTCCTTCATCCACAGGATCGGAGGGGGTCCCAGATGTTGGACCTCCATGCAGCACTATGCTGTCTTCATTCTCAGGATCGGAGGGGGTCCAATGCAGCAACACATCACTTTCATTCTCCGGATCAGAGGGGGTCCACGCCTACCTTTCCCTTTACTTTACCTGTTTGTCAGTGTAGTTCTGTCCATGCACCAAGAGGCTCAGGATGAACAGTGCTGCCATGCACTTAATTATCAGTCACACAGGTGCATGCAGTGCACTGCATGTGCTATGGGCCTGTCCAGGCATATTCCCTTTTTGCCTTGGATACTACAGGTGCCACCATAAGGGAAAGGGTTGGAACGAGCTTTCCCAACATGTTGGGGCGTAAAGCAGCCAATTCTTCATGTGCCCCTTCCAGAAGATGCACTGTCAATCGCTAATGAACCAGGAATGGTAACCAAACCCTGAAATCCTGGTAAATGCCTGCTGGGAATCTGGGTATAAGGTTAGACGCAATGTTACTGTGACCCCCAATTTACCTGGAGCCAGTGCTGGGTACTCTTTTGGCAAACCCCATCCTGCCCCTTGTGCCATGCGGCCTCCTCGCCCAGCCTGTGGTGTCACACAGCAAAGGTTACAGCTGAATCACGGACAGATCAGGCTTCCGTCACTTCTGCAAACAAATCTGTCATCCTGTGTAACAAGCTGGGGATTGTTGCAGAATGCGGCGTCACTGGGGATCAGCATGTCCTAAGCCTCTGATCTAACGCAGCAAACACCTCCCCGATCCCCTCGATCTGTCACTCATTAACACAATGCATGCCATTGTCCACGCCTCGCCGGTATCTGCACAACCCCACCACCCTGTCCCAAGGACTAGTATAACCATAAAGACTAATCCCCCCAGTCCTACTTTTCTGAAAACTTCATAAAACTTTTATTCAGACGATTTTCAGCGATATCTGGGATCTTGGGAAAGCTGGGTAACACTGTACAGGGGACTGCTGCCTGTCACTTGCATGGACTTGTTTAGTAGGCGGCTAGGTAGCCGCAAAAGGTTGAATATTGAAGGGGGGGGGGAACAACACTGCAGCCCTTTCATCCTTCGGATCAATGGGAGTCCCAGACTTCAGACCTCTATGGATCATAAATACAAATATCTCTTTATTAAAGGGGATTACTCAGGGAAAGTTGGGCTTAATGCAGAATCACCCAGCTTTCCCAGATCAACATGTTTGCTCCAGTTTGCATTGACATACAGGACACCGGGAAAGCTGGGTAACACCTTGGTACAAAGTATGGTAACAGCTGGAGAGCCATGAGTTGGGGAGCACTGGTGTAGGGCAATCTGCAGAAACCTCCTGATAGGATGACATTCAGGAATATGTCGGGTGTCTGCCTTGAGCCCCAAAAGAGCCTGGCATCTTCCGGATCTGCTGCCCCTTCCCAAACTGCAGATGTGGAGTCCCTAGGGTGTCCCCAGGAAAACTCACATGCCACATGTTTCAGCGAAGGAGGCCAATTGTCCTCCAAATATCATGTCATCAGATGGGGTCCTTAAATTAAAAGGCTATTCCATCTTCATAGATAGATATTCTAGAAAGTGCTCGTAAAAACAAGCATTTTTGCAATTTACTGCTTATTAAAATTTGCAATCGTTCTTGAGATGTGCCTTGTTTATAACTCGTTGCCTAGGAGACCGACCACTGCTGCTTGCAAGCACTGCTCTGAAGCTGACCGGAATCGGGAGGCAACATCGCACTCCCTCCCTCCCCATACGCATTGTGCACCCTTATCTTACCGTGAGCGATCCAGCAGATGGCCATTCACCTCCTGAATCTGAAAACAAGAGAGAGTAGAAATAAGCGCGTGCACATAATACTGATGTTGGGTATGTAGCAGAGCCGAGCATGAAAACGTAGCAGAGCTGAGCATGTTACCTGGCACTGTAACGCCAGGAGGAAGTTCTGTAATTATCCGATGTCTAGTCTTATCTAGGAGAATTATTAGAACCCAGTGACAAGCTCAGCACTGCTACATCTGTGGGTACACATGACATATTAGTAACGTCTGCATTATCCCATTCAATCCTCTCGTAGTTATGTTGGTCCGAGGAAAAGCAGAGCCAAAATGGCCACCATTATGGAGTTGGCACATGGGGTGCCGGGGTCTCCTGTCCCAGGACCATATGGGTGGAGGGGTACGCTTGGCTTTTATGGGACTTCTCGCTGGGTGTAGTAGTTCACCACCTTACATCAGGATGTCACATGCTGTGATTCACTAGGGCGGCTCTCCGCAGGGGGTACACAGAGTACAAATAACAGGTGCATGTTTGGCAGTGTCCGCTGCGAGGACGTCATCGATGCAGCAATTATACGCTTCTAATAGTCACCTACCCCGCATGGTAATATAACTCCGGACACACCTAGCCGCACACCGCCACAGGACACTCTGCCCTCGCTGGGACCGCAGGTGGAGTACAGTTTATTGCAGCCATTTCTATAGCGCTAGATTAGGGCACGGGGTGGCAGCAGGGCTCGCGGGTAATGTTACAGGGCAGGCTTGGGGTTAGGTGACTCTTAAGGTGAACACCCAGATTATTTTGGACAGTCCTCCACCTTCCTGGTGGCAGCCGCGCTGGGACAGGAGGATTACGTCAGGTGATAATTTTAGATCTACATTACATAACGGCTCTTTGTTAATCGGTTGCGACATTCAGTGCCTGGATGTTTCCCAATCGGTTCCTGGAAAAGCTGGGTGGCATCCAGTATGGCTGACACTACAGTACCAGGGCGCCATTCCAAAAAGATGTGCAAAGATGGAAATCCCCCACTTTCTCAGAACCAGGGAGAAAAAAAAACCTAGGGCCCTTTAAGTGGCAGTTGGGTCAGTGCCCATTAGAAGTAGAACCCGGGCACCCGGCCTGGCGATTTGGCAGCAATGGCAGGTGATAGATCACGTTGCACTTGTGTCACTGTTAGCGCTACACCCCTGACTGTACACGTAATGATGGACAGCATCGGCAGGCCACCCGTAACACGACATCACCCAGGAGTGCTGTGCCCCCTGCTGCCAACGATCTCTAGAGGCGCCCACGAGGTTTATGGCCTAGGACATTACATGATGAAGGGGTATAGTGCTGTATCACACCACACAGGTTTAGATACACAGTATCAGTGTACGATTAGATACAGTAGCTCAATTTACGGTATCATACAAGACATGACTAGATACATCATCTGAATCAGCATATAACTGCACAAAAATAGGGTGATATACGCCAGGTCAGCAGAGTAGCACATAATAGGCTTAGATACATCAGCACAAATATACAGGCTCACACGGTATTCAGCAAACAGTATCACACATAACAAGCTTAGATACAGCAGCTCAACACACAAAACAGTTTGCTGCGCTGCCGTAACACAAAAAGCTTAGATACAGCAGTGCAGGCACCATCACACATGACAAGCTTAGATACACTAGGCCAGGACACCATACCACATTATAGGCTCAGATGCGGCACCTCAGTAGACAGTATCACCAATAACCAGCTAATATACACATTGGCAGAGAGTATCACATAACAGGTTTAGATACATGGTTCAGCAGACTATCACACATTACAGGATTAGATACACCAGTCCGGTTCTCACTGGTGATACTCCCAGCACAAGTCAGTAACCTTTGGCCCAGCAGGAAGCGTCAGCGAGTCCGCACATCCCTTACTCAATAGCAGTGAGTAAAGCAGCTGCACTGCACTCAGCAGGCGAGAACGTGCCCTGCCTGACTCAGCGGCGCGCAGAGGCTCCTGCTCCCCAGCCACAGTCCTCCGCAGGCTTCCTGCTTACACCGCCACTTCCTGTAACCAATACATGTTCAGGCCTGGAGTTCTCCCCGAATCCCAGGTGCAGACATAGCGGATAACAATACCCCATACGTGGTCCTACACCGGCCACTGGATGTTACCTTCGCTCCTGAGACAAGCAGCCTGCGCAGCGTCTGATGACCGCTTATCCCGCCAGCAGCTGTCTGACATCTGCAGTGGCCATTAGTCACAGAAATAGTGAGACGGCTCAGGTGTCAGGAGCAGCTGTGTCATGTCACTTTATTGCTTTATACCTTCGTATTAATCGGTGTCGTAACCGTACAATTATTATAATCAGAACTTCCTTTTTTATTAGGGCTCCTAAAAATTACAAATAGGTTCATAAATTCAGGAGGGGAAAAAAAAAAAAAAAATACAGAAAATTAAAGGGACACTCAAGACAATTTATAGCCCAACATCTAGCAAAGGCTCCGCGGGGGTGGGGCATTAGAGAATTCCATGTCATGCCCCGCCTACTTCATTTATCAAGTAGTATGGTTGTCTTTGGTGCCCGTATCAAGCAATCAGCAATCTCTTCTCCCATCCTGAAATGGCTCCGGCGCAGGCGCATTGCTCTGCCCTGTTGAGGGCAGAGCAGAATTCTGCAGTGCGCAGGCGCCAGACCTCTCCCGACACCTGCGTACTGCAGGACTCTGCTCTGCCCTCAACAGGGCAGAGCAATGCGACTGCGCCGGAGCCATTACAGGATGGGAGAAGAGGACATCATCGCATGAAGGGAGGCGCCGGATGGGATGGCGACACCCATCGGACCGGACCGCCCACCTCGGTGAGTATAATATAACGTGTTTTTCTTCTCTTTGGCCGGGATCACACACAGCGAGATACGGCCGAGTCTCGCAGGTTAAAACCAATCTCTGGCGCCGCCACTCCGGAACAGAGCGTGCAGCCACACAGCAATACATGGAGCTGCATGCTCCGCTCCGGAGTGCCAGAGCTTGGTTTTAACCTGCGAGACTCGGCCGTATCTCGCTGTAGTGTGACTCCGGCCTTTCAGGTTACATCGGAGGCTTATCTACAGCATTACAGAATGCTGTAGATAAGCCCCCGATGTCTATGCCAGCAGCTGCAAAGCCAAAAAAAAGGGTGACAGATTCCCTTTAACCTGTTACAGTCGTGTGAACCCTATGATGGCATTTTAAAGTGCTTTATATACTGACAGGTTCCCTTTAAGAAGCTACTAGGATTGGATCCCCCAAGGTGTGTCTTTGGGGAGCATGATGAGAACGCGTCTGTCTACAGCTGATCGCAGCCCGAGGACGAGATATGGGCAGTGATCTAAATATATACAGACGGATTTTCGTCAGGTTCCCGGCAGCAGATCTTGGCTGCATAAGAGCCCCAGAAATAAGAAATTCTAGAGCCCCGCCCAGTGGACCCCAAGTATTAAGAAGGATTATACAAAAAAAAAAAAAAAAGTGTTAGGCCCTGTGCACACGGTGCGGATTCTGCTGCGGATCCGCAGTGGATTTACCGCTGCAGATCTGCAGCAGAACTGCAGGTGATGTACAGTACCATTAAAGCCTATGGGAAAAAAAAAAAAAAAAAAAAAACCCGCTGTGCACATGCTGCGTTTTTTTCCGCGCGGTTTTTGTGCGGAAAAAAAAAAGCAGCATGTGACTTCTTTTGTACGGTTTTGCTGCAGATTTGTAGAATGGAGCAGGTGGAAAACCGCAGTGGAAAACCGCACAAAAACGGCATTAAAACCGTAAAAAAAAAAAAAAAAAGGAAGAAGAAATCCGCAGGAAAAATGCAGGTCATTTGACCTGCGGATTTAGTAAAATCCGCGGGAGGATCCGCACTGTGTGCACATAGCCTTAGACATTACTTTTGGCTTTGAATTATGCAAACGAAAAAGGCGGTGTAGTCCGCAGTGACCGGTCCTACAAGGGGCATGACAGATTTTCACAGTGTTCTTCCCCATTAATAACCATCATCACCCTGAAACTGGGCGACTGTTGCTAGAACTTGTTCCTGGCACTTTAGGGCAAGACTTTCATGTGTGACTTCATCGCTCTGGAGTGTTACAGAACATGCTACAATCCGTCTGGGCCCGCAACGTGGCCTCTGCTGACATAATCCCACAGCGTTAATCCTCAACCTCAAGACGCCGCCGTCTTCAGCCTCTACACTCAGGACCATTTCCCACAGTCGACAGTAGCCACAGGGCGTCTGTGTGGTGTCTGCATGTGTACACTACTCCAGACAGCAATGACAGAAACGTTCCTTAAAGGGGTGGTCCCTACAGATGTCAGAGGCGGCCCCTTTTCAGAACGCCTCTCAATGAGCCAGAACCATCAGCAAATTTGTTCAAGTAGCTTTCTTTCTGGAGATTACAAGGATGGCTATTTCATGAGACAACCCCCTTATCGACACACTGGGGTAGATTCATCAACAATGTCTTACAGAAAAAAAAATGTTATCTAGAGCAACCAATCACAGCTCAACTTTCATTTTACCAGAGCAGTTTATAAAAGGAAAGGTGAGCTCCGATGGGTTGCTATGCGCAACAAAGAACGTTCTGATAAATGAGACCTAACACAAGGCCTCAAAAAGGTGCAGTAGAGAACAAGCAGCCGCTACGTGGCGCTTTAATAGGGTCTCCTGCTTTGAATAAAACTTGTTAATAGAGACCCTTGACAATCAACCGCTATGAGGCCCACTGCCAAAATACATTGTCCCCAGCTTGGCATCTGTCCACTTCTCCCTAGTTCCACCATATATTTATAGCAGAATTTGGAAGCATTTGGAAGGATCAGGCTCATGTGCTGAGCCCGCTGTATACTCGGCAGGTGCAGGCTGTGTTACACGGTAGAAACCTGCCCATAACTGCTGTCTAACACGTTAACAAAATGGTTAACAGTGACCATGTATAAATGCGTACAACCACCATGAGAGGTGCTATTAGCACCCACTAGTTTGACTCTTTAGAACGAACGTGCTCACAGAGCAAGAAAGTAAAGGACTGGCGGACATCAAAATACAGCTGCCGGCCAAAGAACTATAGTATTTGGGAATCTCCCGGGGGCTGAATAAAAAGGTTATCGAGGGCCAGAATTGGCCAGCAGGCCTGAGGTTCCCCACCCCTGCTTTAGAGAATTACTGCTCTGAGGCCATGTAAAAGGGGAACCCTCATTCAAATGGCCTGTTCTGCTTACAGTTCCAGCTACAGTCTGTGCCAAGGGCCTCATTTCAGCGACCATCGGAGGGTATTGCGCCTGCACCCCCACCCAACAAAAGGCTAATAAAAGTTTAAGGTGGAAATATGGCCACCAGGCTCTGGGGAGACATTTTAGCTGTGCCTGGAGACAATTGTTTTATTACATGTTGACCACGTAATCCTTCATAAAACCCAAAAGGACTGAAGAAGCGAGGACTCTAGGGCCTGTGCACCCTGAACCTGCCCACATGACATTCTCTTGTTGCCCAACACCTCACATACGTCTCCACCTAAAATACCGGAGACTGGAATTAGCAGCAGAGGAGGCAACAATTATTTTTATTAGGAAAATTACTTCCTGTTCATAAAATACCAGCAGAGATTCCCGCACGTAGGGTACACCGCAGCCTCGAGACACCCAGCTCTGTGCCCTCTGACAGAAAACCACGGCGATACTGGCCCCAGGGCATATCTGCCATTCAGGGTCCTGGAAAAGCTTAGTAACAACCACCATGGGGGCGCACTGGCGGCCATATTAGTTTTGTGATTCACAGTCTTACCCGTCCCCCGCAAGAATCATGACAGACGCGTATGGGAAGAGTGAAGACTCCCATATGTTGTACCATCCTGAGCACAGAAACAAAAAGAAACATTCTGCCTGCAGCCAGACGACACAGAGAATGCGTACCGATGGCGGATGTGTCGCCTACCTACGGCATGGGGGAAGACCCAGAATATGTATGTAGGTACAGCACCACTCACATGGGTAACGGATCGGCGAGAGTAATCCTCCATACTCCCCGGACAACTTCTCGTACTGCACGGAAGTGTCATTCATATGTATACCCGTACTAGCCAACATGCCCGACAACCTGGGTGCCTGCCAGATATCTGTACCCCGCAAACATCCCTCTATAGAGTATTGGGGTACTCAGGTGTACAGACAGTATATGGGGCAAACAAGGTATAGTACTGCTGTATACACAGTAAGTAGGGTATTGGGGTACACAAGGTATAGTACTGCTGTATACACAGTAAGTAGGGTATTGGGGTACACAAGGTGTAGTACTGCTGTATACACAGTAAGTAGGGTATTGGGGTACACAAGGTATAGTACTGCTGTATACACAGTAAGTAGGGTATTGGGGTACACAAGGTATAGTACTGCTGTATACACAGTAAGTAGGGTATTGGGGTACACAAGGTATAGTACTGCTGTATACACAGTAAGTAGGGTATTGGGGTACACAAAGTATAGTACTGCTGTATACACAGTAAGTAGGTTATTGGGGTACACAAGGTATAGTACTGCTGCATACACAGTAAGTAGGGTATTGGGGTACACAGGTGTACAGACAGTATATGGGGCATACAAGGTATAGTACTGGTGTATACAGTAGGGTATTGGGGTACACCCAGTACAGGTGTAGACACAGAATAGACAGTATATAAGATACTGTACAGGTGTATACACAGTATATAAAATATAGTACAGATGTATACACAATATATAGGGTATCATGGTACCCACAAATATAGTACAGGTGAATACATAGTATATAAGATATAGGACAGGTGTATACACAGAATACATGACATGATACAGATGCCATCACATACATCATATACACTTCTGGTTCTGGTCACATGGGCGTTTGTTTCACAGAAAGTTATTTTACAAAACAACCAAAACTTCCACCTGTGTTAAATAAAAAGTCATGTGACTAAAACTATAAAAACATAACACAATAAAGTGCATCCAAAGACATACTGATAGGGAATGTAGATTCTGAGTCCCAATGGGGACAGTGATGCTGATGTCTGTAAAGAGCTGTGGAATTAATGATGCTATTTATGCAAGTAAAATAAATACACCATCCATCACACATATCATACAGAGCATCACACCCATACACCGGCCATACCACATAGTATACAGGCCATCGGACATAAGTAACATACATCACACATATAATACACAGCATACATAAGATGCAATATACACAGTCATCCACCACATCTATAATACGCACACATCACCTATGAAGCACAACACACTATATATATATATATATATATATATATATATATATATATATATATATATATATATATATACACATACACACACACACTCACTGGCCACTTTATTAGGTACACCATGCTAGTAACGGGTTGGACCCCCTTTTGCCTTCAGAACTGCCTCAATTCTTCGTGGCAGAGATTCAACAAGGTGCTGGAAGCATTCCTCAGAGATTTTGGACCATATTGACATGATGGCATCACACAGTTGGCGCAGATTTGTCGGCTGCACATCCCTGATGCGAATCTCCCGTTCCACCTCATCCCAAAGATGCTCTATTGGATTGAGATCTGGTGACTGAGGAGGCCATTTGAGTACAGTGAACTCATTGTCATGTTCAAGAAACCAATCTGAGATGATTCGAGCTTTATGAAATGGCGCATTATCCTGCTGAAAGTAGCCATCAGATGTTGGGTACATTGTGGTCATAAAGGGATGGACATGGTCAGCAACAATACTCAGGTAGACTGTGGCGTTGCAACGATGCTCAATTGGTACCAAGGGGCCCAAAGAGTGCCAAGAAAAAATTCCCCACACCATGACACCACCACCACCAGCCTGAACCGTTGATACAAGGCAGGATGGATCCATGCTTTCATGTTGTTTACGCCAAATTCTGACCCTACCATCCGAATGTCGCAGCAGAAATCGAGACTCATCAGACCAGGCAACGTTTTTCCAATCTTCTACTGTCCAATTTCGATGAGCTTGTGCAAATTGTAGCCTCAGTTTCCTGTTCTTAGCTGAGAGGAGTGGTACCCAGTGTGGTCTTCTGCTGCTGTAGCCCATCTGCCTCAAAGTTCGACGCACTGTGCGTTCAGAGATGCTCTTC
Source organism: Dendrobates tinctorius (assembly GCF_039654945.1). Classification (NCBI taxonomy): domain Eukaryota; kingdom Metazoa; phylum Chordata; class Amphibia; order Anura; family Dendrobatidae; genus Dendrobates; species Dendrobates tinctorius. Next base: position 40,571,553 of record NW_027361788.1, read on the forward strand.
TGCCTACCTTGGTTGTAACGGGTGGCAATTTGAGTCACTGTTGCCTTTCTATCAGCTCGAACCAGTCTGCCCATTCTCCTCTGACCTCTGGCATCAACAAGGCATTTCCGGCCACAGAACTGCCGCTCACTGGATTTTTTTTTCTTTTTCGGACCATTCTCTGTAAACCCTAGAGATGGTTGTGCGTGAAAATCCCAGTAGATCAGCAGTTTCTGAAATACTCAGACCAGCCCTTCTGGCACCAACAATCTTGCCACGTTCAAAGGCACTCAAATCACCTTTCTTCCCCATACTGATGCTCGGTTTGAACTGCAGGAGATTGTCTTGACCATGTCTACATGCCTAAATGCACTGAGTTGCCGCCATGTGATTGGCTGATTAGAAATTAAGTCTTAACACACAGTTGGACAGGTGTACCTAATAAAGTGGCCAGTGAGTGTATATTATATATATATATACACATACACACACATACACACACGTAACACAGCACATAATATATACATACACACACGTAACAGCACATAATATATACATACACACACACGTAACACAGCACATAATATATACACACACACACACACCACATTATACATACACCCACATACATTATACATACACACATCACCCATGTAACACAGCACATAATATATACACACACACACACACACCACCAATGTAACACAGCACATAATATATACACACACATCACCCATGTAACACAGCACATAATATATACACACACATCACCCATGTAACACAGCACATAATATATACACACACACACACATCACCCATGTAACACAGCACATAATATATACACACACACATCACCCATGTAACACAGCACATAATATATACACACACACACACACACACATCACCCATGTAACACAGCACATAATATATACACACACACACATCACCCATGTAACACAGCACATAATCTATACACACAGCACATAATATACACACACACACACACACAATCACCCATGTAACAGCACATAATATATACACACACACACACATCACCCATGTAACAGCACATAATATATACACACATCACCCATGTAACACAGCACATAATATATACACACACACACACACATCACCCATGTAACACAGCACATAATATATACACACATCACCCATGTAACACAGCACATAATATATACACACACACACACACACACACATCACCCATGTAACACAGCACATAATATATACACACACACATCACCCATGTAACACAGCACATAATATATACACACACACACACATCACCCATGTAACACAGCACATAATATATACACACACACACACATCACCCATGTAACACAGCACATAATATATACACACATCACCCATGTAACACAGCACATAATATACACACACATCACCCATGTAACACAGCACATAATATATACACACACATCACCCATGTAACACAGCACATAATATATACACACACACACACATCACCCATGTAACACAGCACATAATATATACACACACACACACACACATCACCCATGTAACACAGCACATAATATATACACACACACACACACACACACACATCACCCATGTAACACAGCACATAATATATACACACACACACACAATCACCCATGTAACACAGCACATAATATATACACACACATCACCCATGTAACACAGCACATAATATATACACACACACACACACACACACATCACCCATGTAACACAGCACATAATATATACACACACACACACATCACCCATGTAACACAGCACATAATATATACACACACACACACACATCACCCATGTAACACAGCACATAATATATATACACACACACACACATCACCCATGTAACACAGCACATAATATATACACACAGCACATAATATACACACACACACACACACACACACACAATCACCCATGTAACAGCACATAATATATACACACACACACACACACACACACACATCACCCATGTAACAGCACATAATATATACACACATCACCCATGTAACACAGCATATAATATACACACACACACACACATCACCCATGTAACACAGCACATAATAAATACACACACACACACATCACCCATGTAACACAGCACATAGTATATACACACAGCACATAATATATACACACACATCACCCATGTAACACAGCACATAATATATACACACACACACACACATCACCCATGTAACACAGAACATAATATATACACACACACACATAATATATACACACACACACATCACCCATGTAACACAGCACATAATATATATACACACACACATCACCCATGTAACACAGCACATAATATATACACACATCACCCATGTAACACAGCACATAATATATACACACACCACCCATGTAACACAGCACATAATATATACACACACATCACCCATGTAACACAGCACATAATATATACACACACCACCCATGTAACACAGCACATAATATATACACACACATCACCCATGTAACACAGCACATAATATATACACACACACACACATCACCCATGTAACACAGCACATAATATATACACACACACACACATCACCCATGTAACACAGCACATAATATATACACACACACACACATCACCCATGTAACACAGCACATAATATATACACACACACACACACACATCACCCATGTAACACAGCACATAATATATACACACACATCACCCATGTAACACAGCACATAATATATACACACACACACACATCACCCATGTAACACAGCACATAATATATACACACACACACACACACACACATCACCCATGTAACACAGCACATAATATACACACACATCACCCATGTAACACAGCACATAATATACACACACATCACTCATGTAACAGCACATAATATACACACACATCACCCATGTAACACAGCACATAATATATACACACATCACCCATGTAACACAGCACATTATACACACACACACACACACACACACATCACCCATGTAACACAGCACATAATATATACACACATCACCCATGTAACACAGCACATAATATATACACACATCACCCATGTAACACAGCACATAATATACACACACACACACATCACCCATGTAACACAGCACATAATATATACACACACACACACATCACCCATGTAACACAGCACATAATATATACACACACATCACCCATGTAACACAGCACATAATATACACACACACATCACCCATGTAACACAGCACATAATATATACACACACACACACACACACACACATCACCCATGTAACAGCACATAATATATACACACACACACATCACCCATGTAACACAGCACATAATATATACACACACACACATCACCCATGTAACACAGCACATAATATATACACACACACACACACACACACACACACACACACATCACCCATGTAACACAGCACATAATATATACACACACACACACATCACCCATGTAACACAGCACATAATACACACACACATCACCCATGTAACACAGCACATAATATATACACACATCACCCATGTAACACAGCACATAATATATACACACACACACACATCACCCATGTAACACAGCACATAATACACACACACATCACCCATGTAACACAGCACATAATATACACACACATCACCCATGTAACAAAGCACATAATCTATACACACATCACCCATGTAACACAGCACATAATATATACACACACACACACACACACACATCACCCATGTAACAGCACATAATATATACACACACACACACATCACCCATGTAACACAGCACATAATATATACACACACACACACATCACCCATGTAACACAGCACATAATATACACACACATCACCCATGTAACACAGCACATAATATACACACACATCACCCATGTAACACAGCACATAATATACACACACATCACCCATGTAACAAAGCACATAATATATACACACATCACCCATGTAACACAGCACATAATATATACACACACACACACACACATCACCCATGTAACACAGCACATAATATATACACACATCACCCATGTAACACAGCACATAATATACACACACATCACCCATGTAACACAGCACATAATATATACACACACATCACCCATGTAACACAGCACATAATATATACACACACACACACACATCACCCATGTAACACAGCACATAATATATACACACACACATCACCCATGTAACAGCACATAATATATACACACATCACTCATGTAACAGCACATAATATACACACACATCACCCATGTAACACAGCACATAATATATACACACATCACCCATGTAACACAGCACATTATACACACACATCACCCATGTAACACAGCACATAATATATACACACATCACCTATGTAACACAGCACATAATATACACACACACACCACCCATGTAACACAGCACATAATATATACACACATCACCCATGTAACACAGCACATAATATACACACACACATCACCCATGTAACACAGCACATAATATATACACACACACACACACACACACACATCACCCATGTAACACAGCACATAATATATACACACACATCACCCATGTAAGACAGCACATAATATATACACACATCACCCATGTAACACAGCACATAATATATACACACATCACCCATGTAACACAGCACATAATATATACACACACACACACATCACCCATGTAACACAGCACATAATATATACACACACACACACACATCACCCATGTAACAGCACATAATATATATATATGTATATATATATATACACATACATACACACACACACACACACACCACCCATGTAACACAGCACATAATATATACACACACACACACACATCACCCATGTAACACAGCACATAATATATACACACACACACACACACACATCACCCATGTAACACAGCACATAATATATATACACACACACACACACATCACCCATGTAACAGCACATAATATATACACACATCACCCATGTAACACAGCACATAATATATACACACACACACACAATCACCCATGTAACAGCACATAATATATACACACATCACCCATGTAACACAGCACATAATATATATACACACACACACACACACATCACCCATGTAACACAGCACATAATATATACACACACACATCACCCATGTAACAGCACATAATATATACACACATCACCCATGTAACAGCACATAATATATACACACACACACATCACCCATGTAACACAGCACATAATATATATATACACACACACACACACACACCACCCATGTAACACAGCACATAATATATACACACAGCACATAATATATACACACACATCACCCATGTAACAGCACATAATATATACACACACATCACCCATGTAACAGCACATAATATATACACACACACACACACACACACATCACCCATGTAACACAGCACATAATATATATATATACACACACACACACACACACCACCCATGTAACACAGCACATAATATATACACACAGCACATAATATATACACACACATCACCCATGTAACAGCACATAATATACACACACATCACCCATGTAACAGCACATAATATATACACACATCACCCATGTAACACAGCACATAATATATACACACACACACACACATCACCCATGTAACACAGCACATATATACACACACACACATCACCCATGTAACACAGCACATAATATATACACACACACACACACATCACCCATGTAACACAGCACATAATATATACACACACACACACACATCACCCATGTAACACAGCACATAATATATACACACACACACATCACCCATGTAACACAGCACATAATATACACACACATCACCCATGTAACACAGCACATAATATACACACACATCACCCATGTAACACAGCACATAATATACACACACATCACCCATGTAACAAAGCACATAATATATACACACATCACCCATGTAACACAGCACATAATATATACACACACACACACACACACACACACACCACCCATGTAACAGCACATAATATACACACACATCACCCATGTAACACAGCACATAATATACACACACATCACCCATGTAACACAGCACATAATATATACACACATCACCCATGTAACACAGCACATAATATACACACACACACACATCACCCATGTAACACAGCACATAATATATACACACATCACCCATGTAACACAGCACATAATATACACACACACACACATCACCCATGTAACACAGCACATAATATATACACACACACATCACCCATGTAACACAGCACATAATATATACACACACATCACCCATGTAACACAGCACATAATATATACACACACACACACATCACCCATGTAACACAGCACATAATATATACACACACATCACCCATGTAACACAGCACATAATATATACACACACACACATCACCCATGTAACACAGCACATAATATACACACACATCACCCATGTAACACAGCACATAATATACACACACATCACCCATGTAACAAAGCACATAATATATACACACATCACCCATGTAACACAGCACATAATATATACACACACACACACATCACCCATGTAACACAGCACATAATATATACACACACATCACCCATGTAACAGCACATAAAATATATATATATATATATGTATATATATATATATATACATACACACACACACACACACACCACCCATGTAACACAGCACATAATATATACACACACACACACATCACCCATGTAACACAGCACATAATATATACACAAACATCACCCATGTAACACAGCACATAATATATACACACACACACACACACACACACACATCACCCATGTAACACAGCACATAATATATACACACACACACACACACATCACCCATGTAACAGCACATAATATATACACACATCACCTATGTAACACAGCACATAATATATACACACACACACAATCACCCATGTAACAGCACATAATATATACACACATCACCCATGTAACACAGCACATAATATATACACACACACACACACACACACACACACACACACATCACCCATGTAACACAGCACATAATATATACACACACATCACCCATGTAACAGCACATAATATATACACACATCACCCATGTAACAGCACATAATATATACACACACATCACCCATGTAACACAGCACATAATATATATATATATATACACACACACACACACACACACCACCCATGTAACACAGCACATAATATATACACACAGCACATAATATATACACACACATCACCCATGTAACAGCACATAATATATACACACATCACCCATGTAACAGCACATAATATATACACACACACACACACACATCACCCATGTAACACAGCACATAATATATATATACACACACACACACACACACACACACCACCCATGTAACACAGCACATAATATATACACACAGCACATAATATATACACACACATCACCCATGTAACACAGCACATAATATATACACACACACACACACACATCACCCATGTAACACAGCACATAATATACACACACACACACACACATCACCCATGTAACACAGCACATAATATATACACACACACACACATCACCCATGTAACACAGCACATAATATATACACACACACACACACATCACCCATGTAACACAGCACATAATATATACACACACACACACACACATCACCCATGTAACACAGCACATAATATACACACACATCACCCATGTAACACAGCACATAATATACACACACATCACCCATGTAACACAGCACATAATATACACACACATCACCCATGTAACACAGCACATAATATACACACACATCACCCATGTAACACAGCACATAATATACACACACATCACCCATGTAACAAAGCACATAATATATACACACATCACCCATGTAACACAGCACATAATATATACACACACACACACATCACCCATGTAACACAGCACATAATATATACACACACACACACATCACCCATGTAACACAGCACATAATATATACACACACATCACCCATGTAACACAGCACATAATATATACACACACACACACATCACCCATGTAACACAGCACATAATATATATACACACACACACACATCACCCATGTAACAGTACATAATATATACACACATCACCCATGTAACACAGCACATAATATATACACACACAATCACCCATGTAACAGCACATAATATATACACACATCACCCATGTAACACAGGACATAATATATACACACACACACACACACACATCACCCATGTAACACAGCACATAATATATACACACACACATCACCCATGTAACAGCACATAATATATACACACATCACCCATGTAACAGCACATAATATATATACACACACACACACACACACCACCCATGTAACACAGCACATAATATATACACACAGCACATAATATATACACACACATCACCCATGTAACAGCACATAATATACACACACATCACCCATGTAACACAGCACATAATATATACACACACATCACCCATGTAACACAGCACATAATATATATACACACACACATCACCCATGTAACACAGCACATAATATATACACACACACACATCACCCATGTAACAGCACATAATATATACACACATCACCCATGTAACACAGCACATAATATATATACACACACACACACACACCACATAATATATACACACAGCACATAATATATACACACACACACACACACACATCACCCATGTAACAGCACATAATATATACACACATCACCCATGTAACAGCACATAATATATACACACACACACACACATCACCCATGTAACACAGCACATAATATATATATACACACACACACACACACATCACCCATGTAACACAGCACATAATATATACACACACACACATCACCCATGTAACACAGCACATAATATATATACACACACACACACATCACCCATGTAACAGCACATAATATATACACACATCACCCATGTAACACAGCACATAATATATACACACACACACAATCACCCATGTAACAGCACATAATATATACACACATCACCCATGTAACACAGCACATAATATATACACACACACACACATCACCCATGTAACACAGCACATAATATATACACACACACACACATCACCCATGTAACAGCACATAATATATACACACATCACCCATGTAACAGCACATAATATATACACACACACACACATCACCCATGTAACACAGCACATAATATATATACACACACACACACACACACACACCACCCATGTAACACAGCACATAATATATACACACACACACACACATCACCCATGTAACAGCACATAATATACACACATATCACCCATGTAACAGCACATAATATATACACAAATCACCCATGTAACACAGCACATAATATATATACACACACACACACACATCACCGATGTAACACAGCACATAATATATACACACACACACACACACACACACACATCACCCATGTAACACAGCACATAATATATACACACACACACATCACCCATGTAACACAGCACATAATATATACACACAGCACATAATATATACACACACACATCACCCATGTAACACAGCACATAATATATACACACACACACATCACCCATGTAACACAGCACATAATATATACACACACACATCACCCATGTAACACAGCACATAATATATACACACACACACACACACACACACACATCACCCATGTAACACAGCACATAATATATACACACACACACACACACATCACCCATGTAACACAGCACATAATATATACACACACACACACATCACCCATGTAACACAGCACATAATATATACACACACATCACCCATGTAACACAGCACAATATATACACACACATCACCCATGTAACACAGCACATAATATATACACACACACATCACCCATGTAACACAGCACATAATATATAAACACACACACACATCACCCATGTAACAGCACATAATATATACACACACATCACCCATGTAACACAGCACATAATATATACACACACACATCACCCATGTAACACAGCACATAATATATACACACACATCACCCACGTAACACAGCACATAATATATACACACACATCACCCACGTAACACAGCACATAATATATACACACATCACCCATGTAACACAACACATAATATATACACACACAATCACCCATGTAACACAGCACATAATATATACACACACAATCACCCATGTAACACAGCACATAATATATACACACACATCACCCATGTAACACAGCACATAATATATACACACATCACCCATGTAACACAGCACATAATATATACACACATCACCCATGTAACACAGCACATAATATATACACACATCACCCATGTAACACAGCACATAATATATACACACACACACACACACACATCACCCATGTAACACAGCACATAATATATACACACACACACAATCACCCATGTAACACAGCACATAATATATACACACACATCACCCATGTAACACAGCACATAATATACACACACACACACATCACCCATGTAACAGCACATAATATACACACACACACACCACCCATGTAACACAGCACATAATATATACACACACATCACCCATGTAACACAGCACATAATATACACACACATCACCCATGTAACACAGCACATAATATATACACACACACACACACACATCACCCATGTAACACAGCACATAATATATACACACATCACCCATGTAACACAGCACATAATATATACACACATCACCCATGTAACACAGCACATAATATATACACACACACACACACACACACACATCACCCATGTAACACAGCACATAATATATACACACACACACACATCACTCATGTAACAGCACATAATATACACACACACACACATCACTCATGTAACAGCACATAATATACACACACACACACACACACATCACCCATGTAACAGCACATAATATATACACACACACATCACCCATGTAACACAGCACATAATATATACACACACATCACCCATGTAACACAGCACATAATATATACACACATCACCCATGTAACACAGCACATAATATATACACACATCACCCATGTAACACAGCACATAATATATACACACACACACACACACACACATCACCCATGTAGCACAGCACATAATATATACACACACACACCACTCATGTAACACAGCACATAATATACACACACATCACTCATGTAACAGCACATAATATACACACACATCACCCATGTAACACAGCACATAATATATACACACATCACCCATGTAACAGCACATTATACACACACATCACCCATGTAACACAGCACATAATATATACACACATCACCCATGTAACACAGCACATAATATACACACACACACACATCACCCATGTAACACAGCACATAATATATACACACATCACCCATGTAACACAGCACATAATATATACACACATCACCCATGTAACACAGCACATAATATATACACACATCACCCATGTAACACAGCACATAATATACACACACACACATCACCCATGTAACAGCACATAATATATACACACACACACATCACCCATGTAACACAGCACATAATATATACACACACACACACACACATCACCCATGTAACACAGCACATAATATATACACACAGCACATAATATATACACACATCACCCATGTAACACAGCACATAATATACACACACACACACACACACACACACACACACATCACCCATGTAACACAGCACATAATATATACACACATCACCCATGTAACACAGCACATAATATATACACACACACACACACACATCACCCATGTAACACAGCACATAATATATACACACAGCACATAATATATACACATCACCCACGTAACACAGCACATAATATATACACACACATCACCCATGTAACACAGCACATAATATACACACAAACACATCACCCATGTAACACAGCACATAATATATACACACACATCACTCATGTAACACAGCACATAATATATACACACACACACACACATCACCCATGTAACACAGCACATAATATATACACACATCACCCATGTAACACAGCACATAATATATACACACATCACCCATGTAACACAGCACATAATGTATACTCACATCACCCATGTAACACAGCACATAATATACACACACACACACATCACCCATGTAACACAGCACATAATATACACACACACACACACACATCACCCATGTAACACAGCACATAATATATACACACATATCACCCATGTAACACAGCACATAATATACACACACACACACATCACCCATGTAACACAGCACATAATATATACACACACACATCACCCATGTAACACAGCACATAATATATACACACACATCACCCATGTAACAGCACATTATACACACACACATACACACATCACCCATGTAACACAGCACATAATATATACACACACATCACCCATGTAACAGCACATAATATATACACACACATCACCCATGTAACAGCACATATATACACACAAACACACATCACATAATATATACACATCACCCACGTAACGCAGCACATAATATATACACACACATCACCCATGTAACACAGCACATAATATATACACACACATCACCCATGTAACACAGCACATAATATATACACACACACATCACCCATGTAACACAGCACATAATATATACACACACACACATCACCCATGTAACACAGCACATAATATATAAACACACACACACCACCCATGTAACACAGCACATAATATATATACACACACACACACACACACACACATTACCCATGTAACAGCACATAATATATACACACACATCACCCATGTAACACAGCCCATAATATACACACACACACACACATCACCCATGTAACACAGCACATAATATATATACACACACACACCACCCACGTAACACAGCACATAATATATACACACACATCACCCACGTAACACAGCACATAATATATACACACATCACCCATGTAACACAACACATAATATATACACACATCACCCATGTAACACAGCACATAATATATACACACACACATCACCCATGTAACACAGCACATAATATACACACACATCACCCATGTAACACAGCACATAATATATACACATCACCCACGTAACACAGCACATAATATATACACACACACACACATCACCCATGTAACACAGCACATAATATATACACACACACACATCACCCATGTAACACAGCACATAATATATAAACACACACACATCACCCATGTAACACAGCACATAATATATACACACACATCACCCATGTAACACAGCACATAATATATACACACACACACACACACACACATCACCCATGTAACACAGCACATAATATATACACACATCACCCATGTAACACAGCACATAATATATACACACACACACACACATCACCCATGTAACACAGCACATAATATATATACACACACATCACCCATGTAACACAGCACATAATATATACACACACATCACCCACGTAACACAGCACATAATATATACACACACATCACCCACGTAACACAGCACATAATATATACACACATCACCCATGTAACACAGCACATAATATATACACACATCACCCATGTAACACAGCACATAATATACACACACATCACCCATGTAACACAGCACATAATATATACACACATCACCCATGTAACACAGCACATAATATATACACACATCACCCATGTAACACAGCACATAATATACACACACATCACCCATGTAACACAGCACATAATATATACACACATCACCCATGTAACACAGCACATAATATATACACACATCACCCATGTAACACAGCACATAATATACACACACATCACCCATGTAACACAGCACATAATATACACACACATCACCCATGTAACACAGCACATAATATATATACACACACACACACACACACACACACACACATCACCCACGTAACACAGCACATAATATATACACACACATCACCCATGTAACACAACACAATATATACACACATCACCCATGTAACACAACACAATATATACACACATCACCCATGTAACACAGCACATAATATATACACACATCACCCATGTAACACAGCACATAATATATACACACATCACCCATGTAACACAGCACATAATATACACACACATCACCCATGTAACACAGCACATAATATACACACACATCACCCATGTAACACAGCACATAATATATATACACACACACACACACACACACACACACACACACATCACCCACGTAACACAGCACATAATATATACACACACATCACCCATGTAACACAACACAATATATACACACATCACCCATGTAACACAACACAATATATACACACATCACCCATGTAACACAGCACATAATATATACACACACACACACACACACACACACACACACATCACCCACGTAACACAGCACATAATATATACACACACATCACCCATGTAACACAGCACATAATATACACACACATCACCCATGTAACACAACACAATATATACACACATCACCCATGTAACACAGCACATAATATATACACACATCACCCATGTAACACACCACATAATATATACACACATCACCCATGTAACACACCACATAATATATACACACATCACCCATGTAACACAGCACATAATATATACACACACACATCACCCACGTAACACAGCACATAATATATACACACATCACCCATGTAACACAGCACATAATATATACACACACACATCACCCATGTAACACAACACATAATATATACACACATCACCCATGTAACACAGCACATAATATATACACACACATCACCCACGTAACACAGCACATAATATATACACACACATCACCCACGTAACACAGCACATAATATATACACACATCACCCATGTAACACAGCACATAATATACACACATCACCCATGTAACACAGCACATAATATACACACACACATCACCCATGTAACACAGCACATAATATACACACACATCACCCATGTAACAGCACATAATATATACACACACACACACACACACATCACCCACGTAACACAGCACATAATATATACACACAGCACATTATATACACACATCACCCATGTAACACAGCACATAATATACACACACACACACACACATCACCCATGTAACACAGAACATAATATATACACATCACCCACGTAACACAGCACATAATATATACACACACATCACCCATGTAACACAGCACATAATATACACACAAACACATCACCCATGTAACACAGCACATAATATATACACACACATCACTCATGTAACACAGCACATAATATACACACACACACACACACACACATCACCCATGTAACACAGCACATAATATATACACACATCACCCATGTAACACAGCACATAATATATACACACATCACCCATGTAACACAGCACATAATATATACTCACATCACCCATGTAACACAGCACATAATATACACACACACATCACCCATGTAACACAGCACATAATATACACACACACACACACACACACATCACCCATGTAACACAGCACATAATATACACACACACACACACACACATCACCCATGTAACACAGCACATAATATATACACACACACATCACTCATGTAACACAGCACATAATATACACACACACACACACACATCACCCATGTAACACAGCACATAATATATACACACATCACCCATGTAACACAGCACATAATATATACACACATCACCCATGTAACACAGCACATAATATATACACACATCACCCATGTAACACAGCACATAATATATACTCACATCACCCATGTAACACAGCACATAATATACACACACACACACACACACACACATCACCCATGTAACACAGCACATAATATACACACACACACACACACACACATCACCCATGTAACACAGCACATAATATACACACACACACACACACACACACACACATCACCCATGTAACACAGCACATAATATATACACACATATCACCCATGTAACACAGCACATAATATACACACACACACACACACATCACCCATGTAACACAGCACATAATATATACACACACACATCACCCATGTAACACAGCACATAATATATACACACACATCACCCATGTAACACAGCACATTATACACACACACATCACCCATGTAACACAGCACATAATATATATACACACACACACATCACCCATGTAACAGCACATAATATATACACACACATCACCCATGTAACAGCACATATATACACACACACACATCACATAATATATACACATCACCCACGTAACGCAGCACATAATATATACACACACATCACCCATGTAACACAGCACATAATATATACACATCACCCACGTAACACAGCACATAATATATACACACACATCACCCATGTAACACAGCACATAATATATACACACACATCACCCATGTAACACAGCACATAATATATACACACACACACACACACACACATCACCCATGTAACACAGCACATAATATATACACACACACACACATCACCCATGTAACACAGCACATAATATATAAACACACACACACCACCCATGTAACACAGCACATAATATATATACACACACACACACATTACCCATGTAACAGCACATAATATATACACACATCACCCATGTAACAGCACATAATATATACACACACACACACACACATCACCCATGTAACACAGCACATAATATATATACACACACACACACACACACACCACCCACGTAACACAGCACATAATATATACACACACACATCACCCACGTAACACAGCACATAATATATACACACACATCACCCACGTAACACAGCACATAATATATACACACATCACCCATGTAACACAACACATAATATATACACACATCACCCATGTAACACAGCACATAATATATACACACACACATCACCCATGTAACACAGCACATAATATACACACACACACACATCACCCATGTAACAGCACATAATATACACACACATCACCCATGTAACACAGCACATAATATATACACATCACCCATGTAACACAACACATAATATATACACACATCACCCATGTAACACAGCACATAATATATACACACACACACATCACCCATGTAACACAGCACATAATATACACACACACACACATCACCCATGTAACACAGCACATAATATACACACACATCACCCACGTAACACAGCACATAATATATACACACATCACCCATGTAACACAACACATAATATATACACACATCACCCATGTAACACAGCACATAATATATACACACACACATCACCCATGTAACACAGCACATAATATACACACACACACACACACACATCACCCATGTAACACAGCACATAATATACACACACATCACCCATGTAACACAGCACATAATATATACACATCACCCACGTAACACAGCACATAATATATACACACACATCACCCATGTAACACAGCACATAATATATACACACACACACACATCACCCATGTAACACAGCACATAATATATATACACACACACACACACACATCACCCATGTAACACAGCACATAATATATAAACACACACACATCACCCATGTAACACAGCACATAATATATACACACACATCACCCATGTAACACAGCACATAATATATATACACACACACATCACCCATGTAA
The DNA here is from genome assembly GCF_039654945.1 of Dendrobates tinctorius. Lineage (NCBI taxonomy): Eukaryota > Metazoa > Chordata > Amphibia > Anura > Dendrobatidae > Dendrobates > Dendrobates tinctorius. Next base: position 40,589,521 of record NW_027361788.1, read on the forward strand.
CACAGCACATAATATATACACACACACACACACACACACACACATCACCCACGTAACACAGCACATAATATATACACACACATCACCCATGTAACACAGCACATAATATATACACACACACACACACACACACACACACACACATCACCCATGTAACACAGCACATAATATATAAACACACACACACATCACCCATGTAACACAGCACATAATATATACACACACACACATCACCCACGTAACACAGCACATAATATATATACACACATCACCCACGTAACACAGCACATAATATATACACACACACATCACCCATGTAACACAGCACATAATATATACACACACACATCACCCACGTAACACAGCACATAATATATACACACACACACATCACCCATGTAACACAGCACATAATATATACACACACATCACCCACGTAACACAGCACATAATATACACACACACACACATCACCCATGTAACACAGCACATAATATACACACACACACACCACCCATGTAACACAGCACATAATATACACACACATCACCCACGTAACACAGCACATAATATATACACACATCACCCATGTAACACAACACATAATATATACACACATCACCCACGTAACACAGCACATAATATATACACACACACACATCACCCATGTAACACAGCACATAATATACACACACACACATCACCCATGTAACACAGCACATAATATACACACACATCACCCACGTAACACAGCACATAATATATATACACATCACCCATGTAACACAACACATAATATATACACACATCACCCACGTAACACAGCACATAATATATACACACACACACATCACCCATGTAACACAGCACATAATATACACACACACACATCACCCATGTAACACAGCACATAATATACACACACATCACCCACGTAACACAGCACATAATATATACACACATCACCCATGTAACACAACACATAATATATACACACATCACCCATGTAACACAGCACATAATATATACACACACACATCACCCATGTAACACAGCACATAATATATACACACACACACACACACACACATCACCCACGTAACACAGCACATAATATATACACACACATCACCCATGTAACACAGCACATAATATATACACACACACACACACACACACACACACACACACCACCCATGTAACACAGCACATAATATATAAACACACACACACATCACCCATGTAACACAGCACATAATATATACACACACACACATCACCCACGTAACACAGCACATAATATATATACACACACACATCACCCACGTAACACAGCACATAATATATACACACACACATCACCCATGTAACACAGCACATAATATATACACACACATCACCCACGTAACACAGCACATAATATATACACACACACATCACCCATGTAACACAGCACATAATATATACACACACATCACCCACGTAACACAGCACATAATATACACACACACATCACCCATGTAACACAGCACATAATATACACACACATCACCCATGTAACAGCACATAATATATACACACACACACACACATCACCCACGTAACACAGCACATAATATATACACACACATCACCCATGTAACACAACACATAATATATACACACACACATCACCCACGTAACACAGCACATTATACACACACACACACACACATCACCCACGTAACACAGCACATAATATATACACACACACATCACCCATGTAACACAGCACATAATATACACACACATCACCCATGTAACAGCACATAATATATACACACACACACATCACCCATGTAACACAACACATAATACAGTGCCTACAAGTAGTATTCAACCCCCTACAGATTTAGCAGGTTTGATAAGATGCAAATAAGTTAGAGCCTTCAAACTTCACACAAGAGCAGGATTTATTAACAGATGCATAAATCTTACAAACCAAAAAGTTATGTTGCTCAGTTAAATTTTAATAAATTTTAAACATAAAAGTGTGGGTCAATTATTATTCAACCCCTAGGTTTAATTTTTTGTGGAATAACCCTTGTTTGCAATTACAGCTAATAATCTTCTTTAATAAGACCTGATCAGGCCGGCACAGGTCTCTGGAGTTATCTTGGCCCACTCCTCCATGCAGATCTTCTCCAAGTTATCTAGGTTCTTTGGGTGTCTCATGTGGACTTTAATCTCGAGCTCCTTCCACAAGTTTTCAATTGGGTTAAGGTCAGGAGACTGACTAGGCCACTCCAACACCTTGATTTTTTGCCTCTTGAACCAGGCCTTGGTTTTCTTGGCTGTGTGCTTTGGGTCGTTGTCTTGTTGGAAGATGAAATGATGACCCATCTTAAGATCCTTGATGGAGGAGCGGAGGTTCTTGGCCAAAATCTCCAGGTAGGCCGTGTTTTCCATCTTCCCATGGATGCGGACCAGATGGCCAGGCCCCTTGGCTGAGAAACAGCCCCACAGCATGATGCTGCCACCACCATGCTTGACTGTAGGGATGGTATTCTTGGGGTCGTATGCAGTACCATCCAGTCTCCAAACGTCACGTGTGTGGTTGGCACCAAAGATCTCGATCTTGGTCTCATCAGACCAGAGAACCTTGAACCAGTCTGTCTCAGAGTCCTCCAAGTGATCATGAGCAAACTGTAGATGAGCCTTGACATGACGCTTTGAAAGTAAAGGTACCTTACGGGCTCGTCTGGAATGGAGACCATTGCGGTGGAGTACGTTACTTATGGTATTGACTGAAACCAATGTCCCCACTGCCATGAGATCTTCCCGGAGCTCCTTCCTTGTTGTCCTTGGGTTAGCCTTGACTCTTCGGACAAGCCTGGCCTCGGCACGGGAGGAAACTTTCAAAGGCTGTCCAGGCCGTGGAAGGCTAACAGTAGTTCCATAAGCCTTCCACTTCCGGATGATGTTCCCAACAGTGGAGACAGGTAGGCCCAACTCCTTGGAAAGGGTTTTGTACCCCTTGCCAGCCTTGTGACCCTCCACGATCTTGTCTCTGATGGCCTTGGAATGCTCCTTTGTCTTTCCCATGTTGACCATGTATGAGTGCTGTTCACAAGTTTGGGGAGGGTCTTAAATAGTCAGAAAAGGCTGGAAAAAGAGATAATTAATCCAAACATGTGAAGCTCATTGTTCTTTGTGCCTGAAATACTTCTTAATACTTTAGGGGAACCAAACAGAATTCTGGTGGTTTGAGGGGTTGAATAATAAATGACCCTCTGAATAAACTTTTCACAATTTAAAAAAAAATTAAACAAAGAAATAACATTCTTTTTTGCTGCAGTGCATTTCACACTTCCAGGCTGATCTACAGTCCAAATGTCACAATGCCAAGTTAATTCCGAATGTGTAAACCTGCAGGGGGTTGAATACTACTTGTAGGCACTGTATATACACACATCACCCATGTAACACAGCACATAATATATACACACACATCACCCACGTAACACAGCACATAATATATACACACATCACCCATGTAACACAGCACATAATATATACACACACACATCACCCATGTAACACAACACATAATATATACACACATCACCCACGTAACACAGCACATAATATATACACACACATCACCCACGTAACACAGCACATAATATATACACACACATCACCCACGTAACACAGCACATAATATATACACACACACATCACCCATGTAACACAGCACATAATATACACACACATCACCCATGTAACACAGCACATAATATATACACACACACATCACCCACGTAACACAACACATAATATATACACACATCACCCACGTAACACAGCACATAATATATACACACACATCACCCACGTAACACAGCACATAATATATACACACACATCACCCACGTAACACAGCACATAATATATACACACACACACACATCACCCATGTAACACAGCACATAATATACACACACATCACCCACGTAACACAGCACATAATATATACACACATCACCCATGTAACACAGCACATAATATACACACACATCACCCATGTAACACAGCACATAATATATACACACATCACCCATGTAACACAGCACATAATATACACACACATCACCCATGTAACACAGCACATAATATATACACACATCACCCATGTAACACAGCACATAATATATACACACATCACCCATGTAACACAGCACATAATATACACACACATCACCCATGTAACACAGCACATAATATATACACACATCACCCATGTAACACAGCACATAATATATACACACATCACCCATGTAACACAGCACATAATATACACACACATCACCCATGTAACACAGCACATAATATATACACACATCACCCATGTAACACAGCACATAATATATACACACACACACACATCACCCATGTAACACAGCACATAATATATACACACATCACCCATGTAACACAGCACATAATATACACACACATCACCCACGTAACACAGCACATAATATATACACACACACACATCACCCATGTAACACAGCACATAATATACACACACATCACCCACGTAACACAGCACATAATATATACACACACACACATCACCCATGTAACACAGCACATAATATACACACACATCACCCACGTAACACAGCACATAATATATACACACACACACATCACCCATGTAACACAGCACATAATATACACACACATCACCCACGTAACACAGCACATAATATACACACACACACATCACCCATGTAACACAGCACATAATATATACACACACATCACCCACGTAACACAGCACATAATATATACACACACACACACATCACCCATGTAACACAGCACATAATATATACACACATCACCCATGTAACACAGCACATAATATATACACACACACATCACCCATGTAACACAGCACATAATATATACACACAGCACATAATATACATACACACACACACACATCACCCATGTAACAGCACATAATATATACACACATCACCCACGTAACACAGCACATAATATATACACACACACACACACACACATCACCCATGTAACACAGCACATAATATATACACACATCACCCATGTAACACAGCACATAATATACACACACATCACCCACGTAACACAGCACATAATATATATACACACACACACACACATCACCCATGTAACACAGCACATAATATACACACACATCACCCACGTAACACAGCACATAATATATACACACACACATCACCCATGTAACACAGCACATAATATATACACACATCACCCACGTAACACAGCACATAATATACACACACATCACCCACGTAACACAGCACATAATATATACACACACACATCACCCATGTAACACAGCACATAATATATACACACAGCACATAATATACACACACACACACACACATCACCCATGTAACACAGCACATAATATATACACACACATCACCCACGTAACACAGCACATAATATATACACACACACATCACCCATGTAACACAGCACATAATATATACACACAGCACATAATATACACACACACACACATCACCCATGTAACACAGCACATAATATACACACACATCACCCACGTAACACAGCACATAATATATACACACACACACACATCACCCATGTAACACAGCACATAATATATACACACAGCACATAATATACACACACACACACATCACCCATGTAACACAGCACATAATATACACACACACATCACCCATGTAACACAGCACATAATATATACACACACACACATCACCCATGTAACACAGCACATAATATATACACACACATCACCCATGTAACAGCACATAATATATACACACACATCACCCATGTAACACAGCACATAATATATACACACACACACATCACCCATGTAACACAGCACATAATATATACACACACATCACCCATGTAACACAGCACATAATATATACACACAGCACATAATATACACACACACACACACATCACCCATGTAACACAGCACATAATATACACACACACATCACCCATGTAACACAGCACATAATATATACACACACACACATCACCCATGTAACACAGCACATAATATATACACACACATCACCCATGTAACAGCACATAATATATACACACACATCACCCATGTAACACAGCACATAATATATACACACACACACACATCACCCATGTAACACAGCACATAATATATACACACACACACACACATCACCCATGTAACAGCACATAATATATACACACACACACACATCACCCATGTAACAGCACATAATATATACACACACATCACCCATGTAACAGCACATAATATATACACACACATCACCCATGTAACAGCACATAATATATACACACACATCACCCACGTAACACAGCACATAATATACACACACACACATCACCCATGTAACACAGCACATAATATATACACACACACATCACCCATGTAACACAGCACATAATATATACACACATCACCCATGTAACACAGCACATAATATATACACACATCACCCATGTAACACAGCACATAATATACACACACACATCACCCATGTAACACAGCACATAATATACACACACACATCACCCATGTAACACAGCACATAATATATACACACATCACCCATGTAACACAGCACATAATATACACACACACATCACCCATGTAACACAGCACATAATATATACACACACACACATCACCCGTGTAAACAGCCGTGTGTTGTGGCTGTACGAGTGGCAGCAGCTCCATGTATCAGTATGGGGCTCACATCCCGCACACACGGTAAACACGTCAGGTAGCAGGCTGCACACAGCACCCGGCGATATCGATCACACCGGACCTGGCCGCGTCGATCACATCGCACCCTGACGAGGACGATCTCACCTCTCCGGCCGCAGGTACCAACCTGCACTATCCGCTCACACTGGAGCTTCCAGCGGAACACACCAACTGCACGTCCAAGCCGGGGGGGGGGAGCCCTGGCTACAAGATCAAACCATTCCCCACAGAGGTTGTCCTCGTTCTTCCCTCCCCCTGCAGACCTGTCTGCGCATTGGTACATTCCGACCTCAAGGTTCTGGATTCCAAAAATTCCAGGGATGAAGGATTAACCTTTTCATTACTGCAGACGTTCTGCCTGTGGGCACGGCCAGGTGCCGCCAGAGCTGAGGGCACAACCAGGTGCTGCCAGAGCTGAGGGCACAACCAGGTGCTGCCAGAGCTGAGGGCATGGCCAGGTGCTGCCAGAGCTGAGGGCATGGCCAGGTGCTGCCAGAGCTGAGGGCACAACCAGGTGCTGCCAGAGCTGAGGGCATGGCCAGGTGCTGCCAGAGCTGAGGGCACAACCAGGTGCTGCCAGAGCTGAGGGCATGGCCAGGTGCTGCCAGAGCTGAGGGCACAACCAGGTGCTGCCAGAGCTGAGGGCACAACCAGGTGCTGCCAGAGCTGAGGGCATGGCCAGGTGCTGCCAGAGCTGAGGGCACAACCAGGTGCTGCCAGAGCTGAGGGCATGGCCAGGTGCTGCCAGAGCTGAGGGCACAACCAGGTGCTGCCAGAGCTGAGGGCATGGCCAGGTGCTGCCAGAGCTGAGGGCACAACCAGGTGCTGCCAGAGCTGAGGGCACAACCAGGTGCTGCCAGAGCTGAGGGCATGGCCAGGTGCTGCCAGAGCTGAGGGCATGGCCAGGTGCTGCCAGAGCTGAGGGCACAACCAGGTGCTGCCAGAGCTGAGGGCACAACCAGGTGCTGCCAGAGCTGAGGGCATGGCCAGGTGCTGCCAGAGCTGAGGGCACAACCAGGTGCTGCCAGAGCTGAGGGCATGGCCAGGTGCTGCCAGAGCTGAGGGCACAACCAGGTGCTGCCAGAGCTGAGGGCATGGCCAGGTGCTGCCAGAGCTGAGGGCACAACCAGGTGCTGCCAGAGCTGAGGGCACAACCAGGTGCTGCCAGAGCTGAGGGCATGGCCAGGTGCTGCCAGAGCTGAGGGCACGGCCAGGTGCTGCCAGAGCTGAGGGCATGGCCAGGTGCTGCCAGAGCTGAGGGCACAACCAGGTGCTGCCAGAGCTGAGGGCATGGCCAGGTGCTGCCAGAGCTGAGGGCACAACCAGGTGCTGCCAGAGCTGAGGGCACAACCAGGTGCTGCCAGAGCTGAGGGCATGGCCAGGTGCTGCCAGAGCTGAGGGCATGGCCAGGTGCTGCCAGAGCTGAGGGCACAACCAGGTGCTGCCAGAGCTGAGGGCATGGCCAGGTGCTGCCAGAGCTGAGGGCACAACCAGGTGCTGCCAGAGCTGAGGGCACAACCAGGTGCTGCCAGAGCTGAGGGCATGGCCAGGTGCTGCCAGAGCTGAGGGCACAACCAGGTGCTGCCAGAGCTGAGGGCATGGCCAGGTGCTGCCAGAGCTGAGGGCACAACCAGGTGCTGCCAGAGCTGAGGGCATGGCCAGGTGCTGCCAGAGCTGAGGGCACAACCAGGTGCTGCCAGAGCTGAGGGCACAACCAGGTGCTGCCAGAGCTGAGGGCATGGCCAGGTGCTGCCAGAGCTGAGGGCACAACCAGGTGCTGCCAGAGCTGAGGGCATGGCCAGGTGCTGCCAGAGCTGAGGGCACAACCAGGTGCTGCCAGAGCTGAGGGCACAACCAGGTGCTGCCAGAGCTGAGGGCACAACCAGGTGCTGCCAGAGCTGAGGGCACAACCAGGTGCTGCCAGAGCTGAGGGCACGGCCTGGTGCCGCCAGAGCTGAGGGCACAACCAGGTGCTGCCAGAGCTGAGGGCACAACCATCTGCTGCCAGAGCTGAGGGCACAACCAGGTGCTGCCAGAGCTGAGGGCACAACCAGGTGCTGCCAGAGCTGAGGGCACAACCAGGTGCTGCCAGAGCTGAGGGCACGGCCAGGTGCTGCCAGAGCTGAGGGCACAACCAGGTGCTGCCAGAGCTGAGGGCACAACCAGGTGCTGCCAGAGCTGAGGGCACAACCAGGTGCTGCCAGAGCTGAGGGCATGGCCAGGTGCTGCCAGAGCTGAGGGCATGGCCAGGTGCTGCCAGAGCTGAGGGCACAACCAGGTGCTGCCAGAGCTGAGGGCACAACCAGGTGCTGCCAGAGCTGAGGGCATGGCCAGGTGCTGCCAGAGCTGAGGGCACAACCAGGTGCTGCCAGAGCTGAGGGCATGGCCAGGTGCTGCCAGAGCTGAGGGCACAACCAGGTGCTGCCAGAGCTGAGGGCATGGCCAGGTGCTGCCAGAGCTGAGGGCACAACCAGGTGCTGCCAGAGCTGAGGGCACAACCAGGTGCTGCCAGAGCTGAGGGCATGGCCAGGTGCTGCCAGAGCTGAGGGCACAACCAGGTGCTGCCAGAGCTGAGGGCATGGCCAGGTGCTGCCAGAGCTGAGGGCACAACCAGGTGCTGCCAGAGCTGAGGGCATGGCCAGGTGCTGCCAGAGCTGAGGGCACAACCAGGTGCTGCCAGAGCTGAGGGCACAACCAGGTGCTGCCAGAGCTGAGGGCATGGCCAGGTGCTGCCAGAGCTGAGGGCATGGCCAGGTGCTGCCAGAGCTGAGGGCACAACCAGGTGCTGCCAGAGCTGAGGGCACAACCAGGTGCTGCCAGAGCTGAGGGCACAACCAGGTGCTGCCAGAGCTGAGGGCATGGCCAGGTGCTGCCAGAGCTGAGGGCACAACCAGGTGCTGCCAGAGCTGAGGGCATGGCCAGGTGCTGCCAGAGCTGAGGGCACAACCAGGTGCTGCCAGAGCTGAGGGCATGGCCAGGTGCTGCCAGAGCTGAGGGCACAACCAGGTGCCGCCAGAGCTGAGGGCACAACCAGGTGCTGCCAGAGCTGAGGGCACAACCAGGTGCTGCCAGAGCTGATGGCACAACCAGGTGACGTCCAGAGCTGAGGGCACAACCAGGTGCCGCCAGAGCTGAGGGCACAACCAGGTGCCGCCAGAGCTGAGGGCACAACCATCTGCTGCCAGAGCTGAGGGCACAACCAGGTGCCGCCAGAGCTGAGGGCACAACCAGGTGCCGCCAGAGCTGAGGGCACAACCATCTGCTGCCAGAGCTGAGGGCACAACCAGGTGCCGCCAGAGCTGAGGGCACAACCATCTGCTGCCAGAGCTGAGGGTACAACCAGGTGCTGCCAGAGCTGAGGGCACAACCAGGTGCCGCCAGAGCTGAGGGCACAACCAGGTGCCGCCAGAGCTGAGGGCACAACCAGGTGCCGCCAGAGCTGAGGGCACAACCATCTGCTGCCACAGCTGAGGGCACAACCAGGTGCCGCCAGAGCTGAGGGCACAACCAGGTGCCGCCAGAGCTGAGGGCACAACCATCTGCTGCCAGAGCTGAGGGCACAACCAGGTGCCGCCAGAGCTGAGGGCACAACCAGGTGCCGCCAGAGCTGAGGGCACAACCAGGTGCCGCCAGAGCTGAGGGCACAACCAGGTGCTGCCAGAGCTGAGGGCACAACCATCTGCTGCCAGAGCTGAGGGCACAACCAGGTGCCGCCAGAGCTGAGGGCACAACCATCTGCTGCCAGAGCTGAGGGCACAACCAGGTGCCGCCAGAGCTGAGGGCACAACCATCTGCTGCCAGAGCTGAGGGCACGGCCAGGTGCCGCCAGAGCTGAGGGCACAACCATCTGCTGCCAGAGCTGAGGGCACGGCCAGGTGCCGCCAGAGCTGAGGGCACGGTCAGGTGCCGCCAGAGCTGAGGGCACAACCAGGTGCCGCCAGAGCTGAGGGCACGGCCTGGTGCCGCCAGAGCTGAGGGCACAACCAGGTGCCGCCAGAGCTGAGGGCACAACCAGGCGCCGCCAGAGCTGAGGGCACGGCCTGGTGCCGCCAGAGCTGAGGGCACGGCCAGGTGCCGCCAGAGCTGAGGGCACAACCAGGTGCCGCCAGAGCTGAGGGCACGGCCAGGTGCCGCCAGAGCTGAGGGCACAACCAGATGCCGCCAGAGCTGAGGGCACAACCAGGTGCCGCCAGAGCTGAGGGCACGGCCAGGTGCCGCCAGAGTTGAGGGCACAACCAGTTGCCGCCAGAGCTGAGGGCACAACCATCTGCTGCCAGAGCTGAGGGCACAACCAGGTGCCGCCAGAGCTGAGGGCACAACCAGGTGCCGCCAGAGCTGAGGGCACGGCCTGCTGCCGCCAGAGCTGAGGGCACGGCCAGGTGCCGCCAGAGCTGAGGGCACAACCAGGTGCCGCCGGAGCTGAGGGCACAACCAGGAGCCGCCGGAGCTGAGGGCACAACCAGGTGCCGCCGGAGCTGAGGGCACAACCAGGTGCCGCCGGAGCTGAGGGCACAACCATCTGCTGCCAGAGCTGAGGGCACAACCAGGTGCCGCCAGAGCTGAGGGCACAACCATCTTCTGCCAGAGCTGAGGGCACGGCCAGGTGCCGCCAGAGCTGAGGGCACGGCCTGGTGCCGCCAGAACTGAGGGCACAACCAGTTGCCGCCAGAGCTGAGGGCACAACCATCTGCTGCCAGAGCTGAGGGCACAACCAGGTGCCGCCAGAGCTGAGGGCACAACCATGTGCCGCCAGAGCTGAGGGCACAACCAGGCACCGCCAGAGCTGAGGGCACGGCCTGGTGCCGCCAGAGCTGAGGGCACGGCCAGGTGCCGCCAGAGCTGAGGGCACAACCAGGTGCCGCCGGAGCTGAGGGCACAACCAGGTGCCGCCGGAGCTGAGGGCACAACCATCTGCTGCCAGAGCTGAGGGCACAACCAGGTGCCGCCAGAGCTGAGGGCACAACCATCTTCTGCCAGAGCTGAGGGCACAACCAGGTGCCGCCAGAGCTGAGGGCACGGTCAGGTGCCGCCAGAGCTGAGGGCACGATCAGGTGCCGCCAGAGCTGAGGGCACGATCAGGTGCCGCCAGAGCTGAGGGCACAACCAGGTGCCGCCAGAGCTGAGGGCACAACCAGGTGCCGCCAGAGCTGAGGGCACAACCAGGTGCCGCCAGAGCTGAGGGCACAACCAGGTGCCGCCAGAGCTGAGGGCACGGCCAGGTGCTGCCAGAGCTGAGGGCACAACAAGGTCCTGCCAGAGCTGAGGGCACAACAAGGTGCTGCCAGAGCTGAGGGCACGGCCAGGTGCTGCCTTAGCTGAGGGCACAACCAGGTGCTGCCAGAGCTGAGGGCACAGCCAAGGAATTGCCAGAGCTGAGGGCATGGCCAGGTGCCACCAGAGCTGAGGGCACAACCAGGCGCTGCCAGAGCTGAGGGCATAGGTGTCTATCCCAATTATTACCACCGTATGTGGGCACAAGTACTTAACCCATTCCGTACTTCACATTAAAAGGTCGCAGGTACACGATTTACTGCCATGGGCCTTGTCCTTATTGGTGGAGGATTCCAGAAGCTGCATGTCTTTCATCATTTTCTGAGAACAGCGGTCCGACTACCCGGGGGAGCAGCACTGGTGACCATATTGTTTGTCAGCTTTCTTAGTCGTTATGCAATGATATCAGATTTACCTTGGTCTCTAAAAAAGTCAATACCAAATGATACTGGATCAAGCTGCGACTTCTTGGTGCCGGTAATGGCGGCAGATGAGGCCATGTTGACCATTCAGGCCATGCTGAAGAGCCTGCGGCCAGAGAACCCCACAAACAAGTGCGGCACTAGTTATTTCATGCTGTATTCCATGGCTCTTGACAAGATGCCAGCGTGGACTGATTTGTGAAGACCAGACTGGCACCGTGCTCGCCAGCTCTCTGGCACAGAAATATATACACATAATTCTACCCTTCCCCTGTGATGAAGACGTCGGCCCAAAGGGAAGGAATCCCAGGCTGCTAATGACACATTGCTAAAGCCTGTGTATGAGCCAGTCATCTGCCAGGTGCTGGCACTGCAGAAGTTAAGAGGCATGGATTTATTTGGCTGCAGATTCTCGTATCCTGTCCCTGTGACATCTCCTTTCTATGATAGAAAACAGTCCTGTAGTGTCCTGAATAAGAGGATGGGGGGAAACAGGAAGCATCGGGGGAGGGGGCTGAATACAGACACTCCAATATGGAGGCCACTAGCCCCAGCGCTGGAAGGGTTAACCTACATAATCTGTATTCTGTCCCCGTCCGAAGGGCTCGTAACATTCACTTCTACAGGAAACGTGGTCATAATGTACATCGACTGGTGTGCACCCCAGACACAGATCACATCTATCTATCTACAGGTGCATCTCACAAAATTAGAATATCTTCAAAAAGTGAATTTATTTCAGGTCTTCATTACAAAAAGTGAATCTCATATGTTATATAGTCATTACACACAGTGATCTATTTCATGTGTCTCCCCAAACCATCACTGATGGTGGAAACTTCACACTAGACCTCAAGCAGCTTGGATTGTGGCCTCTCCGCTCTTCCTCCAGACTCCGGGATCCTGATTTCCAAGGTCTAGTGTGAAGTTTCCACAATCAGTGATGGTTTGGGGAGCCATGTCATCTGCTGGTGTAGGTCCACTGTGTGTTATCAGGACCAAAGTCAGCACAGCCGTCTACCAGGAAATTTTAGAGCACCTCATGCTTTCCTCTGCTGACAAACATTTGGAGATGGAAATTTCATTCTCCAGGAGGACCTGGCACCTGTCCACACTGCCAAAAGTACCAATACCTGGTTTACAAATAACAGTATCACTGTGCCAGCAAACTCGCCTGACCTTAACCCCCATAGAGAATCTGAGGTATCTATCTCTCTGTCTCTCTATTTCTCTCTCTGTCTCTCTATCTATCTTCTATCTATCTATCCCATATCTATCTATCTCTCTCTATATCTATCTATCTGTTACCTATTTATCATCTATTACCTATCTGATCTCCGTGTAACATTTTCCATAATTTGCAGTCTGCAGGCAGTGGGATGTAGATCCCTGCTGATTCATGGTGTAGGAGTCCAGTGGGTGGGCCTGTTCGTGATAGACAGCCTTCTCTATATGACAGTGCACACAGGAGCTGACAATCAATGCAGCTTGGAGAGGATTTCTTTTTATTCCTAATGGGTTTCAAATTTTTTATAGGAGTGAGAAATCTAGTTTTCTGGTACAGTGCACCAAATCTCCTGCTTGGTGATAGTTACATAATACTATTCTGTCTGCCTGCAGGCACCACTAGGGGGAGCTCACTGTAAGGGAGTTCATACAGCTCTCATTGACCTCTATAACAGAGTGGCTCCCACCAGTGGCAGCTGGGAGAATAACTTGGCTTCTCATGCTATAATAGTTTATATCATGCTGCAGGAAGGTGTTAAAAAAAAACCTGATTTATGATTTATTTTGACAGCTATCCTAATGATTTATGAGAAAAAAATTGTACAAAATACTCCAGAAAGAGAATAACTTGATTTCCCAGGTGAAGGCTCAGTCCAGATTGATGGACTCCAGTTATTTATAGGGGATGTGCGCCATCTGGTGGATGAACAGTAAAATGCAGACTAAAACCTGAAAGTGAAGTCATCGCCACATGGAATATGATGCAAGTTCTTTACCAAAGGTGCAATGCACCGGTCGGCGTGAAGGTCCCAGATGTTTCGTGGCTTAATAATATGACATGTAATCATTATATAATAAAACATTCTGCATTTTTCTAATGTACTTTTGTGCTCTAATTCCACACCAGTTGCAACATTTCTGCTTGCTGTCAGTGAACAGAGACTGGAAACCTTTCTGACTAAAATTAGTCCAGCTCATGGGCTGATGCAATGTAGCTATATCTTCCTTTTTCAGGCTCCATGACACGAGACTGTCCGGGAGCAATAATTGGTGCCAGCTCCCAGTCTCCATCTTCATCACCCAAAGTAAATGGTGCCTATGAAAGGGTCATATGTGCCGTTGAGCAAGGCCCTACAGCTGGAGAGAAAGGGTTTCCTCCAGGAGGGTTTAATCTCTTATTTGAAAGACATTATTCAACAAAATATCTCAGGAATAATAAGTATATGATTAGTCCTGTGTGCAGAGAGTGGTAGTGAGCATGTGCAGCCTCTGCTCCACTCACTTCTATGCTGTCATGAATAGCTCAAATCTGTGTGTGGTGAGCTCCACCTAGTGGTGGCTGTATGCAATGAGCTACCCATACTGGTGGCTGTATATATCTCTATAGTATATATGAACCTGAAAACCCATCAGGAAAGCTTACAGCCTGCAATAACCATTCTGCCGCCGCAGCACCGCCCAAGCTGCTGCACCCCCGACCTTCTGTCTCTTCCCCACTATCCCGTAGAATGTACGTCCGCAAGGACAGGGTCTTCTCTCCCCTACACCAGTCTGTCATTGTAAATTTGTTTACTGTTAACGATATCTATAATTTTGTATGTAACCCCCCTTCTCATGTACAGCACCATGGAATTAAAGGCGCTATATAAATAAATAATAATAATGATATATATGGAGATACCCCTAGTGGTGGCTGTAAAAATCTATGCCGGGAGCTCCTTCTAGTGGTGGCCGTATTAATTTGTATGGTGCTGTGCTCCAATGTTTGATGGCTGTATGAATATGTATTCAGTGAGCTACCCATACTGGTGGCTGAATACATCGCTATATAGTTAGATCCCACCAATGGTGGCCGGATAAATCTGTATGTAGTGTAGGGAGCTTCCACTGGCCATTGCTGTATAAATCTGAATATAGTGAGTACCCTCTAGTGGTGGCTGTATACATCTTTATATAGTGAGTTCCCCATAGTGGTAGTTGTATATAAATATGGATGCAATGAGCACTATCGGTGACTGTATAAATCTGTATGTTGTTAGGAGTCTGATTTCTCCCTTCCCTATGGTGAGATCTAGACCCTTACATGCTGCAGTCTCCTGCGTTTCACCTGTGGTAGAGGAGATTGCAGAGGAGAGTGCCTTGCGGCAACTCTCTCCAGAGGCTAAGTCCTCTGTTCCCTCCACTGAGCATGCTCATGGGACGAGCTCCCATTGGAGTTCGGGAGTCACATGCTCAGGTCCTGTGTCTAATCCTATTGGCTCCTCCTGGAGCCTTGGAGACTTCCGGAAGGTCCCGTTTGGTATAAAAAGCGCGCTGTTCCGCCATACGCTAGTATTTTCATACGGCTGCTGTATGAATGGTGATGGATGCTTGGACTGGTGACTGACTTATTAAGAAACCCCTTCCCTCTGATAATACGATTGTGTGAGTGTTTGGGATCAGCCAGTAGCAGCACCAGCGTGCATATGCTCCAGCTTGCTCAGCAGCTTTGTGTCTGCATTGGGCCAGCGTTATTGCAGCACCTTGCAGGAGGGTAAGTGGTTGCCGCGCTGCAGTTGCAGCTTTCTCTGCATCCGCAGTTGCGACGCTTCGCACCTTATTCGACGGTAGGTCTAGACGAAGTAGTCCTGCTGTTTAAGGCTACTCCTGTGACCGCGAATACCGCGACTGTATCGCTGTGTCTGTGCCTCTGAACAGACTCAGCGTTTAATTTGAGCTTATTAGCCTGCAGCTCTGTGAGTATAACTCAGCTTGCTTCAGTGCACTGGGTGCCGTCTTAGAGCTCTGCCTCTCTAGCAGTGTTTTTTCCATCCACCGCAGGGTGGACCCTGGGTGGCGAAGGCACTTTATTTATTTTTTATTTAGTGTCTTCTGCCAGTCCTAACATATGTACTGATCTCCAATAATTGGTGGCTGTATAAATCTGTATATAGTGAGCTCCTCCTAGTGGTGGCTGTATAAATCTGTATGTAGTGAGCTCCATCTATTGGTGGCTGTATAAATATGTATGTAGCGAGTTTCCCCCTAGTGGTGGCTGTATAAATCTGTCCTGTAGTGAGTTCCTTCTAGTGGTGGCTGTATAAATATGTATGTAGCGAGTTCCCCCTAGTGGTGGCTGTATAAATCTGTATGTAGTGAGTTCCCTCTAGTGGTGACATTATAAATCTGTATGTTGTAAGTTCTCTCTGGTGGTGGCTTCATATAAATCTGCATGCAGTGAGCTCCCCCTAGTTGTGGCTATATAAATCTGTATGTAGTGAGCTCTCCCTAGTGGTGGCTGTGGAAATCTGTATGTAGTGAGCTCCCGCTAGTGGTTGCTGTTTAAATCTGTATGTAGTGAGCTCACTGTAGTGGTGGCTGTATAAATCCTGTATATAGTGAGCTCCTCCTAGTGGTGGCTGTATAAATATGTATGTAGTGAGCTCCTCCTAGTGGTGGCTGTATAAATCTGTATATAGTGAGCTCCTCCTAGTGGTGGCTGTATAAATCTGTATGTAGTGAGCTCACTCTTTTCTTACTGAAGTCTGTGAAGTGAAGGGAGACATTATGTGAAACTGGTTATAAGGGCCACCATCAGGGCATTACTGCCTCTTCCTGCACGGCAATAGGAGTTGCCGGCAGCAGACGTCGGCACCCATATCGCTGGAGTATGATGTCAATGACATGCGGCCGCGTGTACGCGTCTCAAATGGCTGAGGAAGAGGACTCTGTTAGACATCAGCCAGGTATGGAGAAACTTTTTTTTACTGAAATCTGCAATATGGGGGGGGGGGGGCAGGATGGAGACAAATGGAAGCAGGATGGAGACATGGGGGAGCAGGATGAAGAAATGGAGTAGCAGGATGGAGACATATTGGAGCAGGATGGAGACATATGGGGTCAGGATGGAGACATGGGGAAGCAAGGTGCAGACATATAGGAGGGTAGGATGGAGACATGATGGAGCAGGTTGAAACATGCAGGGGGCAGGATGGAGACATGGGGAGCAGAATGTAGTGGTTTGCCCATAGTGTGGTGGTATTTGTTCCTTGTATGTATTATATGGTCACTATGTGGTGGTAATGTGATCTGATAATAGTGTGGTGGTATTTGTTCCTTGTATGTGGTATTATATGGTCACTATGTGGTGGTAATATGTGATCTGGTCATGGTGTGGTGGTATTTGTTCCTTGCATGTGGTATTATATGGTCACTATGTGGTGGTAATATGTGATCTGGTCATGGTGTGCAGGTATTTGTTCCTTGTATGTGGTATTATATGGTCACTATATTTTGGTAATTAGTGATGAGCGAGTATACGCGTTGCTCGGGATTTTCCGAGCATGCTCGGGTGATCTCCGAGTATCTTGGCGTGCTCAGAGATTTAGTTTTTGTTGTCTCAGCTGCATAATTTACGGCTGTTGGACTGCCTGAATACATATTTGGAATTCCTAATAAACAGGCATTCCTCACATGTATTAAGCCTGTTCAGCAGCCATAAATCATGCAGCTGAGATGACGAAAACTAAATCTCCGATCATGCCAAAATACTCGGAGACCACCCGAGCAACGAGTATACTCGCTCATCACTAGTGGTAATATGTGGTTCGGCCATGGTGTGACATTATTTGTCCCTTGTTCGTGGTATCATTGTTCATTTTATAAAATGTATGTGACACAAAAATAAATAAAACATACTTATAAAGAGCATTGGATATTTTAAGTTAATAGGTTACAGTAGAGTGGGGCCCGACCAAAAGAGTCTCTGTGTCGTGGTGGTGGCGGCGGCTTATAAAATCTTTTTACCAAAAGTTGCTGGCTATGTATGTGATCTGGTGTTTGAGCCTGGGCAGAGTCTCAAGGGGAACCCAAAATTTTGCCAGTGTGGGGCCCCAAAATTCCTGGTGGCAGCCCTGCTATTTATGAAGACCACGCTCTTGCTGCTACTGTAAACTTTAATGTGACATTTAAAGGGAATCTGTCACCCATTTTTAGTGATATCATGTAAAGATATCACCCAATTGTGCGTCCCATAAGGATTCTATTAGGGCTTTTGATTCCCCCCGA
This sequence comes from Dendrobates tinctorius, assembly GCF_039654945.1. Taxonomy (NCBI): domain Eukaryota; kingdom Metazoa; phylum Chordata; class Amphibia; order Anura; family Dendrobatidae; genus Dendrobates; species Dendrobates tinctorius. The sequence continues at coordinate 40,608,343 of NW_027361788.1, forward strand.
CCCCACACCTTTGATACATAAATACCTTTTTTATCTTGGTGGAGATGAATGGAAATCACCGCGGTCCGGTCTGATGGGCGTGGCTTATTCGCCTTCTCTCCCCCCCCCCCCCCGGCTTGTTGAATGTAATCTTCATCTGTGAATATCACAGATAACATTGGTTTCCGCGCTTGCGCATTGTAAAGCCCCCAGCGCCTGTGCAGTATGCTTTGCCCAACTGTGGGCAAAGCATATAATCGCTACTGCGCATGCGCCGGTATTTTCCAGCGCGGGCTATGCCCCGGAAGTGTGTCCTGCATGTGAAGACTTCCGGGGCATAGATAAAAAAAGGTATTTATGCCTCAAAGGTGCGGGTTCGGGGGGAGTCAAAAGTCCTAATAGAATCCTTATGGGACGCGCAATTGGGTGATATCTTTACATAATATCACTAATTATGGGTGACATTCCCTTTAATGACTCACACGCCATTGCAATAAAATTTAATCCATGAAATGCAAAGTTAACATTGGCTACATCTGTAAGTTATCAAACTAATGATATGCAAATGAACAACAGCGGACCATGTGTTAAAAAGCAGCCAATCAAACGTGAGCGGACTTTCAATAACTATATTGGGCAGCACGGTGGCTCAGTGGTTAGCACTACACTACAGATAGATCTGTCTCACCAAGGACAACATCTGCAAGGAGTTTGTATGTTCTCCCTGTGTTTGTGTGGGTTTCCTCCGGGTACTCCGGTTTCCTCCCACATTTCAAAGCTCCAAAGACATACTGATAGGGAATCTAGATTGTGAGCCCCAATGGGGAAAGTGCTGTGGAATTAATGGCACTATATAAGTGAGTAAAATAAAGAAATACTGTTTCCACTGTTGTAACCCTAATAACCAGGGTGTTACGGCACAAGTGGCGGCGTCCTCATGTAATCAGGCCTTGGATAGCAGTGGCTGCAGATCTGACACTAGAGGGCGCCCTGCAGTGATGCGGCTCAGCATGGCGTCACGCTGATTTGTGGCGTTATGTTTTGGGATTACACGGCACATAGTGCCAACATAATACACTACAACGACTCGCATTCACAGACGTAACATTCAGCCCCGATTGGCTTTATTCTCGGCTGACAGCCACAATTTCCTGTTCTAGTCCGTGACTAAACAAAGGCTTAACGACGGCGCCCTCTACTGACGCAGAAGAGGACCTTCTGTCCCCGCCATCATTATTATAAAATGAAGGAAAAGTTGTACAACTTTGTTTTTCAACAATTTCAAGAGCCACGCTTGCTGTCCTTGAATTGGAACATTCTTGACGCCATTTTTCCCTACCTAATACGGGATTTCTCCCAGCAGAGGGTTTGCTGCCATTGAAGCAGCACAAATATGTGTCCTACCCTGAGAGTTTGCTACAATGTATCAGTGCAGGCAATCTAGTATAGAAGCAATATGGCTTCTCAAAGGAATATTGGTATCATTCACTGACAGCAAGCAGAGATCTTGGAAGTGATAAGGAACAAAGCCTGCAAGAAAGCTGCAGAACTTTCCATGAGTAATCTATACCATTGGGATAAAGGGGTGGTCATAGAGTGGGGTTCCTGGTAAGGAGACACCCTTTATGTGCTGGACCGCATCAGTATCTACCAGGTGTATAATCATTCACAGAAGTATTACAGCTCTGCAGAGAAGAAGCACTCCCATCATGGTTATTGCACTGCTTGGGCTCCCAGGGTCACCTAGCCGTAAACAGGCTTAAAGATTTACTAGATGCTGGTCAATATGTGCACAAAATAATAAGTGCAGAGCAAAAGTCTAATGGGGGCCGTACACGTTCAGTAGCTGCCGGCTAAAAGTCATTCCTCCCACACATATGCATGCTCAGTACAGCAGAGCGTGCATGAGTCCTCAGTGATGAGAGGAGAGTAAGGGTGTGTGCAGACGCTGCGGATTAATCCGCACGGATTTTGCAAAAACTGCAGATAAACCGCAGGTCAAAAGACCAGCGGATTATCTGCGGTTTGGTCCTGCGGATTCACCATCTCCACAATGGTGGAGATAGGAACCCGCTGCGGATTCCGCAGAAAGAATTGACATGTCACTTCTTTCTGCGGTTTCAAAACCGCAGCAAATCCGCGCGGATTTTTCCGCAACGTCTACACAGCGGTTTATTTATACCATTCATTTGAATGGTACTGTACACCGCAGCTAAAACTGCTGCGGGTCCACAGCGGCCAGAAACGCTGCGGAATCCGCAGCATGTGCACATACCCTAAGGAGCTGCCAGACACCTCAAGCGACTGCTGATCTCTGCTAAGACCAAAAGGATCAGGAATTATAATTCCAACATGTCCGATCCTTCTACCCTCGGATCTTCCCCATACACATTGGACGGTCACGGTCACTTGGCTTTTGTCATGATCCCTGGAAACTAGCATAGCAAACTTTGTGACTGTCAGGACATGCTGGGAGATGTAGTGTCACACAGCTGGATACTACTCATCAAAGGCCGGCATATGAAATACTGATACCGCTAATCTGTGCTGATAATCTGTGCATTTACACTCAGGACACATGGAAATCAGTTTCGGAATCTTATCTTGAGCGATTCTCGTTGTGGCGAGTGCAGATATCCGGACTGTGCTCATACAGATGTATGGTGAGAGAGTGGTAAGCCGTACCGTGCGATCACCACCTACAGGCCCGAAGCCTGAGGCTGCACCACTGAGATCCTGGGGACGACAGGTGCCTTTCTGCCTTGTAAAATGATATTCGTGTCTGTTTGTGAGGTCATTTATGTATTTGATAATTAGGACCAACTCTCATCATGGCCAGGAGTCTGCCGATCTCAGGACATGTTAGGAATTGTAGCAAACCTTCCAAATTCAGAAGGACAAACGGACGCGAGCTGCAACATTTTTGTTTGTTAAGCCTCAACTCTAACCTCGGTTAGTCCTTTTTGTGCCAGGACACTGAAACAGTACCCCCAGTGGAGCCACAAAGTGCTCCCAACTATAACGATACTTATTTCATGGCCCCTATACAGTATGATGGTCCACATTACTCCTCCACACATGATGGCCTAGGCGTGCCCCACATACTGTATAATTCCCCAACCGTACCCCTCAAACATTATGATGCCCCCGATGCTTTATGGTACTCCTAAGGAGCCCCTCATACATTATGCTGCCTCATAGTGCCCCCTCACATATTTTGATGACTCCACAGCATGATGCCCTATAGTGCCTCTCATATATTATGATGCCCCAACCATGCCCCTCGTACAGTATGACGCCCCATAGTGTCCCTTATACAGTATGATGCCCCATAGTGATAGTGCCCCTCGTACAGTATGACGCTCCCATAGTGCCCCTCATACAGTATGACGCTCCCATAGTGCCCCTCGTACAGTATGACGCCCCCATAGTGCCCCTCGTACAGTATGAGGCCCCATAGTGCCCCCCATACAGTGATGCCCCCATAGTGCCATGACGCCCTCATAGTGATAGTGCCCCTCGTACAGTATGACGCCCCTCATACAGCATGACACCCCCATAGTGCCCCTTATACAGTATGACGCCCCCATAGTGATAGTGCCCCTCGTACAGTATGAAAACCCTTAGTGCCCCTTATACAGTATGACGCCCCCGTAGTGATAGTGCCCCTCGTACAGTATGACACCCCCATAGTGCCCCTCATAGAGTATGATGCCCCATAGCGCCCCTCATACAGTATGATGCCCCCATAGCGCCCCTCGTACAGTATGACGTCCCCATAGCGCACCTCGTACAGTATGACGCCCCCATAGCGCACCTCGTACAGTATGACGCCCCCATAGCGCCCCTCGTACAGTATGACGCCCCCATAGCGCCCCTCGTACAGTATGACGCCCCCATAGCGCCCCTCGTACAGTATGACGCCCCCATAGCGCCCCTCGTACAGTATGACGCCCCCATAGCGCCCCTCGTACAGTATGATGCCCCCATAGCGCGCCCCGTATGACGCCCCCATAGCGCCCCTCGTACAGTATGACGCCCCCATAGCGCCCCTCGTACAGTATGACGCCCCCATAGCGCCCCTCGTACAGTATGACGCCCCCATAGCGCCCCTCGTACAGTATGACGCCCCCATAGCGCCCCTCGTACAGTATGACGCCCCCATAGCGCCCCGTATGACGCCCCCATAGCGCCCCTCGTACAGTGTGACGCCCCCATAGTGCCCCTCGTACAGTATAACGCCCCCCCATAGCGCCCCTCGTACAGTATGACGCCCCCATAGCGCCCCGTATGACGCCCCCATAGCGCCCCTCGTACAGTATGACGCCCCCCATAGCGCCCCTCGTACAGTATGACGCCCCCCATAGCGCCCCTCGTACAGTATGACGCCCCCATAGCGCCCCTCGTACAGTATGACGCCCCCCATAGCGCCCCTCGTACAGTATGACGCCCCCATAGCGCCCCGTATGACGCCCCCATAGCGCCCCTCGTACAGTGTGACGCCCCCATAGTGCCCCTCGTACAGTATAACGCCCCCCATAGTGCCCCTCGTACAGTATGACGTCCCCATAGCGCCCCGTATGACGCCCCCATAGCGCCCCTCGTACAGTATTCACCATTACAACTGTGATGGGGCACAGCTGTGCCGCTCTGTGCTGTGTGGGATCGGGGTATTAGGCTCCCGGTGAGCGGATGGCACACAGGGCAGCACAGGCTGTGTGCCCCCGGCTCCCCCATTGTATTCCACTGAATCTACCGCCGAAGAATGCAGACACCATTGGAATATACCCCCAGCTTCCCAGGACAGCTCCCCAAATCCGGGACTGCCTGCTGGATTTGGAATGATTGGGACTACTACTCTCATCATGAAACATTCAAGGCTTGGTGGGAGTTGTAGTTCCACAGGGATGGGTTGACGATCCCGTCCCAGGTGACCGGAATAATGTAGGGGCATAGCCGTGGGCAGGGTCGGGATCCAACAAGCCATTTGCCAGGGTGTATGGACACAGGGCTAGGGCAGGACGCTGGAGCTTTGCCCTCCGGGATTAGGGAAGAGCGGACCGGAGCCTGCCTATATGAAGCGGCGGATCTCACACACACAACACTGTTTACATGGTGGCCGCTGGCAGGCAGCGCTGGCTAACAGATGACGTCACACCTCCCACAGCCCCCGATTGGCTGCCCCAATGTCCCGCTGTCAGCCCATGCTCGCTGCGGAATTTCCCTAGTCTGTGAGTCACCCGTTAACCCATCGTACGCCGGAGCCCGCCGCCAGCCATGGGAGCGCTGCTGTGCGAGAGTGCACCGGAGTCAGGATGGAAAGGGTGCGGGCGGCCATGCTCAGCCCAGAGAGGAAGAGTGAGGAGGGGACAGAGGAAAGTGAGGGCGGGGGCGGCAGGGTAGGGAGGAGGGGGCTTGTTTTGCTCGTCTCTTCCAGTTATGGGAAGTACAGTGTGAACTGAGCGCATAGTAGCGACACAGCGATTGGGAAACCGCGGCCGAGAGACGGAGGGAGCAGCTGCACCGCCCCCCATCATCTCCAGCCAGGCCCGAGAATTGGGGGACACCCGCCACAGCCACGAGTGACTCCCAATTGTGGAACTCCCCAGCGATGTCTCATGATATAGGCTGTGAGACCCCCAAAGTGCACGACAACGCACAGCACACAGTCTACGTCCTGGTGGGATCCGGCGCGGACAGCATTCAGCTGCTCAGGTAACGGGACCGCGCCTGGGGCGGCGGATGGCGGGGGGGGCGAGCTGGGTGTCGTGCTCCCGCCTCTCGGGGCATACGGGGGAAATGGGGCATTGGTGTTTGGAGGGAGGAGGCGGCGGCGGGAGGAGAGTGCGCGGCTTCTGCTTAGTCATCCTGGTGGAAACACATGGGCACAATAATAATGAGGCCGGCAGGGACCCGGGGATGGTTCTGGGTACAGGCCAGTGCTAGCAATCCAAGGGTTAAGCAATGGCTAATCTGAGCCTCCTAATAGTAACAATGGGTTAATTCTTCCACCTCCAAGGAGTGAGAATGGCTGACATAAGCAGCTGCACAGAAGTTGTGCAACTCCAGCAAAGGCTGCTGGAACAACGCGTCTGAGAGGGGCTCGCAGGCGCCCCCTAGTCTGCTGGAACAGCACACCTGAGAGGGGCTCTTAGGCGCCCCCCAGTCTGCTGGAACAGCACATCTGAGAGGGGCTCTTAGGCGCCCCCCAGTCTGCTGGAACAGCACATCTGAGAGGGGCTCGCAGGCGCCCCCTAGTGTGCTGGAACAGCACGTCTGAGAGGGGCTCGCAGGCGCCCCCTAGTCTGATTGGAAGAGCACGTCTGAGAGGGGCTCTTAGGCGCCCCCCAGTCTGCTGGAACAGCACATCTGAGAGGGGCTCTTAGGCGCCCCCCAGTCTGCTGGAACAGCACATCTGAGAGGGGCTCGCAGGCGCCCCCTAGTGTGCTGGAACAGCACGTCTGAGAGGGGCTCGCAGGCGCCCCCTAGTCTGATTGGAAGAGCACGTCTGAGAGGGGCTCTTAGGCGCCCCCCAGTCTGCTGGAACAGCACATCTGAGAGGGGCTCTTAGGCGCCCCCCAGTCTGCTGGAACAGCACATCTGAGAGGGGCTCGCAGGCGCCCCCCAGTCTGCTGGAACAGCACATCTGAGAGGGGCTCGCAGGCGCCCCCTAGTGTGCTGGAACAGCACGTCTGAGAGGGGCTCGCAGGCGCCCCCTAGTCTGATTGGAAGAGCACGTCTGAGAGGGGCTCTTAGGCGCCCCCCAGTCTGCTGGAACAGCACATCTGAGAGGGGCTCTTAGGCGCCCCCCAGTCTGCTGGAACAGCACATCTGAGAGGGGCTCGCAGGCGCCCCCTAGTGTGCTGGAACAGCACATCTGAGAGGGGCTCGCAGGCGCCCCCTAGTGTGCTGGAACAGCACATCTGAGAGGGGCTCGCAGGCGCCCCCTAGTCTGCTGGAACAGCACATCTGAGAGGGGCTCGCAGGCGCCCCCTAGTGTGCTGGAACAGCACGTCTGAGAGGGGCTCGCAGGCGCCCCCTAGTGTGCTGGAACAGCACGTCTGAGAGGGGCTCGCAGGCGCCCCCTAGTCTGCTGGAACAGCACGTCTGAGAGGGGCTCGCAGGCGCCCCCTAGTCTGCTGGAACAGCACGTCTGAGAGGGGTTCGCAGGCGCCCCCTAGTCTGCTGGAACAGCACGTCTGAGAGGGGCTCTTAGGCGCCCCCCAGTCTGCTGGAACAGCACATCTGAGAGGGGCTCGCAGGCGACCCCTAGTCTGCAGGAACAGTGCGTCTGAGATGGGCTCGCAGGCGACCCCTAGTCTGCAGGAACAGCACGTCTGAGAGGGGCTCGCAGGCGCCCCCTAGTCTGCTGGAACAGCGCGTCTGAGAGGGGCTCGCAGGCGCCCCCCTAGTGTGCTGAAACTGCACGTCTGAGAGGGGCTCGCAGGCGCCCCTCTAGTGTGCTGAAACTGCACGTCTGAGAGGGGCTCGCAGTCGCCCCCCTAGTGTGCTGAAACTGCACGTCTGAGAGGGGCTCGCAGGCGCCCCCCTAGTGTGCTGGAACGGCGCGTCTGAGAGGGGCTCGCAGGCGCCCCCCTAGTGTGCTGGAACGGCACGTCTGAGAGGGGCTCGCAGGCGCCCCCCTAGTGTGCTGAAACTGCACGTATGAGAGGGGCTCGCAGGCGCCCCCCTAGTGTGCTGAAACGGCACGTCTGAGAGGGGCTCGCAGGCGCCCCCCTAGTGTGCTGAAACGGCACGTCTGAGAGGGGCTCGCAGGCGCCCCCCTAGTGTGCTGAAACGGCACGTCTGAGAGGGGCTCGCAGGCGCCCCCCTAGTGTGCTGAAACGGCACGTCTGAGAGGGGCTCGCAGGCGCCCCCCTAGTGTGCTGAAACGGCACGTCTGAGAGGGGCTCGCAGGCGCCCCCTAGTCTGCTGGAACAGCACGTCTGAGAGGGGCTCTTAGGCGCCCCCCAGTCTGCTGGAACAGCACATCTGAGAGGGGCTCGCAGGCGCCCCCTAGTGTGCTGGAACAGCACGTCTGAGAGGGGCTCGCAGGCGCCCCCTAGTGTGCTGGAACAGCACGTCTGAGAGGGGCTCGCAGGCGCCCCCTAGTCTGCTGGAACAGCACCTCTGAGAGGGGCTCTTAGGCGCCCCCCAGTCTGCTGGAACAGCACATCTGAGAGGGGCTCGCAGGCGACCCCGAGTCTGCAGGAACAGTGCGTCTGAGATGGGCTCGCAGGCGACCCCTAGTCTGCAGGAACAGCACGTCTGAGAGGGGCTCGCAGGCGCCCCCTAGTCTGCTGGAACAGCGCGTCTGAGAGGGGCTCGCAGGCGCCCCCCTAGTGTGCTGAAACTGCACGTCTGAGAGGGGCTCGCAGGCGCCCCCCTAGTGTGCTGAAACTGCACGTCTGAGAGGGGCTCGCAGGCGCCCCCCTAGTGTGCTGAAACTGCACGTCTGAGAGGGGCTCGCAGGCGCCCCCCTAGTGTGCTGGAACGGCGCGTCTGAGAGGGGCTCGCAGGCGCCCCCCTAGTGTGCTGGAACGGCACGTCTGAGAGGGGCTCGCAGGCGCCCCCCTAGTGTGCTGGAACGGCACGTTTGAGAGGGGCTCGCAGGCGCCCCCCTAGTGTGCTGAAACTGCACGTCTGAGAGGGGCTCGCAGGCGCCCCCCTAGTGTGCTGAAACTGCACGTCTGAGAGGGGCTCGCAGGCGCCCCCCTAGTGTGCTGAAACTGCACGTCTGAGAGGGGCTCGCAGGCGCCCCCCTAGTGTGCTGAAACGGCACGTCTGAGAGGGGCTCGCAGGCGCCCCCTAGTCTGCTGGAACAGCGCGTCTGAGAGGGGCTCGCAGGCGCCCCCTAGTCTGCTGGAACAGCGCGCCTGAGAGGGGCTCGCAGGCGCCCCCCAGTCTGCTGGAACAGCACGTCTGAGAGGGGCTCGCAGGCGCCCCCCCGTCTCCCAACAAAACATTCAATGGACATTTCAACAAGACCCTGGAAAGGCTGTATTAATGCAATCTATTGTTCTAAGTTATCAGCCATGGATCTGCAATGAGTCCTCCATGTGGCCATACATATTAGCTGTTGGGTAACAGGTACCATTGATTTCTATGCAATATTTGGGGTCTGATTCATCAAACTGCCTGAATAGTCTGGGGTAAAACTGCTTGAAATATTGAAAATTTTTGCCCTAATCCACTTATTTTCCAGCTCTATGGTAACATGCTAATTTGTAATTACGGAAATGATGGCTATCTTGAACACTCCACATCAGTGATGGGCGACCACCGGATCCTCCATCATATCCCAATGGGCTATCCACCTCTATTTTTCTTAAACGTGTGCATTTGGGGCTTAAGTAATTTTTGTATTTGGGTTTCATTAAAAAGTTTGCACCATTTGCCTTTTATATATCATCTGTTCTGCACTGTCTATCTCTGGCTGCAGAATGAGTTAACTGAACATCCATCAGAGAACTCATTCAGATTGAATGATGGGAGAGTTTGATTCTCTTATTTGTTTTTATATGTTCTCTCCTCTCATCTGATTTATAACCACATCAAAGTGCAGGGATTCAGAGAGCCTGTAAAAAATAAAAATATAATGCAAGATGTTTAATGGCACCCAATATCAATAGATGGACAACCCATTGTAGACCTTTTATCTAGCCGTACAAATAACCAACATCTGGGTTGACACTGGTCTATCTAAGACCTGATGCTATATTCTTGAGGATGCTCTTTTGCAGGACCCATATCTTAATCATGTGGAGGGGGGGAGTTATCCCAATGTTGCACAGATGTAAACCAAATGTTGTTGAGCATTTATAGCCAGGTGGGTGGGTGGGCATCCATATTGTACCTGTCAGGACAGGAATATGTGCTGGAGAGATGAGTAAGCCGACATTAATGAATGACATTACGGCATGGAAAGTCCACTTGTAGAACAGCTGATAAGATGGATTCGGGGATGTACCGAGGAACAGGTTGTAAATTATGATAGACAGGGTACATCATTTCTTAAGAAACAGCGCCAGGAAATATTAATTGAAGATCCACCCCATAAAGGATGACCTGATCATGGTGATCACACAGCATGGACTATACTTGGATCCGGACTCACAGGCCATTAAACCCCATAGTATTTTGTACATAAACTTCACTCCATTTACATTCAGAGTTGTAATCAAAATTCTGCTGTTCTTAACCAGTTTTGTAGAATTGTGCTGCTTGCACGATCCTTTACCTATAAAACTCCTACAAGTACACTCCGGATTACATTTTAGTATGAAATCATGAGGCTATTTCGGGACAACGAACATTTGGAATCGATTTATGAGTGTGACGAGTGAAAAGTATAGGTTTCATTTGGTATTGCTGGAAATGCAAATTATGCACACTGCAAACTGCGTTCACTGATGTCCATGCGACTCGCCGTGTGAGAGCTGAGGATCCCTGGGCCCAGCACACATAACAAGGACGTATCTTACAGTGACTACACACCCATTATACAGCATCATATGAGGGTTGGGGGTCCTTGGACTCACCACACGTAACAAGGACATAGCCTATATCTTACAGAGTGATTACACACCCAGTATATAGCCTCATATGAGCTGGGGGTCCCTGGGCCCACAACATATAATAAAGACATAGCCTATATCTTACAGTGTGACTACACACCCATTATGTAGCCTCATAGGAGGGCTGGGGGTCCCTGGGCCCACTACATATAATAAAGACATAGCCTATATCTTACAGTGTGACTACACACCCGTTATGTAGCCTCATAAGAGGGAGGTGGTCCCTGGGCCCACCACATATAATAAAGACATAGCCTATATCTTACAGTGTGACTACACACCCGTTATGTAGCCTCATAGGAGGGCTGGTGGTCCCTGGGCCCACCACATATAATAAAGACATAGCTTATATCTTACAGAGTGATTACACACCCGTTATGCAGCCTCATAGGAGGGCTGGGGGTCCCTGGGCCCACCACGCATAACAAGGACATAGCCTATATGTTGCAGAGTGACTACACCCCCATTATACAGCCTCATAGGAGGGCTGGGGGTCCCTGGGCCCACCACGCATAACAAGGACATAGCCTATATGTTGCAGAGTGACTACACCCCCATTATACAGCCTCATAGGAGGGCTGGGGGTCCCTGGGCCCACCACGCATAGCAAGGACATAGCCTATATGTTGCAGAGTGACTACACCCCCATTATACAGCCTCATAGGAGGGCTGGGGGTCCCTGGGCCCACCACGCATAACAAGGACATAGCCTATATGTTGCAGAGTGACTACACCCCCATTATACAGCCTCATAGGAGGGCTGGGGGTCCCTGGGCCCACCACGCATAACAAGGACATAGCCTATATGTTGCAGAGTGACTACACCCCCATTATACAGCCTCATAGGAGGGCTGGGGGTCCCTGGGCCCACCACGCATAGCAAGGACATAGCCTATATGTTGCAGAGTGACTACACCCCCATTATACAGCCTCATAGGAGGGCTGGGGGTCCCTGGGCCCACCACGCATAACAAGGACATAGCCTATATGTTGCAGAGTGACTACACCCCCATTATACAGCCTCATAGGAGGGCTGGGGGTCCCTGGGCCCACCACGCATAACAAGGACATAGCCTATATGTTGCAGAGTGACTACACCCCCATTATACAGCCTCATAGGAGGGCTGGGGGTCCCTGGGCCCACCACGCATAGCAAGGACATAGCCTATATGTTGCAGAGTGACTACACCCCCATTATACAGCCTCATAGGAGGGCTGGTGGTCCCTGGGCCCACCACATATAATAAAGACATAGCTTATATCTTACAGAGTGACTACTCACCCGTTATGCAGCCTCATAGGAGGGCTGGGGGTCCCTGGGCCCACCACGCATAACAAGGACATAGCCTATATGTTGCAGAGTGACTACACCCCCATTATACAGCCTCATAGTTAATATTTTATTAGTGCAATGGCCGTTTAAGCTTGAGGCATGAGTGCGACATGAATCATCTTCTAATCAGCCACTTTTTAGTTCCTAGGAAAGCTTAGCGACAGATAACTAATATGTTTGCAAAGAATTTTCCCTCAGGATTGTAATAATTAGTGCTGCTCCTCTGGAGGTTGTAAGCACTTCCTCCGCCATATTATTTGTGTAAGTGAATTAATGGATATATTGTAAACTGTAGGCCTCATGTATAAATTTACAATAGACAGTGGTCGCCAATAGCAACCAGTCAGGTTCCTGCGCTCATAATTCTGAGCCAATTTGGAAGATGAAAGAAGCCATTTGATTGGTTGCCATGGTCAACCATGCTGTAAAGTAAATTGGAACCAGTTGCTCATAGCACCCAATCAGGTTGCCGTTTTCAGTTAGAAAACGGGCTGTGGACAATGAGAGCTGTAATTTGATTGGTTGCTTATTATGACCAACTCCTCAACTTTCGGTTTCTGTTTTAAATCTTTAACCTCTCTATCACTAGTCCTTTTTTCTCTGACTTCGTTTTTTCCTTCCCTTCTTCCAAGAGCTTTAACTTTTTTACTTTCACGCTAGTATAGTAGTTTTTAGTTTACCATATAATATAATGACAAAAACAGGAAAAAAAATCCGAGTGAGGTGAAATGGTAGCAAAAATGCGATATACCATTTTTTTTACAACATATATTGTTAGGTAAAAATGATCTGGTGACACGATTCTCCATATCAGTAGAGTACGGTAATACCAGATTGTATAGTTATTATATATAATAATAATTATTATTATTTTATTTTGATGACTAAAAAAATGCTACATTTTCTATAATATATTTTTGGTTTGTGTTGCCTAATATATTTTTGGTTTGTGTTGCCATATTGTAGGATCCATCGTTTTTTCTTTGCCGAGCTGATGTTTTATTGCCACCATTTTGCCGTATACAATGTTTTTATTGCTTTTTTTTAAGGACAATGCGCGGCCACCAAAAAGCAGCAATTCTGGCATTTCAGTAAATTTTCCCTATATTGTGTTTACTACACGAGTTAACTATATATTTTCATAGATTGGACTTTTGCAAACACGGCGATACCGAATTTTTTTTTTTTTTTCTTGAAAAGGGGAATGATTTAACCTTTTTATAATTTGAATACTTTTTTGCATAATTTTTAATGTTTTAATCTCATGATTTATTCTCTCATCACAACAGTCTGAGCCCCATATTACCCGAGTCTGGAATCGTCGCCGACATTGACGTTGAGACTGCACTAGAGCCGAGCGAGGAGCAGTTTTACCAGCTGAAGAGCCAGCCGATCCCTTCTAGGTGAGACACCAGATACAGGACGTGTTCAGAGGCAAAAAATGCATGACGCAGACATAAATGCAAGGACGCCGGCCGCTGTCCCGTCAACAGGAAAACCTGATAAGCTGCAGACATCCAGCCGCACTGATAATACCTGGCACTTTGTGAGATAAGCGGCACACACTCAGCATTTTCCAGTAGAAAAATTGGCTTTACTTCCATATAAATGGAGAAAATTAAAGGGATGACTTCAAAGAACACTCCAAGCCAAAATCATGCACTTTATTATGCCGACGCTTAAAGGTGTGGGGCATGACACAAGGTTGTTCGGCCCCCTGAAGTCTTGCATTTGGCGATACATCGTATTCTGTGTGGTCAGTGTTCCTATAAAGAGTTACCATCTTTTTAATTTTTGTTTCGTAAATCAAACATCGTACATAAAAATAAGCAACTTTGTAATATGTGTTGTCAGAGAAATACTCCCTTGTCTCCTGCAACAAAAATAAAATTATAAACCAACATAAACACTCCCTGTCCGACGTAGTCCATCTACCGAGTGTCCCACGACGAGCTCACGTGTAGAAAAGTCACATCGGGAGATGTGACTGCTCTACCCGGCCTCCGGTGATACACTGACAGGATGTGATAGCTTCTGCAGTGTATCAGCTGATCTCACAGCACTACTGCTGAGTGAGAACTTTCCCACGCAGCGGTGCGTCAAGTGACAGCACGGAGGTTAAGGCCCCGTCTCACTAAGCGATCTCGGTAGCGAGATCGCTGCTGAGTCACAACTTTTGTGACGTAACAGCGATCTCACCAGCGAGATCGCTGTGTGTGACAGCGATCAGCCCCCCCTGCCGGTATTGCTGATCGCTGGAAGAAACCTCTGGACATTTCTTTGGTCGCTGGTCTCCCGCTGGCCAGCACGCATCGCTGTGTGTGACAGCGGGAGACCAGCGATCAGGTGTAAAAAATAATTAAAAAAAATAAAAAATATTGTTATTCTCACCTTCCGATGTCCCGTTCAGCCATCCTGCCTCTCTCCACGCTCCGGTCCCAGTGATCCTTTGCACGAATGACCGCGAGACTTTGTTATCCCTCGAGACCGTGACATCTCGCGGTCATTCGTGCAAAGGATCACTGGGACCGGAGCGTGGAGAGAGGCAGGATGGCTGAACGGGACGTCGTAAGGTGAGAATAACTATATTTTTTATTTTGATTCTATTTTTTACAGCGATGCCGGGCGCTCGGCATCGTTGTGCTGATCGCTGGTGAAGCTGTGTGTGACAGCTCACCAGCGATCACATAGCGACTTACTAGCGATCCTGACACCTTCATATCGGTGTCGGGATCGCTGGTAAGTCGCTTAGTGTGACGGGGCCTTTATACACTGCGGGAGCGAATAGCTCCTGTCAGTGTATCGCCAGCGGCCAGGTATAGCGGTCACATGTCCCGATGTGACTGCTACACGTGAGATTGCAGCGGGACACTCGGATTACCTGGATTACGGCGGACAGGGAGTATATGTTGGTTATATTATTTTACATTATTTCTAGGACACTAGAGCGTCAGAGATTTGGTGTGAGGTGAGCATAATGGGTTTATTTTTATGTGAATATGTATGTAATTTAACTTTTTTTTTTTTTATTAACTGTGATCACAGACAGGCACTGGCAGATGATACTACTCTCCCATCAGTGGCACTTGCTATCGCTGTTATCAGTGACAGCAAACAGACCCCTATGGGAGCAGTAGTCTCATCGGCCCACGCCTGCTTTTTTACCACAAGTCACCGCTGCGGGTCACAGTCAGCTGTGGGATCACGCTGACATCTGCCAGCATGAAACCGCAGTGCTGTGACCAACAGCGCCGGTGGTAGCGTTACCACACACAACCACAGCCACACGCAGACTCACACAGACAGCCGCACAGACACGCACATAGTCTCCGCCCACACACTATTCCTCCTTCTGACATAATTTCTTTTTCTGCACCGTTTTTGGCAGCACATCCACAGCAAATCCGCAAAACTTTTTACACCTGCGATTTTGCTGCGGATTTGACTGACTCAATGGAAGTCACTGGGTGCAGGAACGTTGCAGATCCACAAAACTAATTGACATGCTGCGGAAACGCAACATGTGCGCATAGCCTTAGTGCTACACAGGGGTACGACGAAAGGTTGTCTGTTGTCTCCTTTGTTTGCCCTTGCAATAGAGCTATTGGCCTGTCTTATTAGATCGTATCCTGGAATGGAAGATTTTAAGTATGGTACCAAGGAATAACCTCTCCCCTCTCCAACCCGTCCTGAATGCGGCAGCCAGGATCATATTCCTTTCCAACCACTGCACCGATGCCTCTACCCTGTGCCAGTCATTGCACTGGTTACCCACCCGCTACAGAGCTCAATATAAATTTATCACTCTCACCCACAAAGCGCTCCCCACCCTACATCTCCTCCCTTGTCTCAGTGTACCAACCTACCAATGCCCTGTAAGCACTATAAAAACAAAAAATATTATATTACCCCTTACCAATTAAAAACATCATATGATGAGCCATTTGAGACAAAAACACAGATTTAAAAAATGCTAAATACATTTATAGAGTCATGAATGCACATGTACATCAATTAAATGCAGAAGTATAGGAACCTGAGCGGCAGCTTCTGTAATGTCACTGTTTTTCTCCCTAACAGTCAGACCCCATCGCAGTCCCCTTCATCCTCCTTTCAGACTCCATCCAGTATGTCTTCACGTATCCTCCTCCGACAGCAGCTGATGAGGGCTCAGGCCCAGGAGCAAGAGAGAAGAGAGCAGGTGCAGAAAGCTACCCAAATCCCCGCTCTGCCCACGCCTTCCATCAGCGTCAGTGCTGGTAGCCGCCCCACCCCAGCACAGGTGCCCTTGGAGGTCTTAAAGGTAAGAGAGTAACAAAAATGTCACTGTAATCAGAAAAAAGTTGTAAAAGTGGAAGAAAAGTTGTAAAAGTTCACATCCCTGTCATTTAGCATCGTCACTTTTGACAGTTTGCGTGTGAGACCCGGCGTTGTCCAAACTCCATTCTGCATTTCACTCGTGCTTAGTAACGCTGAGATATGGAGGACTGAGGCTGTGTGTCCATGCGTCTATCACCAGGATTTATTCTGATCCATTTGTTCCTTATTTTGCAGGTACAGACCCATTTAGAAAATCCGACAAAGTATCACATCCAACAGTCTCAGAGGCAGCAGGTGAAACAGTACCTCTCTACCACCATGGGGACCAAAGCACCCCTGCACACCTCTGCCCCAAGTACCACCACTCTTATGCCCAACTCTACCGGAGCATCACCACAGCCCGAGCAGACATTGCTCCCCACCGCCAGCAGCGCCCCGAACAGTCCGCTAGCCATGCTGAAAATTGGCTCCAATCCTGAAAAAGAGGTAGGTGCAAGTCTTACATTGTCAGCCAGGGCTGCTGCAGGAACTTACTCAGTGCCCTCATTGGCACCATAGTGGTAGCGAAGGCAAGCCCTAAGGAGGGTCAAATCCATCCTGCAAGCATCACGTCCTCATTTTTTAGGGCGGCTGGTAGTACTGGTGTGAACCAGCAAGATGAGGTGGATCCTTCTTTCTATGGGACTATTGATTTCACAATCTGTCACATCTGTCTTTCATGATGAGTATGGAACCGGCTTATGAGGCTGTTTCCGTCATCACAGTCCAGACATGGGCCATTACAGTCAGACATGACTATCGATGGACCTATCCTAGGAATCAAGTGATTGACACGCTCAGGCAACCAGTATCCTGGAAGTCCCCCCATTTATTCCTCTGGGCCCCTTTTTCCATCAGGCCTCACAATTCAAAACTATTTGTGCTAGTGGTCCAGTTGTTCTGACACTATGCTTCCCATCATTCCCTATCCACTTGTGTCTGCTAGGAGTGGTAGTTTTATCATAGGAGTAAAAAGCTTTGACCGTGAATTTTTCTCCTCTTGACATTATTCCATGTTTTAGATTGATGATGTCATTGATGAGATCATAAGCTTGGAGTCCAGCCTCAATGACGAATTTCTGGGATATGTGGATCGAGGGAACCTACCCAGCACAGTAAGTCATAGCCAATATTCCATTAATTATGGTGGTTGGCAGATTTAGGGATGTGATGTGCAATTTAATACCCCAGCACACCAGTTCTAATAGGGCAATCTAAGTGATGTCTTTATAAGCCTTATGCCATGTTCACACATTCAGTATTTGGTCAGTATTTTACATCAGTATTTGTAAGCCAAAATCAGGAGTGGGTGAGAAATCCAGAAGTGGTGTTTCTATTCTACTTTTCCTCTGATTTGTTCCTCTCCTGGTTTTGGCTACAAATACTGAGGTAAAATACTGACCCAATACTGGAGGTGTGAACCTGGCCTTAAAAGGAACCTAGACTTGTCCTTAAAGTGGATGCATGATAATTCACCTTTGGTCCGGTCCCACGGATGCCAGATTATAGCAACTACACGTGAGCGCCATAACGTATACGGCAGTGTATGACCGCCATGACGTGCACAGCAGCGTGTGACCGCCATGACGTGCACGGCAGCGTGTGACCGCCATGACGTGCACGGCAGCGTGTGACCGCCATGACGTGCACGGCAGCGTGTGACCGCCATGACGTGCACGGCAGCGTGTGACCGCCATGACGTGCACGGCAGCGTGTGACCGCCATGACGTGCACGGCAGCGTGTGACCGCCATGACGTGCACGGCAGCGTGTGACCGCCATGACGTGCACGGCAGCGTGTGACCGCCATGACGTGTACGGCAGCGTGTGACCGCCATGACGTGTACGGCAGCGTGTGACCGCCATGACGTGTACGGCAGCGTGTGACCGCCATGACGTGTACGGCAGCGTGTGACCGCCATGACGTGGACGGCAGCGTGTGACCGCCATGACGCGGACGGCAGCGTGTGACCGCCATGACGCGCACGGCAGCGTGTGACCGCCATGACGCGCACGGCAGCGTGTGACCGCCATGACGCGCACGGCAGCGTGTGACCGCCATGACGCGCACGGCAGCGTGTGACCGCCATGACGCGCACGGCAGCGTGTGACCGCCAAGACGCGCACGGCAGCGTGTGACCGCCATGACGCGCACGGCAGCGTGTGACCGCCATGACGCGCACGGCAGCGTGTGACCGCCATGACGCGCACGGGAGCGTGTGGCCGCCATGACGCGCACGGCAGCGTGTGACCGC
Source organism: Dendrobates tinctorius (assembly GCF_039654945.1). Taxonomy (NCBI): domain Eukaryota; kingdom Metazoa; phylum Chordata; class Amphibia; order Anura; family Dendrobatidae; genus Dendrobates; species Dendrobates tinctorius. Next base: position 40,626,845 of record NW_027361788.1, read on the forward strand.
CATGACGCGCACGGCAGCGTGTGACCGCCATGACGCGCACGGCAGCGTGTGACCGCCATGACGCGCACGGCAGCGTGTGACCGCCATGACGCGCACGGCAGCGTGTGACCGCCATGACGCGCACGGCAGCGTGTGACCGCCATGACGCGCACGGGAGCGTGTGACCGCCATGACGCGCACGGCAGCGTGTGACCGCCATGACGCGCACGGCAGCGTGTGACCGCCATGACGCGCACGGGAGCGTGTGACCGCCATGACGCGCACGGCAGCGTGTGACCGCCATGACGCGCACGGCAGCGTGTGACCGCCATGACGCGCACGGGAGCGTGTGACCGCCATGACGCGCACGGGAGCGTGTGACCGCCATGACGCGCACGGGAGCGTGTGACCGCCATGACGCGCACGGGAGCGTGTGACCGCCATGACGCGCACGGCAGCGTGTGACCGCCATGACGCGCACGGCAGCGTGTGACCGCCATGACGCGCACGGCAGCGTGTGACCGCCATGACGCGCACGGCAGCGTGTGACCGCCTTGACGCGCAGGGCAGCGTGTGACCGCCTTGACGCGCAGGGCAGCGTGTGAGCGCCTTGACGCGCAGGGCAGCGTGTGAGCGCCTTGACGCGTAGGGCAGCGTGTGAGCGCCTTGACGCGTAGGGCAGCGTGTGAGCGCCTTGACGCGTAGGGCAGCGTGTGAGCGCCTTGACGTATATCCATATATGTTCTATATTCTCAGCTTCCCGTGTCAGCTAATCTCCTGGACATGTATTGTGCTCCAGGAATGACAGCGCCGGCCATCACCGTCAGTAACTCCTGCCCAGCTGACCTGACGAACATTAAGACGGAATACACCGGTGAGTTTTATAGCTCCTTTTTTTTTTTTTTTTCTTTTTTTTTTTCGTGCAAAGGACACTGTAGAATATGGTGGAGAGAGCTGCTCACTTCTGTTTCATTTTTCTCCTACACAGAGCACGAGGCAAAAGCAATTATCAAGGAGCGTCAGAAGAAGGACAACCACAACCTGAGTACGTATGGCTTTGGCCGTGTAGGCGCAGTATATAGCGCCACTTATGGCAAGGACTCTGTATGCCCCATAGAGCTCTATGGCCCCGCCACTTACCCCAACTCTTCCATACACTGCATTAGCAGCTCCTACTTACTAATTCCTGTCCTGAACATACATTTTCATTTCCTCACTTATTTAAGGTTCTTTCCCAGTCTTTTTTTTTCTCATGATCTGTACATCTGTCGTCATCCATCTGACACAAGTTCATCAGTAGAAATATCCTGATTCAAGATATCGAGACTGTGCTACCATAATCGGAAAGAATAGAAACAACGCCCAAACTAGCCGGACCGGCTCCTTCAGCATTCCTGTATTGTAAGGACATATCTGCCAGTCCGGGCGCCGATCTGCCTATACATGTACAGGATTCATAAACCGCTCCTGGCCACAAGAGAACACTGACACAATCCTCGTATTCATGGCCACCGCTCCTCCCCGTTACCTAACATTCAGGGCAACATCATCTCCGATCGCAAAGACCGTCGCCGTCCATTGTGATTGGTTGATATCAGCAACACTGTTTCCATCTGCACTTTTTTTTTTTTTTTTAAAGATATAATGTGTATTAGTTTTCAATATATTTATTTTTTTGCAGTCGAACGTCGAAGAAGATTTAACATCAATGATAGAATCAAAGAACTCGGGACGCTCATCCCGAAATCCAGTGATCCGTAAGTTTCTTCACCAGCGATACATTTCCATCCATCAAACCTATCGGATTTTCAATTTGCAAGTCGGGCATATAATTGTTACATGATATACGGCAGAAATTTGGGTATTCAGCAGATCTGCACAAGTATTAAAGGGGTGTGCTCATCCCCTTTCTTCAGACTTCCTGCTTTGCCAGTGGGGGTGGTGTGCTCCTGAAGATTGACAGTTCGGGCCAGTGGCATGGTCGTGGTGCTGGTCAGAACTGTGCGCTCTCCAATGTTGCAAGCAAAGACAGTTGTTCTTCTGCAGCATCGGAGGAGCACAGGGGCATGGGCCGGATGCAGCCAACGTCAGAGCAGCGCTTACAAACTCTATACCAAACTGCTTGTAAGCGCTGCACTCCTTGCCAAAGAGATCTGCCATCGTTGATAGACCGCATGGTCTATAGATCAGTGGTTGCTTGCCCTCTTTACTAGCCATTCCTGAGAAACCACGTGGTCTATAGATAAATATCCACTTGTCCTCTATACCAGCCATCACTGATAGACCACGTGGTCTATAGATAAATATCCACTTGTCCTCTATAAAGGCCATCACTGATAGACCACGTGGTCTATAGATTAATATCCGTTGGCCTCTGCCGGCCCTCGCTGATAGACTGCATGGTCTATAGATCAATATCCACTTGCCCTCTTGAACGGCCATCCCTGATAGACCGCATGGTCTATAGATCAATATCTGTGGTCCTCTTTACCAGCCATCACTGAAAAACCACATGGTCTATAGATTAATATCCGTTGTCCTCTACCAGCCATCGCTGATGGACTGTATGGTCTATAGAGCAATATCCACTTGTCCTTTTTACCAGCCATCGCTGATAGACCCCATGGTCTATAGATCAATATCCGCTTTCCCTCTTTCCCAGCCATCCCTGTTAGACCTCATGGTCTATAGGTCAATATCCGCTTGCCTTCTTTAACCTAAAAGCTCGTGCCTCCATCTCATCTCTTGTATCTTTGCTGATGTGTCCCGTCTCTTCGCCCCTTGCAGGGAGCTGCGCTGGAATAAAGGTACCATCCTGAAGGCCTCCGTAGAATACATCCGCAAGCTGCAGAAAGACCAGCAGAGAGTGCGTGATCTGGAGGGCAGGCAGCGTAAGCTGGAGCACATGAACCAGAGCCTTCTGCTGCGTATACAGGTAACGCTCTTCACACGGGCTGTATATTGCAGGTTTCTAGTGGCGGCCATGCTCCATGTCCTATCCTGAATGTTGTCTTGCAGGAACTGGAGATGCAGGCCCAGATACATGGGATTACAGCTGTTCCACCCTCCACCATGTCAGCAGACCTTCCCAAGGTAGAGCCCATGTCCGAGGTGATGTCAAGATTCGGTGCCCAGCCTACGCAGCCCGTGGACCCCTCCACCCTGAACCTCGGCACCCTTCACTTCTCAGACCAGCTGAGTGATTTAGTTGACGGAAACCTGAATTTTCATCTGAGCTTGACGAGTGATTCGGCCATTGCAGACATTCTTATGGATGATATGTTGTCACCACTTGGAGGAGCAGATCCCCTTCTGTCTTCAGTCTCTCCAGGAGCGTCTAAGACCAGCAGCCGTCACAGCAGCTTTAGCATGGAGGACGACTCTTGATCAGTCCTCAGATATAGGACTTCTCTAGTGCTTTACTCTAAGATCACCAGTCTCTACCCCTCCCGTCAGACTGACAGCCGTCACCCAGGTGGAACCCAGTTCCAAAAAAGTCACTCCTGAGTGCCTGATGTCTCCTAATCCGCCAGCACCACCCTGACGGCGGCCATGTTTCATTTCAGAAAATGCTTCTTCCTGCTTTTTAGAGGCGACAGTTCTTAAATCTACCCTAGAGATGAGAGCCAGTTTGTCACCCTGTTCCCCAAAATAACACATCAGCACAATGTATAGTGTGGAGATACGGATGGTGAAGGTGAGTCAAGGGTCCAGTAATGAATGGAGGTTTGGCGTGTCTGCTGAGAGAGGGCATGAAGTGACGGAAGGAACACATGGCACATTGCAAAAGAGGGTGCCTGCCAGTGGGCAGAAGACTAGCGTACAAGGTGGTGTGCAAGATGGCATGATAGGGTACAGAAAGGAAGGCAACTGGGTGAGAAGCAAGTGTGCAATGCACAGGCTAAGGCCGGATGAAGAACCCATAGGGCATTATATAGCAGGTGGTACCAAAAAGTGGGGATGATGGTGCCGAGTAATAAGCAGTCATATGACCCTTGTCCTGCATATGTAGAGGATAGACACTACTACCCCCTCCCCCATACTAGGAAGACCCTCCCAATGGCCGCCTGGTAACCGGACGTTTCACACACTGGTACCTAGGACATCAGGGAATCTCTGCCATTTTAGCTGGAGGTCTTGTAGGGTGTTTTCATATAAAAGCATTAATCTGGATTAACGGCAATATGGGGTACAGCAATGGGTGGCACGTAGTCACTGTCATTTATTCTGACAATTCTATGGTCTAAAAGTCTTCATAGACAGGAGATAAGTGTTGTCAGACAGACATTTCATCACTCAGATCCTTACATAGCTCATGTGCAGGGTCCATTACTGAACCCCTGCCGTAATGAAGGAGGGACAAGCACATTATGGGGTGCGTGGTGTGATGGCAGCATTAATGTGTGGTTCCGGGTGAGTGAGAGAGTGCGCTGTGTGAAAGAGTGTCGGCAGTGCGCCCGTGGTTGGCGCGTGTCTTTGGGGGGGGTGCAGATAATGGGCAGTGAGTGTATTGCGGGTGCAGGTCTCGCCCTATTTCCTCGCTGAGAACGTGTTTCTGTATAGAGAATAATCTTATGTGTTTTATATACTACAAACTACTAGATGTTACTATATGCTTTAAATAAAACGTTTTACACACTACGACCTGTTGATGCAATGCTGCGCAGGAGTAAAGGGTTAATATGAGGCAATGAGCAAAATGTATTTCTATAAAGGTGGCACAGACACTAGATGGAGCAGTGGCATCGGGACCACCTGCTGCTTCGGGGTCTCAGTAGGCCATAAGGGAGAAAATTCTGTCTTTGGACAACTGCAGGAAAGTGTGATGCCATCTGGTGGTCACAACTGGTACTGCCAGTGTTTTTATTAATCTTCAGTCTCCAGCATTAGTAGGAAACGGACGTTTCCTGAGGACCCAAGAGCGACGCGATGGTGTATAATTTACAAGAAACCCACGGCCACGGTACATACTTGTTTTTTCAGCACAAGGCATCAAGAATTCTTCCAGGGAAACGGTCCCAAGACTCTCATATACTAGGATCACTCATGTTGCTGGGTTTACAGAAATCTTCTGAATAAACTTCCATCTTATATTTTGCTTCCCAGATAAAGGCTGATTTACCATTCATGCAGCACACCAGGGCCCATGGGCAGAAGTGACATATAGGGTCAATAAAAGGGTCAGCAGAGAAGGCGAGAACTAAGCCCTCAATGCCCCTCCAGCATAATTCCATTTTCTTTAACCAAAACAAAAGCTATTCTATTTATTCAGCATTTGCTGTATGGGTCAAATTTATATTTTATTAGTTCAGACAGTTACACGCTCAGCGATTTAAAAAAAAAAAAAAAAGCATATTTTTGATAAGAGGCACGCTTATAAAACAAGCTCTGTACACTCAAACTAGCTCCCTCTAGTGGTGGCTGTATAATTGCACCAGGCTCTGACACCAGGCAGTAAATGGGTGAATGAGGGGATCCTTCCACTGCCCATTTCCATCCCGTCCTCCCATTACTTTCATATAATATGGACCCTCAGCTCTGATCACGGCGACCACAGCCCTGATTAGAGTCGTTGGTCAGCGACTAGTCTGTATGGGGTACTGTGTATGGATGAAATAAGTGCAGAATTTCCACCCTGGGACATTGGGGGCCTTCCATAATAATGGGGGCTCCTTCCAGACTTTGGGAATATTGGACAATTTCCCAATGCTGCGGAAAGCTCTTGGCGAGCAGCGGTCGTGGGAGTTTTCTTGTGCGCGACACTCTACAATTAGGTGAAGCCACAGAGTGGACGTGGGTGAGGGGCATGGCCTGAAAAACAGGCAGGACCACCAGGGAACATACACTTGGAAAGCAACCATCCAGACGCAGGCGAGTCAGGAGACAGGTAGAGGGAGAAGCATCGGTATCGGGAGCTGTCACCGGTAAAGACGAGCTACCAATAATGGGCGCCCCCTGTAGTGCTGATCAGTCCCCCAGGGCAGACCGTCAGTAGCAGAGGACTCCTGCCCCAAGTGATGGTGCCATCTTCATCTCTGGCACAGGCAGCACAAGGCAGGGAGGCCATAGTGCCGCCTGTGCGGGATCCTGACATGGTCTGCCTGCATGGCCCCTTCTGTAGCACAGGACCCCACTGTACTGGCATCATGGGCAGGAGCTGAGCTTCATAGGAATCGCATATATGATCAGTGCTGCGGCATTACCGCATGTACAGCACGAGTGATCGCAGCTCTAGTCCTCTGACAAATATATAAAACAACAAATACAATCACCCCTTTATCCCCCCAGTAAAAGTATAAACAAAGATTAAAAAGTAAATCCCTGCTGGAATCAGGCGTGATCGTCAGGACAGTATCACCGAGTCCTAAATCAGATTTCTGAAAATAGCAAATAACAACCAAGAAGGGAACGGTGGAACCGAACAGTGACATTCCAGAATTGCTGTTTTCGGCCACCGCCCAACCCCCGATAAGTGTCACAGCGTCATCTGTGCCCAAACGATATCACTAAAGACGACAGCGGAAAAACAGCCCCAACCTGGTCCATGGATGGAGAAGAAAAGCGTCACAGGTCTCAGAGAGGCGCGGACATAAAGCATTTATTTGTTCTTTTACAAAGTCTGGAATTTTTTCTTATAACTTAATGACGTCTCCGCACTCTGTGACCCCTCCGCGCTCAGCGACGTCCTCGCTCTCAGTGACATCTCCGCAATGTCTCCGCGCTCAGTGACGTCTCCATGCTCTGCGATGTCTCCGCACTCAGTGACGTCTCCGCGTTCAGTGACGTCTCCGCGTTCAGTGACGTCTACGCACTCTGATGTCTCCGCACTGTGACGTCTCTGCGCTCGGTGACGTCTCTGCGCTCGGTGACGTCTCTGCGCTCGGTGACGTCTCTGCGCTCGGTGACGTCTCTGCGCTCGGTGACGTCTAGGCGCTCGGTGACGTCTAGGCGCTCGGTGACGTCTCCGCGCTCTGCGATGTCTTGTCGCTCAGTGACGTCTCCGCGTTCTGCGACGTCTAGTCGCTCAGTGACGTCTCCGCGTTCTGCGACGTCTAGTCGCTCAGTGACGTCTCCGCGTTCTGCGACGTCTAGTCGCTCAGTGACGTCTCCGTGTTCTGCGACGTCTAGTCGCTCAGTGACGTCTCCGCGTTCTGCGACGTCTAGTCGCTCAGTGACGTCTCCGCGCTCTGCGACGTCTTGTCGCTCAGTGACGTCTCCGCGCTCTGCGACGTCTAGGCGCTCAGTGACGTCTCCGCGCTCTGCGACGTCTAGGCGCTCAGTGACGTCTCCGCGCTCTGCGATGTCTTGTCGCTCAGTGACGTCTCCGCGCTCTGCGATGTCTTGTCGCTCAGTGACGTCTCCGCGCTCTGCGATGTCTTGTCGCTCAGTGACGTCTCCGCGCTCTGCGACGTCTAGTCGCTCAGTGACGTCTCCGCGTTCTGCGACGTCTAGTCGCTCAGTGACGTCTCCGTGTTCTGCGACGTCTAGTCGCTCAGTGACGTCTCCGTGTTCTGCGACGTCTAGTCGCTCAGTGACGTCTCCGCGTTCTGCGACGTCTAGTCGCTCAGTGACGTCTCCGCGTTCTGCGACGTCTAGTCGCTCAGTGACGTCTCCGCGTTCTGCGACGTCTAGTCGCTCAGTGACGTCTCCGCGCTCTGCGACGTCTTGTCGCTCAGTGACGTCTCCGCGCTCTGCGACGTCTAGGCGCTCAGTGACGTCTCCGCGCTCTGCGATGTCTAGGCGCTCAGTGACGTCTCCGCGCTCTGCGATGTCTTGTCGCTCAGTGACGTCTCCGCGCTCTGCGATGTCTTGTCGCTCAGTGACGTCTCCGCGCTCTGCGATGTCTTGTCGCTCAGTGACGTCTCCGCGCTCTGCGATGTCTAGTCGCTCAGTGACGTCTCCGCGCTCTGCGATGTCTAGTCGCTCAGTGACGTCTCCGCGCTCTGCGATGTCTAGTCGCTCAGTGACGTCTCCGCGCTCTGCGATGTCTTGTCGCTCAGTGACGTCTCCGCGCTCTGCGATGTCTAGTCGCTCAGTGACGTCTCCGCGCTCTGCGATGTCTTGTCGCTCAGTGACGTCTCCGCGCTCTGCGATGTCTTGTCGCTCAGTGACGTCTCCGCGCTCTGCGATGTCTTGTCGCTCAGTGACGTCTCCGCGCTCTGCGATGTCTTGTCGCTCAGTGACGTCTCCGCGCTCTGCGATGTCTAGTCGCTCAGTGACGTCTCCGCGCTCTGCGATGTCTTGTCGCTCAGTGACGTCTCCGCGCTCTGCGATGTCTTGTCGCTCAGTGACGTCTCCGCGCTCTGCGATGTCTAGTCGCTCAGTGACGTCTCCGCGCTCTGCGATGTCTAGTCGCTCAGTGACGTCTCCGCGCTCTGCGATGTCTAGTCGCTCAGTGACGTCTCCGCGCTCTGCGATGTCTAGTCGCTCAGTGACGTCTCCGCGCTCTGCGATGTCTTGTCGCTCAGTGACGTCTCCGCGCTCTGCGATGTCTAGTCGCTCAGTGACGTCTCCGCGCTCTGCGATGTCTTGTCGCTCAGTGACGTCTCCGCGCCCTGCGATGTCTTGTCGCTCAGTGACGTCTCCGCGCTCTGCGATGTCTTGTCGCTCAGTGACGTCTCCGTGCCCTGCGATGTCTTGTCGCTCAGTGACGTCTCCGCGTTCTGCGATGTCTTGTCGCTCAGTGACGTCTCCGCGCTCTGCGATGTCTAGTCGCTCAGTGACGTCTCCGCGCTCTGCGATGTCTTGTCGCTCAGTGACGTCTCCGCGCTCTGCGATGTCTTGTCGCTCAGTGACGTCTCCGCGCTCTGCGATGTCTAGTCGCTCAGTGACGTCTCCGCGCTCTGCGATGTCTAGTCGCTCAGTGACGTCTCCGCGCTCTGCGATGTCTAGTCGCTCAGTGACGTCTCCGCGCTCTGCGATGTCTAGTCGCTCAGTGACGTCTCCGCGCTCTGCGATGTCTAGTCGCTCAGTGACGTCTCCGCGCCCTGCGATGTCTTGTCGCTCAGTGACGTCTCCGCGCTCTGCGATGTCTTGTCGCTCAGTGACGTCTCCGCGTTCTGCGATGTCTTGTCGCTCAGTGACGTCTCCGCGTTCTGCGATGTCTTGTCGCTCAGTGACGTCTCCGCGCTCTGCGATGTCTTGTCGCTCAGTGACGTCTCCGCGCTCTGCGATGTCTTGTCGCTCAGTGACGTCTCCGCGCTCTGCGATGTCTAGGTGCTCAGTGACGTCTCCGTGCTCTGCGATGTCTTGTCGCTCAGTGACGTCTCCGTGCTCTGCGATGTCTTGTCGCTCAGTGACGTCTCCGCGCTCTGCGATGTCTTGTCGCTCAGTGACGTCTCCGCGCTCTGCGATGTCTAGGTGCTCAGTGACGTCTCCGTGCTCTGCGACGTCTAGTCGCTCAGTGACGTCTCCGTGCTCTGCGATGTCTTGTCGCTCAGTGACGTCTCCGCGCTCTGCGATGTCTTGTCGCTCAGTGACGTCTCCGCGCTCTGCGATGTCTTGTCGCTCAGTGACGTCTCCGCGCTCTGCGATGTCTTGTCGCTCAGTGACGTCTCCGCTCTCTGCGATGTCTTGTCGCTCAGTGACGTCTCCGCGCTCTGCGATGTCTTGTCGCTCAGTGACGTCTCCGCGCTCTGCGATGTCTTGTCGCTCAGTGACGTCTCCGCGCTCTGCGATGTCTTGTCGCTCAGTGACGTCTCCGCGCTCTGCGATGTCTTGTCGCTCAGTGACGTCTCCGCGCTCTGCGATGTCTTGTCGCTCAGTGACGTCTCCGCGCTCTGCGATGTCTTGTCGCTCAGTGACGTCTCCGCCCTCGCACAGCCTGGATAATCAGGCATATTTACTACAACATTAACGCTGTGAAAACAAAACATAAAGATCAATGGTGGAATTACAGTTTTTTCAATTTTCCCCTCACTTGGAATCTTTCTCCCGCTCTTCTATACATTATATGGTGAAGTGAATGGCGTCGTCCAAAGAGAAAAGCGGCCTAACAAGTCCTCATACGGCCGGAACACATAAGAGCAGGAGGAGGTAAAGGGCTCGGGCCATATACACCTGCAGCTTTCCAGCATGCGCCGGGTCATGGAGTCCTGCACTATGTCCAAACTCTCTGACAGATGTTAGTGACTGAACCCACAACAGCTGGGAGTTTGTTACAGTTAGATAAGTCCCGTTGTGGGCAATGGAGGAAACAGCAACTCCGATCCGACGACGCTGGTCCACCATGTGGATGTGAATTGTCAGAAACATTTATTGCACACTACCGCACATGACCAGCAGGTGGCGCTCTCGCCCCTCCGCCTCTCTATCCCAGTGGCTGCAGCCTCCTTGGTAGCGCCCAGTTCCTGTCTGTAGTCAGCATCTCTCTATGGTGGTGGCTGGACGATACCATTGAACAGGGAAGCGGGGGTGCTTTGCCGGTGTCCACAGTGGGTGACAGGAAGATGGCGCAGGCTCTGTCTGAGGACGAGTTCCAGCGGATGCAGGTAACGCTGCACTGAGGCCTGCTCAGGTGACGACTAACGCGTGACGTCATGACAAACAGCACGCTGACGTCATGTGTGAGCGGTAGGGAGGGTTTGGTGAAGAGCCGCAGTCCCGAATGTCATTAGTTTTTACATCACATAGAATGAATGGAGGTGGAGGATCAGCTGATGTCTGCCAGCCATTGTGTGGTGAGCAGGAGCTGAGCGCTCACCAATAGGTGCCAGCGACGTCATCTGTCAGTAAGAGGTGCTAGTGACATCATCTGTCAGCACCAGGTACTAGTGACGTCATCTGTCAGTAAGAGGTGCCAGTGACGTCCTCTGTCAGCACCAGGTACTAGTGACGTCATCTGTCAGTAAGAGGTGCCAGTGACGTCCTCTGTCAGCACCAGGTACTAGTGACGTCATCTGTCAGTAAGAGGTTCCAGTGATGTCATCTGTCAGCACCAGGTGCTAGTGACGTCCTCTGTCAGCACCAGGTACTAGTGACGTCATCTGTCAGTAAGAGGTTCCAGTGATGTCATCTGTCAGTAAGAGGTGCCAGTGATGTCATCTGTCATCACCAGGTGCCAGTGATGTCATCTGTCAGCACCAGGTGCTAGTGAGGTCATCTGTCAGTAAGAGGTTCCAGTGATGTCATCTGTCAGTAAGAGGTGCCAGTGACGTCCTCTGTCAGCACCAGGTGCTAGTGACGTCCTCTGTCAGCACCAGGTACTAGTGACGTCATCTGTCAGTAAGAGGTTCCAGTGATGTCATCTGTCAGTAAGAGGTGCCAGTGATGTCATCTGTCAGCACCAGGTGCTAGTGCCGTCATCTGTCAGCACCAGGTACTAGTGACGTCATCTGTCAGTAAGAGGTTCCAGTGATGTCATCTGTCAGTAAGAGGTGCCAGTGATGTCATCTGTCATCACCAGGTGCCAGTGATGTCATCTGTCAGCACCAGGTGCTAGTGAGGTCATCTGTCAGTAAGAGGTTCCAGTGATGTCATCTGTCAGTAAGAGGTGCCAGTGACGTCCTCTGTCAGCACCAGGTGCTAGTGACGTCCTCTGTCAGCACCAGGTGCTAGTGACGTCCTCTGTCAGCACCAGGTACTAGTGACGTCATCTGTCAGTAAGAGGTTCCAGTGATGTCATCTGTCAGTAAGAGGTGCCAGTGATGTCATCTGTCAGCACCAGGTGCTAGTGCCGTCATCTGTCAGCACCAGGTACTAGTGACGTCATCTGTCAGTAAGAGGTTCCAGTGATGTCATCTGTCAGTAAGAGGTGCCAGTGATGTCATCTGTCAGCACCAGGTGCTAGTGACATCATCTGTCAGTAAGAGGTTCCAGTGATGTCATCTGTCAGTAAGAGGTGCCAGTGACGTCCTCTGTCAGCACCAGGTGCTAGTGATGTCCTCTGTCAGCACCAGGTACTAGTGACGTCATCTGTCAGAGGTTCCAGTGATGTCATCTGTCAGTAAGAGGTGCCAGTGATGTCATCTGTCAGCACCAGGTGCTAGTGACGTCCTCTGTCAGCACCAGGTACTAGTGACGTCATCTGTCAGTAAGAGGTTCCAGTGATGTCATCTGTCAGCACCAGGTGCTAGTGACGTCCTCTGTCAGCACCAGGTACTAGTGACGTCATCTGTCAGTAAGAGGTTCCAGTGATGTCATCTGTCAGTAAGAGGTGCCAGTGATGTCATCTGTCATCACCAGGTGCCAGTGATGTCATCTGTCAGCACCAGGTGTTAGTGAGGTCATCTGTCAGTAAGAGGTTCCAGTGATGTCATCTGTCAGTAAGAGGTGCCAGTGACGTCCTCTGTCAGCACCAGGTACTAGTGACGTCATCTGTCAGTAAGAGGTTCCAGTGATGTCATCTGTCAGTAAGAGGTGCCAGTGATGTCATCTGTCAGCACCAGGTGCTAGTGACATCATCTGTCAGTAAGAGGTTCCAGTGATGTCATCTGTCAGTAAGAGGTGCCAGTGACGTCCTCTGTCAGCACCAGGTGCTAGTGACGTCCTCTGTCAGCAATAGGTACTAGTGACGTCATCTGTCAGTAAGAGGTTCCAGTGATGTCATCTGTCAGTAAGAGGTGCCAGTGATGTCATCTGTCAGCACCAGGTGCTAGTGACGTCCTCTGTCAGCACCAGGTACTAGTGACGTCATCTGTCAGTAAGAGGTTCCAGTGATGTCATCTGTCAGTAAGAGGTGCCAGTGATGTCATCTGTCATCACCAGGTGCTAGTGACGTCATCTGTCAGTAAGAGGTTCCAGTGATGTCATCTGTCAGTAAGAGGTGCCAGTGATGTCATCTGTCAGCACCAGGTGCTAGTGATGTCATCTGTCAGCACCAGGTACTAGTGACGTCATCTGTCAGTAAGAGGTTCCAGTGATGTCATCTGTCAGTAAGAGGTGCCAGTGATGTCATCTGTCAGCACCAGGTGCTAGTGACATCATCTGTCAGTAAGAGGTGCCAATGACATCATCTGTCTGCACCAGGTGCCAGTGATGTCATCTGTCAGCATCAGGTGCCAGTGACATCATCTATCGGTACCAGGTGCCAGTGACGTCATCTGTCAGAGGTGCCAGTGACATCATCTATCAGTACCAGGTGCCAATGACATCATCTGTCGGCACCAGGTGCCAGTGACGTCATCTGTCGGCACCAGGTGCCAGTGACGTCAGCTGTCGGCGCCAGTGATGGAATCAGTCATCACCACATGGCAGTGATACTTGTGTGCCAGTGACATCAGACGTGTGCCAGGTGCCAGTGACGTCAAACATTCTAGGGGTGCCGTAGTGTCACCAATGATGCTCTTTCACCCTGCTGTCAGTGCCATCCTCTGCCACCCTGTCAGTAATTGTGGTATGAGGTTGTCTGCAGGGAGTCACACTCCACAGGGAGATGCCATAGCTGTCCTGGTACTGTTGGGTAGTGCCCGTATCATTGACTGTGGGCATGTCCCCGTCACCACTCAGTTGTGGGTGATTAGATTGTCAGTTCTGTGGTCGCTTGCGGTCAGACTCCCCATATTTCAGGCCAGCGCTGCCTCGTCGCCTGTGCAGCAGGGTGTGGAGTGCTGGGTGACAACCCTGAGGGCGGTGGTAATGGCTGGTTGATCGGTTGTTGCCCAGCTTTCCCTGGCACATTGTCACACTCCTGTAATTTCCCAGCATGCATAGGTGCTTGCCTGGTTACATGTCGGTACCATTAGATCTGTATACCATGCCCGGCAGCCCTCGATGTGATTGGAGCTGTAGTGCTGTAGTTACAGGGACCACAGACCTAACATCTGCAGCGAGACTATTGTTCCCTGGTATCAGCCGTTCCCTGCCCCCCCCCCGATCACATGATGTGTCTCTCTCCTATCACAGGCTCAGCTCCTGGAGCTCCGGACCCAAAACTACCAGCTGTCTGACAACCTGCGGAAAAACAACCAGGGTGAGTATAACCCCCGTTCTCCCTGAGTGCTCCCTCGTATACAGTATTTCTTACAGGGATTGTCCATGTAGCGCTTTACAGATACATGATCACTAACAAAAGCAGAGTCAGGTGTGACAGATCGGTGCCTGCCGGGCTCTGCCTTGTCCCTGGAAGATACAGCTGAATGGCCACAGAACTGAGGGCCAAGCCGATACCTGATGGGCCCCCCAATAGCTAGAGTAAAAGATGCTGCACTGCCCCTTTCACAATATACATCTAGCTGGGAGTCACCTTTACTGTGGCGTTTGCTTTAACCTGCCAGTCCAGTATCCGTAACACTTTCTGCTCTTCCAGAACTCTCATCTCTGCGTCAGAAGCATGTGTCCATGGAGAAGGAGTACCAGAAGGCCCAGAAGGTGAGTTCACCACTGTCATCTGGGGATTTATCAACACGGCGGAAATGGAGAAAACATGGTGAATGTGGGAACCAGCGGGAGCGTTTCTCAGAGAATTTTTGGAAAGTTAGAGAACCATTCTGATTGGTTACTTCATTATCGATGCTCTGGCAGCTACCTGGGACTCTCACCTGTGTAGAGAACAGGGGTCTCCTTACCCCCTCTCTGAGGCTGATCGCTTGCTGCCATAAGTGTGACCACCACCACATGCATTCTGTGCCGGTGGTTCTCCAAAAGGCAGGACTCTGATCACTTAGACAATGACCTTTCTTGCAAGAAGACCCCTTAACAGATCTCCTGTTTGTGTTATGTCTGAGGGGCTCAGCGGGGTTTTCTTGTATACAGGGTGTTAGTTTTCCCTGGAGCGTCCCTTTCACCATCTGACCGCAGCGGAGGCCATGTGCCCTTTTCCATCATTCCTCTTGGTCTTGTGTTTGTCGCCCTCGTGCTGTTTTTTTTTTTTTTTTATCACTGTTTCTGCTTTATTCACAGGCCCTCAGCAAAAGCAAGAAAGCCCAGGTAAGAAGGGACCCCAGAAATGAGCAGGACCACTGATTCTTTGCATATGCTGGTTAGTTTGCAATAAAACTATTACTGTGGCGCATCTCCCAGGGACTTCCTCCCTCGTCTAATTGATGCATGGCTAGTTCAATTTTAAGGGGGCATCTGTACAACAATATACATATATATGTGCCACTTAGCTTGTCATAAATGGCTTTACGCAGCAAGTTTAAATGCTGCATTAAGTGCTTCAGAGCTGAACTTATTCTTCTTCAAACTGGATGATAGAAGCAGGTGGGGATCTAAGGATTGGGGCACCTTAGGGATCTAATTGGTATGTGGTTTCTGGTGTCGGAGGGGTTGGTGTCATGAGTTTCTGTCTTACTGTTCCTGCAGGAGGTGGAGGCGTTATTAGGGGAGAACGAAATGCTCCAAGGAAAACTGCACAGTCAGGAGGACGACTTCAGGCTGCAGAACAGCACGTTGATGCAGGAGCTGTCCAAGGTACACAGACGTTAGGGGGTCTGGGTGGGTTTTACTGCTGCCTGCTGTTCTCATTCATGTCTTTGTACCCAGCTGTGCTCACAAATTGAGCAACTGGAAACTGAAAACCAGCAGCTGAAGGAAGGGGGTCCGTCTCCGGAGGGCATCCCTGGAGCTGCGGAGGGCGAGCTGAGAAGACTGCAGGCAGAGAACACTGCGCTACAGAGGACTATAGGCTGTAAGACTCGTAGCCTCAGTAATTGGGGGGCCATTATGTCATATGATGATTATCACCAAGCTTTCCCACATACTAAACGGCAAATCAGCCTGGATATTCACTGTACATCCCCTACCTCATTGGGTAGATTTGCCATTCACATGTCTGGGTAAGCTGGGTGACTATATTAATGGCACAGCTACTTTAGCAGCCGCATTGAATTTCACCCAGCTTTCCAGGAGCGGATACAACTCCCATTTACTACCTGGACGCAGTTCACACCTGCTGCTTTCCTGTATGTCCGTTTATTTGGGTGATTTCTGGTTTGCAGCCATTCAGGAACGGCATGAGAAGGAAATTGCGTCACTGAAGAGCCAAGAAATGCCGGCCAATGGTCACCGCAGCTCAGGTACAGGCCAGGAGAGCGGGGCCCAGGATGTACAAACAGACGGACACAGCCATGGACAGCAGGTGGTCTGCACACAGTGCCGGCATCAGTAGTGGTGCGCTGTATATTTGGATGTGGATCTTGTGACCTGTTGTCTCTTATAGGGCGGCGAACAGTCCAGCAGCTGGGAGCAAAGAGAGGATAATCTGCAAGGTGAGTGGGCCACCATCACTGAGGTCAGCCCTGCATCCGAGACCCCACATGTGAGAGGCCAGATCAGACACCTGTGATTCTGCTTATCCCCCATAAGAAGAAAGAATCGGGCATGCCATGACCATATCTCCCTCAAAAGCAGAAAGTTTGGTCAGTGATCGTCTAGTGCAGTGGTCTTTAAAAGGGTTGACCCATTTTGGGGGTGCAAACATAGCTTTTACTCACCGTCCCGGGATCCAGTGCCACTTTGGTCTGTCCGCTGCAGCGGTGACGTCACGCCTATAAATGAGATCAGCTGTCCTGCCAATGTAGACAGCACAAGTTTTCAGGTCAGTGATTGGCTGCAGCGCTGTCAAGACCTCACTGCTACAGCCGATCAACAAAGGCAAGGGCAGCACTGCACCGCAGGAGCGTTAGTAAAAGCTCTTTTTTTTGTTTGTTTTTATATCCCTGAGATATTTGAGGAAAAAAAAAATCTTTGGAACAGGACAATCCCTTTAAACTGCGGCTCAAAGGATCCGATTTAAAAAAAATTCTGGTGACCTTGTGCTTCTACACAGCAATCAATCCCAACAAGCAGAGCTGCAGTGTAAAGTACTGTGAGGGTACAGCCCCTGTTAGCTTCCTACCTGGAGGTGGATGTTAGACCATTTCAATCTCAAATATGTAGGAGGAGCCCCTGATTTTTAGCTTTGACTTAGTAGATCAGAGCTGCAGTGCAAAGCATGGAGTACACTCTGAGTACTTTCGCTATTTCTTCAGGTGTAACACTGAAACTGGCGACACAGACGGAAGAGAACAAACTGCTGAGAGACAAAATAAACGCACTACAGGTTGGTACTGCCGCCATCGGGATTATGGTCTTATGTGGGTAGATCCTCTGGATTATACCGATCGATCTCTGCTGGTCCTACATGATCCAGGGCAGGGATCTGGCACAAATATTCTCCTTTTTTATATGCAGGGAGAGCTCTCCAAACTGCAAGAGGAAAACACAAAGGTATGACCCAAGTTCTGCAATTCTCTATTACGCTATGTGTTTTAGTTCATCACCATCTGCAAGATCTCTGCTTGCTGTCAGGCTCAAAACTTGTATAGACTTAATGTATCTCCCAGTTGAGGGTTTGCTGCACTTGTATCCAGACAATCCTCTATGAGCTGAGCGGCCTGGACTCCGGACTTCTGGCCTTCGCTGATACACTGTAGCTAATTATTAGGAAAGATTAGAGATTTGTGCCCCTTTATCAGGTCTGAACACTGAAAGCAAAAAGTTGTGAAAACTGAGGAAGTGGATGATAACGCTGCAGATGTTCCCACATCCAGTGATTGCACAGATCTGATGATTCAGCCAATCTATTATCTAATACTAATAAGGATTTTTCCATTTTTACTGTGATAGATTTCTGAAAAGTTAAAGAAGAAACATGACAGGTGAGAGACTGGTGGGTACAGAGGAGGGGGCAGGATGCTGCGGTAAGGATGCTGCTGTATGCCAGGGTGGTTTTTATTCTGAAGCTGTAGTGAAATGTTCATTGGATCATATGTGAGACTCCTCATAATCCTAAATATAAGATCATCAGTGAACCTGTGCAGAATGAAAGGAGACGATGTGTGATTGGCAGCCTGAACCACATCAAGAAGTGTAGACCAGCTCCGGAGTTACAGGACACAACGTATTGCTGCCAAACCAGCCACAATGCAGTGAAAACACAGCTCGCACTATGAACCGGGCAGCAGTCTGCTCAGCTCCGGGTCACTGCTGGGAAGACTTGGCATGATTAACAGGTCTATAACAAATAGGAAAAGACTAAATAGGCAAAGATGAAGTGTTCTCCCTTTAGCTTGGTCCCTCTCCTTTCCGTGGCCTGTCTCCTCTCCCTTCCATGCTTGAGCTCCTTTACGCAGTTGCCCCCCTCTTCTTTCCACGCCTGTCACCTTCTCTTTTCCGCATCGAGACCCCTCTCCTTTCTGCACCTAGACCCCTCTACTTTTACTGCCTAGCCTCATCCCCGCATTTGTCCCCCGTTCCCCGTTTGTGCTCCTTGCTCCCTCTCATTTTCACATTCGGAGTCGTCTTCTAGACTTTTCTCCCCATGTTCGGGGCTTTTTAGCCAGCGCCGAACTCTCCTTCTCATGCCCAGACTTTTTGTTCTGTACCCAGGCTTTTCTCCCCATGCCAGACTGTTCTCTTCACCTGTCTATCCTTGATAAATGTTTCTTGTCAAATGCAAATAGAAAGAGACCCATCAGTTAAACCAAGGAGAGAAATGTTTATACAGATTCTTTTCCCGGGCTTCTCTCCCCGTCCCGTGCCCCCCGGGCTTCTCTCCCCGTGCCCCCCGGGCTTATCTCCCCGTTCCCCCGGGCTTCTCTCTTCTCCTGGGGTTCTTTCCTCGTGCCCCGGGCTTTTCTCTTCTAGACTTCTCTTCTTGTGCCCGGGCATCTCTCTTCTTGTGCCCGGGCATCTCTCTTCTCCTGGGGTTCTCTCCCGGTGCCCTGGGCTTCTCTTTTCGTGCCCCGAGCTTCTCTCTCCGTGCCCCGAGCTTCTCTCTCCGTGCCCCGAGCTTCTCTCTCCGTGCCCCGAGCTTCTCTCTCCGTGCCCCGAGCTTCTCTCTCCGTGCCCCGAGCTTCTCTCTCCGTGCCCCGGGCTTCTCTCTCCGTGCCCCTGGCATTTCTCCTCGTGTACCTGGCTTCTTTCTTCTCATGTGCCTTGCTTCTCTCTTCTCTTGGGCTCCTCTCTCTGTGGACCATGCTATTCTCCTCGTGTACCTCTTTTTGTGTATCTGGCTTCTCTGTTCTCGTGTTCTGGGCTTCTCTTCTCCTGGGCTTCTCTCTTTGGATTCTGGGCTTTTCTCCTTGGGTGCCAGGCTTCTCTCTCCGTGCCCCTGGCATTTCTCCTCGTGTACCTGGCTTCTTTCTTCTCATGTGCCTTGCTTCTCTCTTCTCTTGGGCTCCTCTCTCTGTGGACCATGCTATTCTCCTCGTGTACCTCTTTTTGTGTATCTGGCTTCTCTGTTCTCGTGTTCTGGGCTTCTCTTCTCCTGGGCTTCTCTCTTTGGATTCTGGGCTTTTCTCCTTGGGTGCCAGGCTTCTCTATTCTCCTGGTCTTCTGTTCCTGCTCCTTGGCTTCCCTCCTTGTACAACCCTAACTTATTTCTCATTATGATTTCCTGCCCATGGTCGGGTCACATAAAATGACAGGTTGCCTTTTGTGACTGAAAGGACTCATGTGGGTAGAGCAGAGTTGACTCTTGTTTCTCAGGAGTCCTAGCAGCCGGACAGTGCCATGTATGTTGTTTTTGCATTGCTTTCAGCTCTTGCTCCTTTCATGTGTGATTTCTTCTGTCCTCCACAGTTATCTTCGTCTCCAGACAGACAAGGAGGCCCTGTACAACGACAGCAGGTGAGTCTATCATCCTTCGGTCGGAGAAGTTGAGGGGTTTTGATCAGAGCTGACTTCTGACCTTACTGTCTGCAAACAGGACGAAAATAGAGGAAATCCAGCAAAGAAAAGAGGAAGAGCTGAAAGCCTCGGCCTCCCGGAACCAGAAGCTGCAGCAGGACCTGAGCGGGGCTCAGCAGGTACCGAGGGCTGATCTCATCTGAGGATGTCCTCCATGCCTCCACATTGGCGCTCCTTACCAGCCTTCAGACATCTTTTCCTGTGACTGGGCATAGTTTTGCTTTGTAGTTTGTTATTCAGATTATTTTTTGCTTTTTCTCTTTCCGTGCTGTATGGAGCTATTTTTTTTCTACCATTTTTATATGTTTATATATTTGTGATTTCATAACAAAATAAGTATTTTTCAAAATTTTCCTATTTTTATTTAATAGCACATGGTAACACTACAAAACCTATTAAACTGTCACTCCGCATAGGGGATAAGAGCGGGAAGTGTCATGGCCGCTACCTGCACTGTATACTTAGTGCTCATTGAGCACCGTGTATACAGAGATGAGGCAGGGACTGTAATTAAAGGGGTTGTTCAGGCATCTGACAGTGACTACCTCTCTTTAGGAAAGGTCATCAATATCAGATCAGTGGGGGTCTGACACCCTTTACCCCCACAATCTGTTATTCACTCCGGCATGGAGACATTGATGGAGCTGAACAGCGCAGGTGCTGCATACTAGCTCCTATTCAATAGCTGGTTGGAGGGGAGGTACTGTGTGTTGGACCCCCACTGATCTGATATTGATGATCTATCCAAAGGATTAATAGTAGATGCCCAGACATGTCCTTTAACGCCTTCCATCATTTCTTGGGAGTTCCGTCTGTAAAGCTCTGCAGCCGCAGACATTTCGAAATGACCCTGCAGATGTCTACAGACATTGGCTGGGCCATGAGTGGTTACAGGGGTATGAGATTCATGGCTTGTCGTAATGATATCTCCAGGACCGGAGAACTAGAGGCTTGCCAATTTCTGGAGCTCTTACATAAATGAAAAGATCCATGCGTGTGTGCACGCTGCTGTCCACGCCCGATCCTTGCCCTCAGGACAGATGAATATTTATGCTTATCCTATTCCCAGATGGCGGCACCCCTTCCCTTTTAAATTACAGTTTTGACATGACTTCCTGAGGTATCAAATCAGAAAGGATGTAGAACAAGTCTGTGCTGCCAGGGAATGCAGTACATTGTATAGCAGGTAACACATCTTGTGTTACTACATACCCACATAATGAGACAGACATAAATGAAGTGATTGCAGCATGGAGGACATGTGAGAGAGTCCATGCGGCTACTATGGTGTCAGGAGGAGCCCCTCAGATTAGCTCATGATTGCTTTAATACCAGGTTCCCCTCTTGTGAAAGTTTGTGTCCTATCATCCTCACCTCTTGGATGAAAGGGACGGAAAGCCCCCACAATGGGGTTCCATTAGTAGCCAGAACTAACATGGGGTCCCTTTTTTCCTGAGTGCATGTTTTCTAAAACGGCCGTCGGAGATAGAGCAGCGCAACTCTCACCGTGCCGTGTGGCTGCTGTGGGTTGTAGTTTCTTCACCGGTCTGCTGCCTTACTTTAAGCTTTCTCTCTACAGACTTGTACTGACCTAAAGGAGCAGATTCAGAGCCTGAAACAAGAACATGAGAAGACCCTTCAGGGACTCCAGGAGCAGGTATGTAGGGCACTGCCCACCAGGCCTGGCACCGCTGAGCGCCATCTGCTATTTCTAGCACTGAGCTCTCTTTCCCGCTCTTCTCCGGTCCCCCGTCGCCTCTGCTTCTCTGTGCCGCTGCCTTCCCCGGGTATAGGTAGCGTGGCAAAGCGCGGAGAGCCAGGAGCAGGTTGACAACATTTTGTCTGAGAACGATGCCCTGCGTACCAACCTAGCCGCCTTGGAGCAGGTACTACACCCCTCAACATTATCCAGATCATATGAAGAGCCCCATATCACTGCTATCCTCCCAATCACACCTAGCGAAACATCTCCGCTCATGCAAGTGTTTGGCTGAAAATAATTAAAGGGGCAGGGCTGCTTTATTTAATTTGTTTTCCTCCCCCAAAACAGCGCCACCCCGTCTACAGATTGTATGCGGTATTGCGGCTCAGACTGTTAATTTGCATTGTACCTGAGTTGCAAAACTAGACCTGGGACAGAGGTGGCATGGTTTCTGGAAGGAAGCAGCCATGTTTTCCTAATCCTGTAATTAAACCGTTTGGCATATACAGATGGGTGTATCAGCGGCTTCTAGTATCACGTTGCCAGCTTTAGGATTTGTGTGCCCCCTTTAAGTCAATGTAGACGTGGTGCCTGGGTCACATGATGTGCTGCGTTGTGCTCTGATGGGGGGGTACCCCGTAAAAAGCAATAATGACCAATTACGGGCAAAAATTGGGCTGCGGGGTAAATGTTAATGTGACCGTTGCATTATTGGTGGAGGGGATGGTGTATACATCTGCTTGTGTCTTAAAGGGATATTTCCATTTACTAAAGTGGTGGAAGATCCCTAAAATAAGCTATCCCTTTAAAATCAATGGGGTCTGACCTCAAGGAACCTCACACTGATGCTGACCCCATCTAAGGATAGTTTCACATTTGCGTTTAAGGCCGCAGCGACGGCCTGCGCACGGCCGCCGCTAAGCCCCGCCCCCTGCGGCGCCTCCTCCGGTAGCTCCGCCTACGGACGCATGACGCTGCATGCGTCCTGCGTCCCCTATCTTTAGCACTGGGGACACAGGCCGTGCGCAGGTATGCGTTTGGCGGCCCATGTGTCCTTTTGACACAGAGCCGACCGCACCAAATTGCAACAGGTTGCGTTTGGCGCTGGTCGGCGCAGGGTCAAAAGGACGTATGCGCCACCAAACGCATACCTGCGCACGGCCTGCGTCCCCAGTGCTAAAGATAGGGGACGCAGGACGCATGCAGCGTCATGCGCCCGTAGGCGGAGCTACCGGAGGAGGCGCGGCAGGGGGCGAGGCTTAGCGGCATCCGTGCGCAGGCCGTCGCTGCGGCCTTAAACGCAAATGTGAAACTACCCTTAGTCATGCTGCAGTTTCCCTGCACAGAAGGTGGACGTCGCCGCTGCTCAAAGAAAAACTAAAGGGGCTCGATGAGGGGGTCATAGAGGTCAGTTCATAAAGTGGTGGCACATCCTTGTGATACCTAAACTGTTAGCTAATTTTGATATGTTGTCTCCCCTGTTTAGAACAGTCCTTAGATCCCCACCGATTGCTCACACTAGGGGGGCAGAAGACCCCAGCTTTTGCTCAAGTATGTTGGTCCATACATCACTTTATGCACAGTTGAGCATGAGATGAGCTCTTCTGTCCCCTGGATGGAGTGATTGGTGGGGGTCTTGGGACCGCTCTGAACAAAGGCAACAACATATCGAAATGATTTAAAAGTTTAGTTACAGTAACTAATTATTCATAATTCTCATTGACTTGTGTATCCCTTCATCTTCTGCATCTCATCACCACCAGACGATTTGCATGGCTTCTCCCCTACATCCTTCTGCATGGGCTGTACAGTCCTGTGTCACTTTTCCATGTGTTGTCTTTTGTCCATTACTGTTCTTGGCGTCCGTTACAAACCTTTCCTTCATTGTTTAGATTCAGACGTCCAGAACTCAGGAGCTCAGCTTATTACGGGACCAGAGCGCAGCACTGACGGCAGAAGTGCAGCAGCAGCAGAATGACAAGGAGGCTCTGCTGGCCCAGAGAGAGGACCTTAAAACCCAGCTGCAGGTGGGGTGTTCTAGTAGGGCCACTGGACCAATTAACCGACCCTCGGGCACCACCGGCATCTAACATTCATAGTGATCACTTGTGAGAGCAGCTACTAACGTGATACATTCAATATACGGTCATCCGAAGTGTGAGGCTGTACCACTGAGAGATGGAGATGATCGCATGTCCCCTTCTGATGTAATATCTATGTCCTGCAGACAGAAGGGACATGCCGTCATCAGACTCACTAGTGCAGCATCAACCTGTCATTTTAAGTGGTCTTATTGCCACATGGAGGGTGTTATTTTTCTCATTTTAATGTACACCTTAAGGCCAGGTAAGCAGCTTAACCCCTTCCTGACATAAGACTTGCTGATCCCTCCTATGTTGTGTGTGGTGTACTGAGCGGGCTCAGGAGCTGAGCCTGTGCCATACACTTGGGTGCTGTCTGTGTATTGGTGTCATCCACTTCAGGCTTCCCTTCTGATTACATTGACAACTGGGGGACTACTGAAGGCCCATGTTGCCACCAACTTTGTACTGCTATGAAGCCCACCCTAAGATCATTAATATCTATTGCAATGCTTAAGTAGTGCAATATATAACACAAGTGATCAAACAATCACAGGGTCAATTAACAAACAAAAGTATTTATAAAAAGGGGTGTAAAGAAAAAAAGGTTGCATTTTTCCTCTTTCTCCAATGCAACCCCTCAAAATAATAATAATATTAAAATGAACTTATTAGTGTTGCCATGTCTGCAGAAGTCCAATCTATCAAATTAGAAAGACATACAATTTTGTTGTCGCCATAATGTTACCAACTCAAAGGTCCTTTTTACTGTACAATTCCGTAAGCACAAAAACCCCTAGAACAATGGCGGATATGTCACAGGTGTCCACTTTATCTCCTTTCTCTCTTTTTTGGGCAGGAGTCTAGCCGTGCCAATAGCCGAATACTGGAGCAGTTGCAGGAGCAGAAGCAAGAGGCTCAGCAGTTGCAGCATGACCTCGAAGAAGCCCGTAAGGTACTTGGTGTTCTTGTACCGTCTCTTTTCCGTTGTTGCCCTCTTCACATCAGGCGATGACTGAGACTCCTGTTCTCTTCAGAGCGCCGATAAGCGGAAAGGCATGCTGGACGAGATGGCCATCGAGATGCAGCAGGAGAAGGCACGGCACAAAGAAGAGGTGGGGAACATTAAGCTCCAGCACGAGAAGGAGGTGCTGTGTATAAGGGCCAAGTATGAGAAGGAGTTGAGGGAGCTTCACGAGGAGAAGAACCGCGGTGAGGAAGAGCTGAGAGGTCAGCTGAGAGATGAGAAGGTACGGCTGACTGACAGATGACATCCACAATAGTCACCCATGCTCCGAGACTTTAGGGAACGGAAGGCAGTTGTACTGATTATTGTAACCACCTAGAGAGTCTGATGTTTGCTTTTTTAAGCTTAGTCTCTGGGGGTAGTGCCGACTTCTAAAAACCTATTAGGACATAGGGGGGACCTTTCTCTTATGTAAGACCAAGCGACACAAATCGGCGTTTGCTCATGAGCGCAGTACACAAATGACCCATTAATTTTCAGGGGTAGTGCGGCATTTGTGAGTCCCCCAGTAATAACCTCAGGATCCCCCATCGCTCAGCTTACCGTCTGCGAACTGTAAAGGCAATACTTGTGTCTACATCTGTGTGCAATTTGCTTCTAGGCTCGAAGTCGGGATTTGGAAGGATTGCAGCAAACGACAGAAGAACTGCGCCTACAGATTCAGTCTCTGGAAGGAACCAAAGGCTGGTTTGAGCGTCGGCTGAAGGAGGCAGAAGTAAGTGTGGGGGATAATCTGTCGGTGTATCGATGTCACTATTGCCATCCTTGAAGGTTTTGTATAACCCATTCACATAAGGCTACGTCCAGACTAACGTTACCTTGCTCAGACCAGTCATGTCCACAAATGGTGAATGTGACTGGGTCCGTGTGCAGACCTCCGCGTTTATCCATATCGCGGATGGGTACAGGAGTGCACACTGTGTGCTTCCAAAAGTGGCCTAAGGTTCTGTTCACATCTGTTACCAGCCTTATGTTGGATGAATACATTGAGAAGATCTGCTCGGGCATAGCACTGGGAAAGGCACCACGTGTGCCACTGTATAGACCCGCAGGCTCCCACCGTAAATGGGATATACCGTACAGGGCACGCGGTCAGCGGGGCTTACGGACACATTCAGCGCACGCACCCGAACCTCTCGTGTAGCAAATAAAATGTGATCAGGCCTGATCGACAGGGAATAGATAGGGGACAGCCTCCACAGCCGGGATGGAGATCGGTCCTTCCTCTATTTCATATCATGTCTATATGATGTTTTTAGGAGACCATTGAAAGGAACCAATTACAACATAAGGAGGATCTCTCCAAACTGCAAAAGACGCACTCTGCTGATTTGCAGGTAAGTCTGCAGCTCTGTTTTGACCAGAAGGAGCATAAAGAGGTTGCCCCAAAAATGATTAAAATTGCAAAGTGCTTGTGAAAACAACCAACTTTGTAATTTACTTCTTGCTAAATATCCTCTTAGTTCTCAAGAACTGAAGTATAAGTAATTCTTTAGTTTCCTGCTTGTTGCCTAGGTTGTCGGCCACTGCTGCAATCCATCAGAGGTGGTTGAATAAGGTGCTCGGAGCTTATATGCTCTTTGCTATAGAGTTTGCAAGCACTGCTCTGAAGCTGGTCAGATCGCTGTGCTTCTCCTATACAGCAGAGGCTCCACTGCCTCTTCTAGCAGCAAGACTGCGCACAGATCACATCTGTGCCCCTAGCCTTGACAGTCATCAGGATCACACACCCCTCCTCGCTGTTACACAGGAGGGTATGAATTGACCCTCCTCATAGGAAACAACTGAAAATAACTCCTACACCTATCATCCATAAGGTTGTGGATGATTGATGTCATGATCACACACACATAAGGTTCCATACAAGTGTGTGTATAAGGCTCCTTGCCCCCATATTACAAGGTCGGGCAACTACCTAGCACCTCATATATACCCCCCACAAAGTACCAACACCCTGCTCTCCCCCAATATCACAAGTCCGGCCTGCGTCAGTATTTCTGTGTGGTGTGTAATTTATTGGTGGGGCGCTGCTGATTCTGCCCTTTTCTGCAGGTGAAGGAGCAGGAGCTTGAGACGCTGACCGGACAGATAAAGTCTTCTGAGAAAAACAAAGAGGATCTTAATTCAACAATCGAGCGACTGAGACAGGTGAGACCCAAGACAACTGTTCCTCCCAGACCTCCCATGTACATGCATGCTCAATATAGCTGTGTGTGCATGTGTTCTCAGTGGGGAGAGGGGAATGAGCCACTGCCGGGCATCTCTTACTGACGCTTATATTCAAAGAGAACAAAGAATCAGGCATGTTAAAATCCAACATGCGTGATCCTTTCTTCGCCCAAAATCTGCCTTGTTAAACATCAGTCAATGAGAAATCAGTGCGCTTGGCCGGCTTATGTCGAGTGTGTACCAGCGCCTTTAATGTCACCCACAAATGTGAGTGATTTTCTCTCTGAGTGAACTGCACTTCGTCCTTTATGATTCAGCACTGGTTCCCCCCATGAAGTCCACGATGATGCGGGGGGCACAAGTCTCGGGGTATTGGTTATTAATATGTGCTCCTGTCTTTAGGATGTAAAGGATACAGCAGATGGGCAGAGAATCCTGGAGAAGAGGGGCAGTGCGGCTGTGAGTATACGCATCATTAAAGGGGTTGTCATAACTTGGCAAAGAGCAGAGGTCCCCAACCTCACAGGGCACATTTTGTGCAGTGAGATCTTAGACGGACGCCATGTGCCACTTTTGAAGTTTGTACTTTAGCGATTGCCCTCTTATTCAGTAGTAGGAGGTGGCACAGACCCCCATACCCCAGGTACCCTCCAAATAAATACGGCTGCGCCACTCGCGTGCATGGCGCAGCACTGTACATGCAAGTGAGACACTTGGTGCCAGATGTGTGGGCTCATCGCTCCCGTCCTGATTGTTGAGCCACAAATGTACCCTGCTTTGTGGCACTAGATAGCGGTAGTACATGACTGGCCATTTATATGATTGGTGGCGCACATAATTCTACACTGCTGTGACAGCACAATACTCGGCACATTGTAGGGATATTACAGCTCCACAGGGCTCTTATCCAGGTCATAGGAATATGCGGCCATGTCCACCGAGGTAGGGTTATTATTAAAGTCAGCAAGTGACCTGTGGCCCAGGCAGCGAGATGAGAAAACGTCGCCTCTGCGGATGTTCCCGATATTGTGTATATGACTGCAGTATACAGCACCGTGTCAGTGCAATAATCAGACTGTAGACTGGGACTTGTCATCATCGGCATTATTTGATATATCCTTCTCACAGCTGAAAGACCTGAAGCGGCAACTGCACCTGGAGAGGAAGAGAGCTGATAAACTGCAGGAGCGTCTCCAAGAGATTCTCACCAACAGTAAAACTCGGACAGGTGAGCGCAGAGCAGACCTCTGTATGAGCTATGTCACCCCTTAACACGATTCATAGCACATCTCCAATATGGGATTTTTTTTTTTTAAATTTTGAATAGATTTAGCCCCACATTTCTGGCTTTCCTTACACAGGTAGTTACATCTGGCCGCCACTAGGGGGAGCTCTTGACATAAAGATTAACACAGCCCCGTTGAACTCAATGGGAGCTGTTGTAATAATGTTTATGGCTTGTGTGGACTCTATAGCCATCTCTTTGGGTCTGCCCCCCTAGGACATGCTCCACAGTCTCTGGAATAGGGGTCCTTAGTAAGAACAATGCTGTACTTAATTCCTTTCGTCAGCCAGGCCTTATTTTTTGTGTTTTTTGACACTTTTTGCTGCTCACTAGACCGTAGGGAACAATTATGAACCCAAAAACGTTACCATATTGCTGGTTTGGTAAATCGCTTCTAGTGTTTAGAAAGTGAGAACGTGTACATAAATGGTGCCAAAATGGGGGAGAAAGACACACCAAATAGCTCATTCAGCAGGAGCCGCTGGGATGAATGGTGGGGTCCTGCCTGGCCAAGTTGTCACTTATCTGTAAAGGGGGGGTTGTCCACTCCACTCTTCAGACAACCCCTTCTTAAATCAAACAAGACCCCATTGAGAATACAAACAGCGTCTACTCACATCCCCGACTGACACCATTCCGGCAAAGTCCTCACCGCACCTGCCAGAATCCGCACAACATTTGTAAGCCACAAGAGTGCTGTAGCCAATCAGTGGCTGTGAATGTACTGCTTAGCTCACACTTTCCTTGGGTGAAACTTGAACGTCTGTCTGGGGAAGGTGGGAGCGCTGTAGCCAATTAATGGCCACGGTGATTGGCTGCAGCGCTCTCGTGACATAACAGTGTTGCTCGAGTGTTGGCAGACACAGTGCTGACTTTCCTGGAACAGTGGACTAGATTGTGAGTGGAAGCTGTTTTTGTTTTCAATGTGGCCCTGTTTAATTTAAGAAGAGGTTGTCCAAGTAGTCCCCTTTAAAAAGGCAGGTAACTTTTTGATTGGGCCGGCTTCACTGATCTCTGGGTCTGTGCCCGCCATTCTAGTCATTATCTGTGGGAGACTGCTGGAGAGAGCCATTGCTCGGCAATCTCCATCAATCCCTTAGATTCCATCCCACCACTCTGTCCTACTGCCGCTCCACCCCACTATTGCAATCCACCTCTATTCCGTCCCGTGGCTCTACATCATCACTCCAAGGCCACTCCATCCCACGGTTCCACTTCTATAATCTACTGCCACTTCAATCCACCGCCAAACCATCCATCCGCTCCATCTCACCACCACTTCATCCCACCGCTACAATCACGGCTCTATCCCTTCGCTCCAATCCACCACCGCTCTAATCCACTACCACTCCAATCCACCGCCAGTCCATCCCTCTGCTCCATCCCACCACAGCTCCATCCCACCACAGCTCCATCCCACCGCTACAGTCACGGCTCCATCCCTTCGATCCAATCCACCACCATTCTAATCCACCGCCAATCCATCCTACCACTGCTCCATCCCACCGCTCCAATTACGGCTCCATCCTACCACTCCAATCCATCAATGCTCCATCCCACTGCTCCAATCCACTGCCATTCTAATGCACCTCTCCACCACTCCAATCCACCGCATAGCCACCCCATTGCTCCAAACCACCTCCACACCATCGCTCCAATCCACCACTGCTCTAGTCCACCACTCCAATCCACCGCCGCTCCAGTCCACCACTCCAAACCACCACTGCTCCATCTCACCTCTCCAGTCCCTCTAAGAAGGGATTAATAAATCTGCCCTACTGTGTATTTGTATGCTAGAACCACCAGTTCTGCAGTGCTCTCCATGATGAGTACGCCCTGTCTGCCATGGTACCATGTGTAATAATATGTGGCTTCCATTACACATATACGTCATGGAGTTTTTATTAGTTTTTCGTTGTGTTTCCAGTATAGCGTGAGGGGTGTGGTTTCCTCTATTTTTCCTCTTCACAGCCTCAATTTTAGTTTTTTTCCCAGCATATAAAGACTGAAAACATGATGTAGACACTTCCTATATGGGGAGAACTGGTCTAATAACAGGAGCTACTCTGATGACCGCTGCGGCCATGTTGCGTGTTGGCATTTGCCCTTTCGCTCGCCATACATATTAGGGTTTTGCATAACCTGATTTTCTTATAGGGAGCAGCATGCTTTTATAGGGGGTTCTGTTTCTCCTTGTGGAGACTACTAGCTAGCAATGCGCCGTGGGAAAATAGATATGCAAATGATCTCTCGTCCTCCAGGAGACAAAGCCGACTCTCTAGTGACACCTATTGGTGTAGCTGTTCTATAAGCCACATGACTAATTGACTGATCGGGGGCATTAATGAAGCTGCTGGTGCCTAATGAGCCGGTTATTAGCCCAGTGCCCATCTCATCGGTCCTCATTGTGCGGGAACCACAATAACCAGTCGTCTGCTGTAAGGAAAAGAAAACCCTAATTAACATCACAAGACACAATTATAAAAGGACTCTGATTAATGGCGGCCACTATCCTCTCCCGGAAATCTACTCATTTACTGCGCGGGTAAGGCCGCCCTGGGAATATCGCAAGTGTCAGAACTCGCGCCCACGGACGGGAGAAACAAATGGCGCGGTTCAGTAGATGCAGGGCCCGAATCTGCAGAAAAACAGCAAACGCAGGGAAGTGGCGGCCTGATAACTCCCATAACAATCCAATTATCCTAATGGCCGCTTTTACATCTTTTCCATTAGTTTACAAATGGACAAACTTGAGGATTAATACAGCAGAGAAGAAAGGAAAAAACGCGGCCACATTTTAATTCCTTTTTCAATAGGAAACTAAAGCAGTCAATATAAGTGGGAGGCAAGAATTACTCATTACCGCATCGGGAGAAAATGTAGGTCATGGTTAACCCTTGTGAACAATCGAAAAAGGAATTTTTACGGCTCTAAAAATGAACCTGTCACGTGTCCTAAATGTTATTTTTTTTATGCCCGGTGTAAACGCCGCTATTCTCCTGAATCCGGTGATGCTTTTCATTTGTTCCTGCTCCTCTCCGTTCCTGAGATACGGCCCCTTCTTTCTTGCATTTTATTCTAGCCTTGTTAATCAAGTGGGTGTCTTCTTGAGGACTATGACTAAATTTATATTCTGGGAAGAAGGGGAGATATTTCAGGAAGAGAGAGATGCAGGAATGAAAGGAACACAACGCCGAATTCAGGAGAACAGCGGCATTTACACCAGGTGAAAAAAATGACATATGGCAAGTGATGGGTCCTCTTTAAACGGGCACTGTGCTTTGGATACTACCTATTTGTAAGAAGCCTCTCCACCACATTGCTGATCATATGCCATTTATATAGCCCTCAGTGATCAGTGGTAATCCAAAAAAAGCAAATGTTCAATTTCCCTGCAGTGCCTCCAGAGGAGGAACGAGGAATCGCGCATGAGCTATTATAATCAATGGGCTTGCCCATTATCCGCATGCGTCTGGTATTAGTACTCTGGCTAATATTCAGAGTCTTCAGTTGGGACCACTTTATTAATTTGGATATCCCTAATGAGTTTTCTAAATTACACACAATGAAGGCCTCCATGCTTTACACTGCAGGCTGCATCACAAGAACAGAGCAAGACAGAAAATGATTTTATATCTTTTTATGGCTAAACCGTATGTTTCCTGTTTCCCCCTTTCTGTATTTGGTCTGTGCATGGAGGGATCTGAATCTCGCTGTTTCTTCGTCCCGCTCCTGCCTCCGATATCCATTAGCTGCGGAAATCATTTTATTTTTTCTGTGAATTCTGCCGGATTCTCACAGCTGATTGATTTGCTGCATTCCTGGCAAATTACCCTCTAAACGCTGAATATAATTAACCCTGGACAGCTCATTAGACTGCGGCCGATACATTATCTCCCACATAGGTGGAGGCACCGCAGAGCCGGAGGAGCGAGACACGCTGGAATAGTTGAGAGGTTGCAGAGAATGGAGGAGATGTAAGAGGAGACTGGTCAATGAGGGGACGAAGGGAACCACGCAGAGTTGTAGAGCGGGGCCGCAGCCAGTCTCCTGTTATTTCAGGGTACTACAGGATGATCTGTATCATGCGCCGTTATTTCGGACTCCTTCGGAATGATCTGTAGTGTGCAGTGTTATTTCGAGAACCTACTGGATGATCTGTAGTACGCAGCATTATTTTGGGGTTCTGCAGGATGACCTGTAGTACGCAGTGTTATTTTTGGGGTTCTGCAGGATGACCTGTAGTACGCAGTGTTATTTTTGGGGTTCTGCAGGATGACCTGTAGTACGCAGTGTTATTTTGGGGTTCTGCAGGATGACCTGTAGTACGCAATGTTATTTTGGGGTTCTGCAGGATGATCTGTAGTACGCAGCATTATTTTGGGGTTCTGCAGGATGATCTGTAGTACGCAGCTTTATTTTGGGGATCTGCAGGATGATCTGTAGTACGCAGTGTATTTTGGGGTTCTGCAGGATGATCTGTAGTACGCAGCATTATTTTGGGGTTCTGCAGGATGATCTGTAGTACGCAGTGTTATTTTGGGGTTCTGCAGGATGATCTGTAGTACGCAGCATTATTTTGGGGTTCTGCAGGATGATCTGTAGTACGCAGCATTATTTTGGGGTTCTGCAGGATGATCTGTAGTATGCAGCTTTATTTTGGGGCTCTGCAGGATGATCTGTAGTACGCAGCATTATTTTGGGGTTCTGCAGGATGATCTGTAGTACGCAGCATTATTTTGGGGTTCTGCAGGATGATCTGTAGTACGCACCTTTATTTTGGGGTTCTGCTGGATGATCTGCAGTACGCAGCATTATTTTGGGGTTCTGCAGGATGACCTGTAGTAAGCAGCGTTATTTTGGGGCTCTGCAGGATGGTCTGTAGTACGCAGTGTTATTTTGGGGCTCTGCAGGATGATCTGTAGTACGCAGCGTTATTTTGGGGCTCTGCAGGATGATCTGTAGTACGCAGCTTGATTTTGGGGTTCTGCAGGATGATCTGTAGTACGCAGCGTTATTTTGGGGTTCTGCAGGATGATCTGTAGTACGCAGCGTTATTTTGTGTCTCTGCAGGATGATCTGTAGTATGCAGCATTATTTTTGGGCTCTGCAGGATGATCTGTAGTATGCAGCTTTATTTTGGTTTTCTGCAGGATGATCTGTAGTGCGCAGCGTTATTTGGGGGCTCTGCAGGGTGGTCTGTAGTACGCAGCTTTATTTTTGGGCTCTGCAGGATGACCTGTAGTACGCAGCATTATTTTGGGGTTCTGCAGGATGATCTGTAGTACGCAGCGTTATTTTGGGGTTCTGCAGGATGATCTGTAGTACGCAGCGTTATTTTGGGGTTCTGCAGGATGATCTGTAGTACGCAGCATTATATTGGGGCTCTGCAGGATGATCTGTAGTACACAGCTTTATTTTGGGGTTCTGAAGGATGATCTGTAGTATGCAGCTTTATTTTGGGGTTCTGCAGGCTGATCTGTAGTATGCAGCTTTATTTTGGGGTTCTGCAGGATGGTCTGTAGTACACAGCTTTATTTTGGGGTTCTGAATGATGATCTGTAGTACGCAGCTTTATTTTGGGGTTCTGAAGGATGATCTGTAGTACGCAGCTTTATTTTGGGGTTCTGCAGGATGATCTGTAGTACGCAGCTTTATTTTGGGGTTCTGCAGGATGATCTGTAGTACGCCGCTTGATTTTGGGGTTCTGCAGGATGATCTGTATTACGCAGCGTTATTTTGGGTCTCTGCAGGATTGTCTGTAGTACACAGCGTTATTTTGGGGTTCTGCAGGATGGTCTGTAGTACGCAGCTTGATTTTGGGTCTCTGCAGGATGATCTGTAGTACGCAGAGTTATTTTTGGGCTCTGCAGGATGATCTGTAGTACACAGCTTTATTTTGAGGTTCTGCAGGATGATCTGTAGTGCGCAGCGTTATTTTTGGGGCTCTGCAGAGTGGTCTGTAGTACGCAGCTTTATTTTGGGGCTTTGCAGTATGATCTGTAGTACGCAGCGTTATTTTGGGGTTCTGCAGGATGGTCTGTAGTACGCAGCATTATTTTGGGGCTTTGCAGTATGATCTGTAGTACGCAGCTTTATTTTGGGGTTCTGCAGGATGATCTGTAGTACGCAGCGTTATTTTGGGGCTCTGCAGGATGATCTGTAGTACGCAGCTTGATTTTGGGGTTCTGCAGGATGACCTGTAGTACGCAGCGTTATTTTGGGGTTCTGCAGGATGATCTGTAGTACGCAGCGTTATTTTGGGGCTCTGCAGGATGATCTGTAGTACGCAGCTTTATTTTGAGGTTCTGCAGGATGATCTATAGTACGCAGCGTTATTTTGGGGCTCTGCAGGATGGTCTATAGTACGCAGCTTTATTTTGAGGTTCTGCAGGATGATCTGTAGTACGCAGCATTATTTTGGGGCTCTGCTGGATGGTCTATAGTACGCAGCTTTATTTTGAGGTTCTGCAGGATGATCTGTAGTACGCAGCATTATTTTGGGGCTCTGCAGGATGGTCTATAGTACGCAGCTTTATTTTGAGGTTCTGCAGGATGATCTGTAGTACGCAGCATTATTTTGGGGCTCTGCAGGATGATCTGTGGTACGCAGCGTTATTTTGGGATACTACAGAATGGTCTTTAGTACGCAGCGTTATTTTGGGGTTTTCCAGGATGATCTGTAGTATGTGGCCTTATTTTGGATTCCTGCAGGACGATCTTTAGTACTTGGCGGTAGTTTGGAGTCCTCCAGGATCATCTGCAGTACGTGGCATTATTTTGGGGTCCTCCGAGCTGATCTTTAGTACTCAACAATATTTTGGGGTCCTCCGAGATGCTCAGCAGTACATGGCAGTGTTTTGGGGTCCTCTGGGATGATCTGCAGTACACGGCAGTGTTATGGGGTCCTGCAGATCTCTTCCTTTTCGCCATCCTCTTCCTGGGCACTCGGATGCCAGGCGCGGTGTGTATGTGCCTCTCGCATTGCTCTCCTCCAGGCTCTGCAGTGCGAGGCTCGGCCTCCAGAGACGGCTCGTTATCTCCACATCATTGCCAATCCTCGGCCGCCCGGTTATAAATGGAGCTGTCAGGGCTTTTGTTTTCCTTCTTTAGTTCTGACACAGAATCTCCAAACCTCGGCCGCTCTGCAGTGGAGCCGCGCTGTAAAGTGATCCTGCCGCAGCGCATAGGAAGAGAGCGTCTGGGGTCAGGAGCATTTCATCGCTGCCTTGTCACCAGGGGCTTCATAAATTTTGCCACATGGCTGCGCGGCCCCCGCTTTATCATCACCACGAGTCCATAGGCACGGGGACTTAAAGGGGAAGTAACAATAAAAATTAAGTTTTGCAATAAGATTGGCTGAACCCTGACCCAGAGGGGCAGTCTCCACACATCTCACCAACCAGTACCAGGGGGGTGAGATCCACTAAATAGCCGTCAGCAAATTGGTGTATTTCATTTTGGAACATTTAGTAGATACTTGGTGCCTCCATTAATAGTTAAAATCCTTTAATCTGGCATAACTCAGATTATCAGACACTCCTGATTATCAGACACAGTAGAGCTCTCAATGGTAATTTATAAATACTGGTATCGCCTGTAATAAGACAATACTGTGAGTCTTTCCGGACTGTTGGATGCCGGATTAAAGGAATTTCACTCTAAATCCCATAATAGCTGGGAATAAATATTCATGTAATTTGTAAGAGGTGGCCACTAGGGGCGCTGTCCCATTCAGTTTCTAAAGCTGGGTGATATCCAAAGAATTTTAGAAAAACTTTTCCAAACTTTTATATACTTGGGGCTTTCACATGACTTTTCAGGACTGCAAACCTGCCGAGATCGGAAAGTCCTCATTCGTCCTGGCACGTGTACTGTATAATTCATGAGCCTATCTGAAAGATGTGGAATCCAGGACCTTTCCGCTGTGTTGCATAGTATACATATACCTGTACTCTGTGTCCATAAATATTACAGTATACACCCCAGGACGAACGTCTCCTGTGCCATAAATGGATTTTCCATCTTAAGGTAATAGAAAATGTTGCCAATCGGGTCCAACTGGTGCAGCTATTGTGCCGCTACCAGAGAGTCGGCAAAATGCTCAGCAGAACATCATTTGCATGTAGAACGGAAGGTTTCCATTCACTGACAACAAGCACAGATATTGAAAATACTGGAAATTACAAAGCTGAGTCTATTAGAGAGTTTCATGGGGAACTATGCCGCAACGGGGGCGACCAGCGCAGGGCTGAGTCCCTCTTGATTGTCACCAGGGCTTTTGCATGGTTTTGTTTGGGGACCCCGTTCCCTGTCTCCCGCCCCTTTGCTGCTCTAGCGCTGGCTTTTTTGGATGCCCTGCCACTCCCTCCTTTCTCATAATCCCACTAGAAGCATTAAGACTTTCAGCAGAACATTAATATTTCATTGCTGTGATGAGTCAGGAGGTGGGAGGCAGCAACAGCCAAAGCTTTTCTTAAAAAGATCAGCATGGAAATTGCTGAGCTGAAGTAATGCTGGAAGTGACGGCTGCATAGGGAGGATGAAGATGGCGTCACCGCAGAGTGCAAATTCATGTTACTGTCACACTGGGTATAGTGCAGCGGTGACCGGAGCCATCACACTGTGTATGCTGCAGAGCGAGGTCTGTGACTGTGGTGCGGGCAGAGAGTCCTGTGACTCGGTACAGCGTGGGCTGTGAGTGCTGTTACTCTGTACAGTGTGGGCTGTGAGTGCTGTGACTGTACAGTGCGGGCAGTGAGTCCTGTGACTCGGTACAGCGTGGGCTGTGAGTGCTGTTACTCTGTACAGTGTGGGCTGTGAGTGCTGTGACTGTACAGTGCGGGCAGTGAGTCCTGTGACTCGGTACAGCGTGGGCTGTGAGTGCTGTTACTCTGTACAGTGTGGGCTGTGAGTGCTGTGACTGTACAGTGCGGGCAGTGAGTCCTGTGACTCTGTACAGCATGGGCAGTGAGTCCTGTGACTCTGTACAGAGTGGGCTGTGAGTGCTGTTACTCTGTACAGTGTGGGCTGTGAGTGCTGTGACTGTACAGTGCGGGCAGTGAGTCCTGTGACTCGGTACAGCGTGGGCTGTGAGTGCTGTGACTGTACAGTGCGGGCAGTGAGTCCTGTGACTCGGTACAGCGTGGGCTGTGAGTGCTGTTACTCTGTACAGTGTGGGCTGTGAGTGCTGTGACTGTACAGTGCGGGCAGTGAGTCCTGTGACTCGGTACAGCGTGGGCTGTGAGTGCTGTTACTCTGTACAGTGTGGGCTGTGAGTGCTGTGACTGTACAGTGCGGGCAGTGAGTGCTGTGACTCTGCACACTGTTGCTGTGAGTGTTGTGACTGTATAGTGTAGGCTGTGACCCTGTACAGTGTGGGCTGTGAGTGCTGTCACTGTGTACAGTGTGGGCTGTGAGTGCTGTGACTGTGTACAGTGTGGGCTGTGAGTGCTGTGACTATGTGGTGCGGGCAGAGAGTCCTGTGACTCTGTACAGCGTGGGCTGTGAGTGCTGTGCCTGTGTACAGTGTGGGCTGTGAGTGCTGTGACTATGTGGTGCGGGCAGAGAGTCCTGTGACTCTGTACAGCATGGGCTGTGAGTGCTGTGACTGTATAGAGCGGGCAGTGAGTGCTGTGACTCTGCACACTGTTGGCTGTGAGTGTTGTGACTGTATAGTGTAGGCTGTGACCCTGTACAGTGTGGGCCGTGACCCTGTACAGTGTGGGCTGTGAGTGCTGTCACTGTGTACAGTGTGGGCTGTGAGTGCTGTGACTATGTGGTGCGGGCAGAGAGTCCTGTGACTCTGTACAGCATGGGCTGTGAGTGCTGTGACTGTACAGTGTGGGCTGTGAGTGCTGTGACTATGTGGTGCGGGCAGAGAGTCCTGTGACTCTGTACAGCATGGGCTGTGAGTGCTGTGACTGTACAGTATGGGCTGTGAGTGCTGTTACTCTGTACAGCATGGGCTGTGAGTGCTGTGACTGTACAGAGCGGGCAGTGAGTGCTTTGACTCTGTACAGTGAGTGCTGTGACTGTACAGTGCGGCCAGCGAGTGCTGTGACTCTCTACCCTGCAGCCAGTGAGTGCTGTGACTCTGTACAGTGCAGTCAGTGAGTGTTTTAATTCTGTACGGTGAGTGCTCTGACTCTGTCCAGTGTGGACAGCAAGTGCTATGACTCTGTACAGTGTGGCCAGCGAGTGCTGTCTCTGTACAGTGAGTGCTGTGATTCTGTACAGTGCAGCCAGTGAGTGCTGTGACTCTGTACAGTGCGGCCAGCGAGTGCTGTGACTCTGTACAGTGAGTGCTGTGATTCTGTACAGTGCAGCCAGTGAGTGTTGTGATTCTGTTCATTGCAGCCAGTGAGTGCTGTAATTCTGTACAGTGCGGACAGTGAGTGCTGTGACTCTGTACAGTGAGTGCTGTGACTCTGTACAGTGGGTGCTGTGACTCTGTACATTGCGGCCTGCGAGTGCTGTGACTCTGTACAGTGAGTGCTGTGATTCTGTAAAGTGCGGCTTGCGAGTGCTGTGACTCTGTACAGTGCGGCCAGTGAGTGCTGTGACTCTGTACAGTGCGGCCAGTGAGTGCTGTGACTCTGTACAGTGAGTGCTGTGACTCTGTACAGTGAGTGCTGTGACTCTGTACAGTGAGTGCTGTGACTCTGTACAGTGCGGCCAGTGAGTGCTGTGACTCTGTACAGTGCGGCCAGTGAGTGCTGTGACTCTGTACAGTGCGGCCAGTGAGTGCTGTGACTCTGTACAGTGAGTGCTGTGACTGTACAGTGCGGCCAGCGAGTGCTGTGACTCTGTACAGTGAGTGCTGTGACTCTGTACAGTGCGGCCAGTGAGTGCTGTGACTCTGTACAGTGAGTGCTGTGACTCTACAGTGAGTGCTGTGACTCTGTACAGTGAGTGCTGTGATTCTGTAAAGTGCGGCCTGCGAGTGCTGTGACTCTGTACAGTGAGTGCTGTGACTCTGTACAGTGAGTGCTGTGACTCTGTACAGTGCGGCCAGTGAGTGCTGTGACTCTGTACAGTGCGTGCTGTGATTCTGTAAAGTGCGGCCTGCGAATGCTGTGACTCTGTACAGTGAGTGCTGTGACTGTACAGTGCGGCCAGTGAGTGCTGTGACTCTGTACAGTGCGGCCAGTGAGTGCTGTGATTCTGTACAGTGAGTGCTGTGATTCTGTAAAGTGCGGCCTGCGAGTGCTGTGACTCTGTACAGTGAGTACTGTGACTCTGTACAGTGAGTGCTGTGACTCTGTACAGTGCGGCCAGTGAGTGCTGTGACTCTGTACAGTGAGTGCTGTGATTCTGTAAAGTGCGGCCTGCGAGTGCTGTGACTCTGTACAGTGAGTGCTGTGATTCTGTAAAGTGCGGCCTGCGAGTGCTGTGACTCTGTACAGTGAGTGCTGTGACTCTGTACAGTGCGGCCAGTGAGTGCTGTGACTCTGTACAGTGCGGCCAGTGAGTGCTGTGACTCTGTACAGTGAGTGCTGTGACTCTGTACAGTGCGGCCAGTGAGTGCTGTGACTCTGTACAGTGAGTGCTGTGACTCTGTACAGTGAGTGCTGTGACTCTGTACAGTGCGGCCAGTGAGTGCTGTGACTCTGTACAGTGCGGCCAGTGAGTGCTGTGACTCTGTACAGTGCGGCCAGTGAGTGCTGTGACTCTGTACAGTGAGTGCTGTGACTCTGTACAGTGCGGCCAGTGAGTGCTGTGACTCTGTACAGTGAGTGCTGTGACTCTGTACAGTGCGGCCAGTGAGTGCTGTGACTCTGTACAGTGCGGCCAGTGAATGCTGTGACTCTGTACAGTGAGTGCTGTGACTGTACAGTGCGGCCAGTGAGTGCTGTGACTCTGTACAGTGAGTGCTGTGATTCTGTACAGTGCGGCCAGTGAGTGCTGTGACTCTGTACAGTGAGTGCTGTGACTCTGTACAGTGCGGCCAGTGAGTGCTGTGACTCTGTACAGTGAGTGCTGTGACTCTGTACAGTGCGGCCAGTGAGTGCTGTGACTCTGTACAGTGCGGCCAGTGAGTGCTGTGACTCTGTACAGTGAGTGCTGTGACTCTGTACAGTGCGGCCAGTGAGTGCTGTGACTCTGTACAGTGAGTGCTGTGACTCTGTACAGTGAGTGCTTTGACTCTGTACAGTGCGGCCAGTGAGTGCTGTGACTCTGTACAGTGCGGCCAGTGAATGCTGTGACTCTGTACAGTGAGTGCTGTGACTGTACAGTGCGGCCAGTGAGTGCTGTGACTCTGTACAGTGAGTGCTGTGATTCTGTACAGTGCGGCCAGTGAGTGCTGTGACTCTGTACAGTGAGTGCTGTGACTCTGTACAGTGCGGCCAGTGAGTGCTGTGACTCTGTACAGTGAGTGCTGTGACTCTGTACAGTGAGTGCTGTGACTCTGTACAGTGAGTGCTGTGACTCTGTACAGTGCAGCCAGTGAGTGCTGTGACTCTGTACAGTGCGGCCAGTGAGTGCTGTGACTCTGTACAGTGAGTGCTGTGACTGTACAGTGCGGCCAGTGAGTGCTGTGACTCTGTACAGTGAGTGCTGTGACTCTGTACAGTGCGGCCAGTGAGTGCTGTGACTCTGTACAGTGAGTGCTGTGACTCTGTACAGTGCGGCCAGTGAGTGCTGTGACTCTGTACAGTGAGTGCTGTGACTCTGTACAGTGAGTGCTGTGACTCTGTACAGTGCGGCCAGTGAGTGCTGTGACTCTGTACAGTGAGTGCTGTGACTCTGTACAGTGCGGCCAGTGAGTGCTGTGACTCTGTACAGTGAGTGCTGTGACTCTGTACATTGCAGCCAGCGAGTGCTGTGACTCTGTACATTGCAGCCAGCGAGTGCTGTGACTCTGCATTCATGGGGCCATGGGATCAGTCCTACCTGAGCAGTATTTGTGCTTATGTCTTGCTTCCTAGACATTTCTAGCTTGTAACCCACAATGTCTGTCTTAGGTTTGGAGGACCTGGTACTAGCCGAGATCAGCTCCCCTAGTCGGACGCAGACCGGTGACAGTAGCAGCGTCTCCTCTTTCAGCTACCGGGAGATTATGAAGGAGAATGCAACCCCCAGCAGTAATAAGGTAATGGTGGGAAACTGGGGCAAAAGTCAGGACTGTTACCTGCAGTAGTGGCCTCCACCTCATGCACTTTTAATGAAAAACTACAACTCTCAGCATGCCCTGACAACCATCAACTTTCAGGCCATGTTAAGAGTTACAGTTTTTGCAAAAAAAAAAAAAAACAGAGACCCATTGTGGAGGCCTGGGCTCTAGGTCAGCGCCATCTTGGAGGAAACTTTGTTGGAATTGTCCCTGACATTGGATTCTCCTTCCTAAAGGTTCAGCGTCATCTGTCCTCGTCAGGATGTGACAGGTCCGTTCGTCCTCAGAACTTCAGTAGTGCAGACACGACTGTAATCTAGCGAGACACAGCAGAGATATTACCAAGCCTATTATGATTGCTCGGGCGGCTCCTACCCAGACGCTCCGCTCTCCTTACAAGAGAAGCCATAGAAGCGGGTTAATTAGCTGGCAGGATCTTTGCTCTTGGTTAATGCGTGTGGCAGGGGGCGATCTGCGAGGGATTCATCTTCTGTGCAGCTCTACAGAGGAAATTCGGGATAGAAAAGGACGAGGGAAGCTTTGATGGGCTTTAGTCTGCACCCGGGGACCTGGCACAAAATGCTCAGATCAGAAATGTAAAGGGTCTGTGTGAGAGGAGAAACAGGGGTCCGCTTTGCTTGCAGAAACCACGACGCTCTTGCCATGTCACCCAGCTTTCACCAAAGCTTCTAAAAAGTATCAGATTTAAGGGGATGCTTAGGGGTGCAAAATGGAAGCATTTCCTTTCTGTGTCCTAAAGACCACATTTCTGCTCTAGTCTAACAGTGGAAGCCCCCAGTCCCAGCCGCAGAGACCCGCCGAGCTGTCTGATGAGGAGGTGTCCGACCTATTCCAGAGATTAGCCGAAATCCAGCAGGAAAAATGGATGCTGGAAGAAAAGGTAACATCCTTTATGACCTTCTGCTTTCCCTTGTACTGCCTAAAGGGGTTTTTCAGTGCGATCACTTTTGCATCGGGTGGGGAGCAGCACAGATGACGTGACGTCCCCCTGTGTGTGTCGGTACGGAGGCGCAATCTGCGGCTCAGAATAGGACAGGTGCACTTGCTCGGCAGGTGTAAGGATGCCACATTTCTGGTTCCATTCATGTGGCAGTGAGCAGGGGGCTGCAGCCCCTATACAGAGGTTATCCAGGCTTTCCTGAACCTGGGTACAGAGCAGGAATCCTCAATCCTCGCCTCCTAGCCTGGTTCTGTATAACCCAACCTGCTGCCGTCACATCTGGTCCTATCC
Source organism: Dendrobates tinctorius (assembly GCF_039654945.1). Lineage (NCBI taxonomy): Eukaryota > Metazoa > Chordata > Amphibia > Anura > Dendrobatidae > Dendrobates > Dendrobates tinctorius. Next base: position 40,669,068 of record NW_027361788.1, read on the forward strand.
ATTGGAGGAGACGTCAAGACCATGAAGGCAGCCTCCGGCCACCAGAAGGGCTGTGTCTGTTCTTGCTGAGCATCTACCCCTGCAGACTCTTACAGATCTGCTGCTGCTCCAGCCATGACGTTACATCCATCTTTCTTGTGATTGGCGGCTGCCGATCACAGGCCTCAGCGGTGACTTTTGCATGGGCAGCTCATGACCTCTGAGTCTGCGGACATGTTTCTGGCAAACATAATGTCATTGCTGACTGACTGTCTGGTTCTCATGTAAAAATAAGAAAAATTTACAATTTTCTGCATTTTACCCCCATAATTATAATCACATTTAGTTTTCCTGTGGCCACCACTAGAGGGAGCCTGCTGAAGACATGATTACCATTCAGTTCAGTGGGAGCTGTGCCAATTCGTGTAGGTTTGGATTATACTGCGGGGTTATCCCATCCTATCAAATGATGGCCGATCACTGGATATCTGTTCCTGGGAATGATGGGGGCGCTCCACTGGCTGCGGGAAGCCAGGGCGCCACTGTGCAGGGAGTCAAGAGCAAAGAAGATGCAGCTCTAGATCCCCTTCAGTCTCAAGGATTTTTAGGTTCCTTGAGTTTGAGTGCCATCCCTGTGAGAAGATTAGAATCCCACTTTAATATATATTTTTCTCCTTCGCCTCATTGGGGGACACAGATACTGTGGGTGTATGCTTCTGCCGCTAGGATGCTGACACTAAGTGAAAAAAGAGGTTAGCTCCTCCTCCGCCGTATACACCCTCGCCCCTATTGCGGGCGGAAATCATTTTTTTACTTAGTGTCCATGGAGGCACACGTCTGTTTTTTCTCCAGACTTTTTTCGTCTTTTTCCCATGAAGATGAGACAGGGGCAACGGATCCTATTGAAAGGGTCCGATTTCCCCAAACCAACAACAGGCGAGCACGTGCGAGTGTCCCTCCACGTATCCTCACCCGCGTCGTGGGACACAATGCTGGACTTAGCCCTGACCACCCCTAGGTATTGAAACCATGGGCTGTACAGAGGCACAAGACTAGTCCGTGCGGTCCCCACTGCTCCACCAATGCTAAGACTGCAGTGCTGCAAGGTGGTGGACAATCCCTCTTCTCACCCCCGAAGGGGTTAGATGGAGCTAGGGTGCCTGCACCGTCCTATTTTTTATCGAGGCCCCCTCACATACCTGCACTCAGGCTGAAGAGGATCATCGGTGAGGAGAGGGTCTGGGAGGGCTCCTGCAAAGATCCGAGGGCTGGAGCCCCCAGCCGGCGGAAGCCACCGGCCATGCAAGGCAAGAGTGGCCTGATCTGTCAGGCGGTGCCGCGCCGGCTAGTAGCGCCATGTTTTGTCAGCGCCATGGAACCGCCCCCACCCCCCGTCGGGTAGGGGAAAAATTAAGGCCGCGGCTTTAGCCGGAGCTAGGCCGCGGCCGGAAGTCCCGCCTCTGGGCTGCACGTCATTTCCGGCGACCCGCCCCACACTGGGCGGCGGCGAAGTATTTTAGGCCCCGGCTTCAGAGCGCGACTAGGCCGCAGAACGGAAGTTCCGCCCCTAGAGCGGTTTTACATGCTAGTGACTCATTCCCACAGCTGGTGGCGCGCGATTTGAAGGTGGAAGCGTCCAGGACGGGGGGGCGCAGGACTGGGGTAAGTGCTGCCCGAGAGGCCACGCTATAGGGGAACTGAGGTGCTACCTCCTCCCCCCTCCCCAGCAGCGGACAGATACAGCATGTCCGAAAAAGCAAAGACGCGCACGTTCTTTTACGCTGCATGCATCTCTTGTCGGGATGCGTTTCCGCGGGCGCAGAGCAAGCGATTATGCGACGCCTGCGAATCCGAACGCGCCCAGGAGCCCTCCCCTGCGGCCGTGACCAATGTGTCGAATCCCCCGGAGTGGGCCCTATCACTGTCACAGTCCATGGTGTCGCTTACGAGAGCAATAGAGTCCCTTCAAGCCCCAGATAGGGGCAGGGACAATGGCTCGCCGGCCTTAGTGGGAACCTCCACCTCACTAGAGCCTCCGGCCTGCCGGAGCCACTCTCACTCCAGGCAGACCTGGAAGAAACGAATCCACACGCTGTCGCCCAGTCCATCCGGAGCCTTGGCATCCGTAAGCTCTGCTTCTCACTCCCCGTCACCAGTGGTTGATAGCGAGCAGACCTCAGATTGCGACTCGGACGAGCCCCTTGACCTGGACACTCCAGGGTCACGTGAAACAGTGGACAGCCTCATAGAAGCCGTCAATCAGACCCTGGGGATTGAGGATGATCCAGCAGCGGCTACGGGGCATAAAGTGGTATTTAAGCGAGTGAAGCGCCCGCGCAGAATTTATTCCTCTCACCCGGAGTTTGAGGACATAGTGCAGCAGCACAGACAACGTCCAGACAGGCGTTTCTCGGGTCAAAAGGCACTCGAAACAAGGTATCCGTTTGCGCCGGACCTCCGTAAAAAATGGGTAGAATCCCCGATGGTGGATCCTCCGGTTTCGCGCCTAGCCACTAAGACCCTGCTATCCGTCCCTAGTGTTTCCGCGATTAAGGATCCCACGGATCGCATTATAGAGAGCTTAGCTCGCTCAGTATATGAGGCGTCAGGGTCAGCACTCGCTCCCTCGTTCGCAGCAACTTGGGTAGCCAAGGCTATGATATCATGGTCAGAAACATTAGGTCGTGCAGGAGCAGGATCTACCTGCAGAGATTTCGGAGGTCGCAGGTCAGATGGCGATGGCTGTAGACTATGTAATCAATGCGTCTTTGGATGCGGCCAATTGGTCGGCACTTGCCGCTAATGCAATTTCTATCAGAAGAGCCCTATGGTTAAGGACATGGCGAGCCGATTCTACTTCTAAATAGTCCTTGGCTTCCCTGCCTTATCAGTGCGGCCGCCTATTTGGGGAGAAGTTGAATCAACTTATCTCCGACTTCACAGGAGGGTTTCTCCCTCAACAAAAGGTCAAAACGTTTTTTCGTCACCCGTTTCAGGCACGTTTTCGGGCCTTTCGCAACCCCGGATGGACTACAGCGGCCAATTCCGCCGCCTTAGGCCACCCCAACCAGGATAGGGAGCGGCAGGTCTCATATAGAGCCAACCCATTGGGGAGAATGCGTACTCAGCAGCTCAGATCGAGGGGATCCAGATCCCAAAGATCGTCAGCCAAATGACTCGAGGCCTTTACCAGACGACACCAGCAAGGTGGGCGGCCGCCTACTCTGGTTTCACCACGTCTGGGTCAATGTCGCTCACGACGCATGGGCAAAGGAATTGGTGGCCTCAGGTTACAGAATAGAATTTGTCAGATACCCTCCAAGACTGTTTTTTCTTTCCCGGCTTCCCAGCGTGGATTCCCAGGCAAGGGCTCCAGCACAACGGAGTCACTGTTCCAGTGCCGCAACACGAAAGAGCTCAGGGGTTCTATTCCAACCTTTTTGCGGCTCCCAAAAAGGACGGGTCTGTCAGGCCTGTTTTGGACCTGAAGCTTCTGAACAAATTCATCAGGATCAGACATTTCCGGATGGAGTCTCTCCGTTCAGTCATATCGGCCATGGAGCAGGGAGAATACTTGGCCTCAATAGACATCCAGGACGCATATCTGCATATTCCCATTTTTTCCTCCTCATCAGAGGTTTCTATGCTTCGCCATCAGCGATCAACATTTTCAGTTCGTAGCGCTACCCTTCGGGCTAGTCACGGCTCCCAGAGTGTTCACAAGGGTTATGGCAGTTGTCATGGCCATACTGCATTCTCGAGGCATAGTCGTCTTTCCTTATCTGGACAACCTCTTGGTCAAGGGCCCGTCAATACGAGCATACGAGGAAAATGTCAACATCACGCTAGATACTCTTGCCCACTTAGGATGGTTGGTCAAGGTGAAGAAGTCATCCCTTGTGCTAGCTCAGAAGATCTCCTTCCTACAAATGATCTTGGACACTTCCCGAGGGTTGGTAATTCTCCCTCAGGAAAAGGCGCTAGCTCTCCGGCAGGGAGTCCGGACACTTCGCCAGCCAGTCCCTCATACCATCCGATCCGTGATGAGGATTCTAGGGAAAATGGTGGCAGCAATGAAAGCGATACCATTTGCCCAGTTCCATCTTCGCCCCCTGCAGCGCGCCCTCTTGTCAGCCTGGGACAAGAATCCTTTCACGCTCGATCGGTGGTGCCGACTGTCCTCTCAAGTCAGGCAGTCGCTCGGATGGTGGATAACCAGTTCCTCTCTGGCCCAGGGGAAACCTTTCCCCACAGATCATTAGCTGGTAATGACAACCGACGCCAGTCTCCTCGGCTGGGGAGCGGTGTTTCGCCACCATACAACCCAGGGACGGTGGTCGCCACTGGAGGCACGCCTCCCGATCAACTTATGGGAGATGCGAGCAATTCGGCTGGCTCTGCAGAAGTTTCATCACTTTCTAGCTGGCCGCCCTGTCCGGATTCATTCGGACAACGCCACGGCGGTGGCTTACATAAATCATCAAGGGGGCACCCGCAGCAGAGCAACCATGCGTGAGGTGGGGCATGTTCTTCAGTGGGCCGAAGCAAACCACTCGGTGATTTCGGCTGTCCACATCCCGAGCGTAGAAAATTGGGTGGCAGACTTTCTCAGCCGGCAGGGTCTTGCATCCGGAGAGTGGTCTCTACATCCCGAAGTTTTTCAGCAGATTTGTCAGCTGTGGGGAACCCCGGATGTGGACCTGATGGCGTCCAGAGTGAACGCCAAGGTGCCCACATATGTCACTCGAACCAGGGACCAACAGGCAATCGCTGTGGACGCGTTGGTTCTGCCATGGAACCAGTTTCGCCTCCCATATCTATTTCCCTCGCTGCCACTACTCCCGAGGTTCATCAAGAAGATCAAGACAGAAGGGGTTCCGGCGATTCTGCTGGCCCCAGACTGGCCCCGTCGAGCGTGGTACGCAGATCTAATGCAGCTGCTCGCCGACGTTCCTTGGCACCTGCCAGTGCGCCCAGATCTACTTTCTCAAGGGCCGATTTGCCACCTGAACTCAGGGGCCCTGTGTTTGACGGCATGGCCGTTGAATCTTGGATTCTAACCCAGGCAGGGTTCGGGAGCAAGGAGGTCGCTACAATGATTAGCGCCCGGAAGCCTGCTTCAGCACGAATTTACCACCACACCTGGAAGGTGTTCTTTGCTTGGTGTCGAGGCCGCGGTGTTTCTCCGCTGAGATTCTCAATCCCCAACATCTTGGCTTTTCTCCAGTCGGGCCTAGACTCGGGCGTAGCCCCAAGTTCCCTCAGGAGACAAATATCGGCCTTATCAGTCCTGTTCCAGCACAGAATTGCTACCAATCTGCAGGTGAAGACTTTCATCCAGGGAGTCTCCCACTTGGTACCTCCCTATAAGGCGCCTATGGACGCTTGGGACCTTAACCTGGTCCTAAGTGTTCTGCAGGAAGCTCCATTTGAACCGCTTCAGGATATCTCCTTGAGATACCTTTCCTGGAAAGTGGTGTTCCTAGTGGCCATCACTTCTATCAGGCGGGTTTCAGAACTGGCAGCCCTATCCTGCCAAGCCCCGTTCCTAACTTTCCATAAGGATAAGGTGGTGCTCAGACCAACCCCTCCTTTTCTGCCGAAAGTCATGTCCTCTTTTCACATTAATGAAGATGTTGTCTTGCCTTTGTTTTGTCCAGCAACGGTGCACCGTGTGGAAAAGGTTCTTCACGCGTTAGACTTGGTAAGAGCCCTCCGGAGGTACGTGTCGAGGACAGCACCCTTTCGTCAGATGGACACGCTGTACGTGCTCCCCGATGGGCGCAGGAAGGGACTCGCTGCCTCAAAGTCGACCATAGCCAGATGGATTCGTTTGACTATTCAGGAGTCCTACCGCATTAGAGGCACGCCGATTCCAGCAGGAATCAGAGCGCACTCTACTCGGGCAGTGGGCGCCTCTTGGGCGCTTCGGCACCAGGCTTCGACAGAACAGGTTTGCAAGGAAGCAACCTGGTCCAGCCTGCACACATTTGCCAAACATTATAATATCCATGCTCAGGCCTCGGCGGATGCGAACCTGGGTAGAAGGATTCTCCAAGCAGCGGTGGCTCATCTTTAAACAAGAGGCGCATGTAGCTTGGATCGGTGAGTCAATCTCCCACCCAGGGACTGCTTTAGGACGTCCCACAGTATCTGTGTCCCCAATGAGGCGAAGGAGAAACATGGATTTTTGTGATAACTCTCCGTAAAATCCTTTTCTCCGAGACGCTCATTGGGGGACACAGCACCCACCCTATTAGCCAGTTGGCTCTTGTTTTGTTTAAATTTATATGCATTTACTAATTTGATATAAGGGTGGTGTTTTGGACATGTTGTACCTGTATTAAGGCTGATTTTGTTGTTCTCCTACTGCTTTGGCACCAAACTGATTTCCGCCAGCAATAGGGGCGAGGGTGTATACGGCGGAGGAGGAGCTAACCTCTTTTTTTCACTTAGTGTCAGCCTCCTAGCGGCAGAAGCATACACCCACAGTATCTGTGCCCCCAATGAGCGTCTTGGAGAAAAGGATTTTAAGGTGAGCTATCACAAAAATCCATGTTTCTTTCTCAGTAATAGCACCTCTGTTCTCCATAGTTGGCCTGCATTATTGCAGCTTACCCCCATTCTAGCTGTGATACCAGACGCAGCCTGTGGACAGGAGTGGCGCCATTTCTACACAATGCCTGTTCTGTACGTCCATGGCATGAGGCTGGTGTACTCGGTGCCGGCTGTGTCACTAAGGCTTTCAGTGTTCACACTGTTTCTAGAGCCGTTGAATGTGATCTGACCGCAGAGTCCAGACGCATCATCCTTCATTGTTATCTCTTGCCAGTGCTGACAATGGATTTAATTTGTGTTTAATGTCTCTCCTGCAGGTGAAGCACTTAGAAGTGAGCAGCGCGTCCATGGCGGAGGATCTGTGCAGGAAGAGCGCCATCATCGAGGCATACGTCATGGACAGTAGGATAGGTGAGCGCCCCCAGGGATGGTTGAGGCTGGGCATGCTGGGACTTGTTGCTCCTGTTCAGATGAAGGATATATCTTGTCGCTTTTACTCTCTGTTTTCATCGCCGTATTTGCCTGGCACCTTGTCCTTGTAACTGTGACACGAGTGAAAATAGCATCAGGCTGAGAAGAAAGAGGTCAGGAGTGTAAGGAGGGAGCTTGTAGCCTTCTTCACGCCGCGCATGCAGAGCGCTCCTCAGGCAGACTGTGTTATACTGAAGCTCTGCAGCGAGATTCCCAGGAACCTGGCCCAGGGCAGTGCCAACCTCCTCCGCCGGCACTCGGGTGCCTCTTGTAAGAACCTGTGATATGTTGTTGTGATGTTGGGGGGCCTAGTAATCCGACAAAGCTCCAGGCGGTACAAACCTCCTCGGCCAGCACCTGAACCCCGGCATCCTGGGCGCCTCTCATAATTACTACGCTCCTGCAATGTTATGACTGTATGTGATTACGAGGGTATAGTTATTAAAAGAGGCGCCCAGAGGAAGTCCACACTGCCTGGTCCAGCTGCAGAAGAGTACTGATGGGGACCGGGGCAGTGCAAACGTCCTCTGCTGGCATCCTTGGCGCTTCATTAGCTTTCCGCCACATGGTGACATCACGTGACAACACAATATCACGGGGGGTATACTTATTACAAGAGGCGCCCCAGATGCCCGCAGAGGGAGTTGGCACTGCTTGGCCCAGCTGCAGCGGAGTACTGATGTGACCAGCGTCCTGCGATTCTTGTTGGACGTTCAGCCTCTCTCGGGGCTGAAAGCTTTTGATCCGCTGATCACACCCTTATTGTAACTCATTTAAAGGGAACTTAATGCTGAGTCTTACCCCCCCCCCCCATGAGCTATTCCTACCACAGTGTATGACCTGAAAAGACCTTTCTAAACTTAAATCTATTAACCTCTTGTAGCCCGGCACACCTTATAAAATGAAGTTAAAAGAAAAAAAGCTACTGCCGGAGTCATATACCCATTAGCCCTGAAGTGTCCTCTAGGCGTAGCATGACTTTCATGTGTCCTGTTGAATTGTTGCCACTGGATGGTGCCACTGATAATGGTAACGGGTGCATGCGCAGTGCGATGCATGCATGAGCAGCAGAGTCACTGTTGCTCTGCGCATTCCTCCAAATAAACACAGAGGTGAGATGGCGATCTCCGCTGTTAACTTGAGACGCCTGCGATATGGTCAGTGGCAGCGTAGCCACCATTCAGCAGGACACTTAAAAGGTCTGGATACGCCCAGCGGACACGTCAGGGCTAATTAGCATATTGCACAGGAGGGTTTTTAACATGTACAGTGGTACGGAGGCCAAACATCTATAAGATTAGAGAGGACTTTTCATGTAATAAAGGCAAACAGTTTCTAGGGGTAAAATCTGGTAACAACTTCCCTTTCACAGTATATCATTTGTAGATCTACAGTTCTGTGCAGATGAACACATAGGAGGAGTTTGTGGGTGGATTTCAGTGTCCAGTTGACAAGGAAATTGGTATGAAAATTAGTCCATGTGAGCAAATTCCAATAATACATTCTTCCTGTTTCTACCACCAGGGTGAGCTCAGTGCACACAGCATTACTATTAGGCTCAGTGTATGAGCGGTCTGCAGTAGACTCCTGAGTTCCCCCTGGTGGTGGCAGCTGGTAGTCAGCATGTTCTCTTTTAATGCTTTGTGTATGTAGGGGAATTGGAGCTCTGCATCTGAAAAAGCGACCTCCAAGCACAGATCTCCACAGGGCAGATAATAATTTGCTGACCTCCATCTCACCTGAAAATGGGAAAATTGTGTTGGCCGCACGTGCACGCTTCTGCTCGATTTACTGTCTATGGGATCGCCAGAGGTAGCCGAGAGCAGCGGTGCACATTGTGTATGGCCCCGTGCATTTTACAGCCTAATTTTTGGAATTGATGTGGATCTCAGTGGTTGCACCCTGTCCTATGGAGAGGTGATAACCTCCCAATTTGAGAGAGCCCCTTAACCTTTGCTGCTCCCCATTATCATTCATTCTTCCCATGCCTCTCCCTTGTGCACACAGTGATAATCTATTCTGCATCTGCACAAGGGGCCGTATCCATCACTCACTCATTACCGCTGTGTTAATGCATCCTCAGTGGGCACCCCTCTTAGATGACGACGGCTCCGCGGGGGGGGATCGCAGCTTGGGTGTAACCGCTGCCAATAATAAAGCCTTTTTTTCTTTCCTCTCCTTGCGGTTATTTTCTCGGGGAAGCGATCGCCCGCTGTCATTAAGTAAACACTTTCCTGTAGAGAATTTGCCTATTGCCAGGCGCAGTGGGTGTCTGAGCGGATGCGGCTGAGATGCCAGCGTTACTGCTCCCCCACCACCTGTTTGCCAGTCTGCGTTGGCATCAGTGCCTCCTTCCTCAGCGTATGCTGGCGCGCCTCTCCCTATCTGTCCTTGGTTTGTCACTGGATCTTATTACCTTTTCTCTAGACTCAAAAAAAGCGACCTCCAAACTTAGCAAAGACATCCCTGCTCCCCGGAAGCCTCCTTTATGTGAGGCGTGAGCAGAGGAAATGGGACCCTGACTGCTGCCAGTCAGGGCGCGTTCATGAAGGGTTGGTGGACTTTGATATCCTGTATTTGGTTCTCCTAGGCAAAATGGGTCATAATGGGGAGCCCAAGCAGAAAATACTCCTCTCCTGACATCCAAATTCACCTTGTTTATGGTCGTGGGGGTCCAACCTCAGACCACCAGCAATTCTGAGATTTTCAGTGTGGGTGTAACACTGCATCCCGTTTTGATCATTCCCTGCAGAGCAGCGCTCCGTACTGGTCCCACTCACTGTATGACACCACATTGGCGCTGCTCCCACTTCATCAGTTGGACCCCCCCCCAAAGATCACAAAGGGGCTATATTCTATGACTTTAACTCTTTAGTGGCATCTGCCATATAATTGTGCATCGCTTGTACGGAGCAGGTTCAGGAGCTGAGACAGCTCCTAACATATAGCGTAAATACTGGCCGTGTTACATAGCCGCCACCAGAGAGTCACAGCCAGCTCCAGTCACAACAGTTTAACCCCTTATATGCTGCTGTCCAAAGAAACAGCAGCATCTACAAAGCTTCAACATGGTTCAAAACTTGATCAGGGGTTTTCATAAGAGATCCTCAATTTCATTACAAACTGCGATCACACCTTCTGGGAACTTATTAAAAGTATAAAATAAAATATTTATTTTTTTAAAGCATAAAATTGAATAGAAGTAATAATTAAAAGCCATGTCTATCTGTAATCTCCACTAGGTGGAGCTGTCTGCGTAGTCTGTGTTAGCAGCTTCAGTTTATGTGCAGTGAGCGCCCCCTTGTGGCTGCTGCAGGCAGACAGAATTGGATCATTTATCTCTTGGTCTTTGCAGCAGATTTGGAGCTTTGTGTTGTGAGATGTCCATACGTTTTTGTACTGTGGGTGGTTAGCAATGGGGTCCTGTGAGCTCCACTGGGTGTACGGACCGGTGGGGTCATCACAGTCAGTATACAGCGCTATGGAATATGTGAACAATCTAATATATAAATCTCAATGTGTGTATGTTTGTATGTGTGTATGTCCGGGATTGGCATCTGCACCGTCGCAGCTACAGCCACAAAATTTTGCACAGTCACACGTCTGGACCCCGAGAGCGTCATAGACTATGTTGTGAGGTTAAATTTTAACCCCGCGCGTTCCAATTCACCAAACAATTTTGCCTATTATTCTTATCATTTCTATGGTGTTATCGTCCGTCTGTAAAGCTGGAAATAACACAATTTATTACCATGCCGACACAGACCACACTCTGACACAGACTGCAGGATAGGGGTAGATACACGGCTGAGCAGCCAGTATCACACAGGATAGGATTAGATACACAGCTCAGCAGTCAGTATCACACAGGATAGGATTAGATACACAGCTCAGCAGTCAGTATCACACAGGAGAGGATTAGATACATGGCTCAGCAGTCAGTATCACACAGGAGAGGATTAGACACATGGCTCAGCAGACTGTATCAACAGGAGAGGATTAGACACATGGCTCAGCAGACTGTATCACACAGGATAGGATTAGATACACAGCTCCGCAGTCAGTATCACACAGGATAGGATTAGACACATGGCTCAGCAATCAGTAACACACAGGATAGGATTAGATACACGGCTGAGCAGTCACTAACACACATGATAGGATTAGGTTCACGGCTCAGCAGACGGTATCACACAGGATAGGATTAGATACACTGCTCAGCAGTCAGTATCACACAGGATAGGATTAGGTACACGGGTCAGCAGTCAGTATCACACAGGATAGGATTAGACACATGGCTCAGCAGTCAGTATCACACAGAATAGTATTAGATACACGGCTCAGCAGACAGTATCACACAGGATAGGATTAGATACACTGCTCAGCAGTTAATATCACACAGGATAGGATGAGATACACGGCTCAGCAGTCAGTATCACACAGGATAGGATTAGATACACGGCTGAGCAGTCAGTAACACACATGATAGGATTAGGTACACGGCTCAGCAGTCAGTATCACACAGGATAGGGTTAGATACACGGCTCAGCAGACGGTATCACACAGGATAGGATTAGATACATGGCTCAGCAGTCAGTATCACATAGGATAGGATTAGATACACAGCTCAGCAGTCGGTATCACATAGGATAGGATTAGATACACAGCTTAGCAGTCGGTATCACACAGGATAGGATTAGATACACAGCTTAGCAGTCAGTATCACACAGGATAGGAATAGGTACACGGCTCAGAAGACAGTATCACACAGGATAGGATTAGATACACGGCTGAGCAGTCAGTAACACACATGATAGGATTAGGTACACGGCTCCACAGTCAGTATCACACAGGATAGGATTAGATACATGGCTGAGCAATCAGTAACACACATGATAGGATTAGGTACACGGGTCAGCAGTCAGTATCACACAGTATAGGGTTAGATACACGGCTCAGCAGACGGTATCACACAGGATAGGATTAGATACACGGCTGAGGAGTCAGTAACACACATGATAGGATTAGGTACATGGCTCAGCAGTCAGTATCACACAGTATAGGGTTAGATACACGGCTCAGCAGAAAGTGTCACACAGGAGAGGATTAGGTACACAGCTCAGCAGACAGTATCATACAGGATAGGATTACTGTAGATACACAGATACACATTTTGTTTATCAAAAGGCTCTTGAATGAGATGAAAATAAAATACTATCAATACTTGGGTAATCGTTTAGTTAATTTGTGTTGCAAATCTGTAGTGTTGAATATATGATGTGGAATGTTTTTATGTGCAATATAATCATAATTTGTTAGAATCATAGAATCATAGAATCGTAGAGTAGGAAGGGACCTCCTGGGCCATCTGGTCCAACCCCCTGCTCAAAGCAGGATTCGCTAAATCATCCCAGTCAGATGTCTGTCCAGCCTCTGTTTGAAGACTTCCATTGAAGGAGAACTCACCACTTCTCGTGGCAGCCTGTTCCACTCATTGATCACTCTAACTGTCAAAAAGTTTTTTCTAATATCTAATCTGTTTCTCCTCCCATTCAGTTTCATCCCATTGCTTCTAGTCTTTCCTTGTGCAAATGAGAATAAAGTTGATCCTTCTACAATGTGACAGCCCTTTAGATATTTGTAGACAGCTATTAAGTCTCCTCTCAGTCTTCTCTTTTGCAAACTAAACATTCCCAAATCCTGCAACCTTTCCTCATAAGACAGGGTTTGCAGACCGGTCACCATTCTGGTCGCTCTTTTCTGAACTTGCTCCAGTTTGTTGATGTCTTTTTTAAAATGTGGTGCCCAAAACTGGACACAATATTCCAGATGAGGTCTGACCAAAGAGGAGTAGAGGGAAATAATGACTTCACGTGATCTAGACTGTATGCTTCTGTTAATACATCCTAGAATTGCATTTGCCTTTTTTGCTGCTGCATCACACTGTTGACTCATATTCAGTCTGTGATCTATTAGTATACCCAAGTCTTTTTCACATGTGCTGTCACTTAGCCCTATTCCTCCCATTCTATATATGCTTTTTTCATTTTTATTGCCCAGATGTAGTACTTTGCATTTCTCCCTGTTAAAAACCATTCTGTTAGTTGCTGCCCACTTCTCCAGTTTATTTAAATCTTTTTGAATCCTCTCTCTCTCTTCTCTAGTATTAGCTATCCCTCCTAGCTTTGTGTCATCAGCAAATTTAATCAGTTTACCCTCAATTCCTTCATCTAAATCGTTGATAAAGATGTTGAACAATACAGGGCCCAGGACAGAGCCCTGTGGTACCCCACTTGAGACATTCTTCCAACTGGATGTGCAGCCATTTACGACCACTCTTTGGGTCCGATCACTAAGCCAGTTATGAATCCACCTAACAGTTGCCTTGTCCATTCCATACTTAGTCATTTTTTCAATAAGGATTGTATGAGAGACTTTGTCAAACGCTTTGCTGAAGTCAAGATATACTATATCTACAGCATTTCCTTGATCCACCCAATCAGTAATACCGTCATAGAAGGAAATTAAATTAGTCTGACATGACTTATTAGTTACAAACCCATGCTGACTCTGTTTAATCACTTCATTCTTATCCAGGTACTGACATACATGTTGTTTAATAATTTGTTCAAAGATCTTTCCTGGTATAGAAGTCAGACTCACCGGCCTATAGTTGCCTGGGTCCACCTTCTTCCCCTTTTTGAAGATAGGAACAACATTTGCTCTTCTCCAGTCTTCTGGCACTTCTCCTGTTCTCCAAGAATTTTCAAAGATTATGGAGAGGGGTTCAAAAATTTCTTCTGCTATCTCCTTCAGTACTCTGGGGTGTAATTCATCTGGACCTGGAGACTTGAATTCATTTAGGTTAGCTAAGTGTTTCCTCACTATCTTTCTGTTTATAGATATCCTGGATTCTTCTATTCCCTTAATAGGACAGTGAATAACAGTTGATGTTACATTTCCTTTCTGAGAGAAAACAGATGCAAAATAGGAATTTAAAAGTTCAGCCTTCTCAACATCCTGTCTTACCATTTCATCATTTTCATCCTGTAAAAATCCTATAGCATCTTTGACTTTTCTTTTACTTTTGACATATCCCCAAAATCCTTTATTATTGCTTTTGACATCTCTTGCAAGCCTCAATTCATTTTCAGCTTTAGATAATCTGATTTGTGCCCTGCAGGTTCTGCAGACAGCATTATATTCTTCTTTAGATATGCCTCCCTCTTTCCATTTTATAAACATTTTTTTCTTCCTTTTTAGCATGTGCTTAAGTTCTGTGTTCATCCATCCTGGTTTCCTTAAATGCTTCCTATTCTTCCCTCTTTTCGGAATTGTTAACAACTGTGCTTTGAGAATTTCATTTTTCAAGATTTCCCATCCTTCCTGGACATTTTTGTCTTTAAGGATATCCAGCCATTGGATCCCTCCAATTCTCATTCTGAATCCCTTAAAATCTGCCTTTCTGAAATCTAACCTTGACGTCTGAGTCTTCACAGGTCTTCCACCTCTAGTTATCCAAAATTCTAAAATAGCATGGTCGCTACCTCCTAGGGTCCCAGCCACTTTTACCTCCTCAACCATTTCCTCCCTGTTTATAAGAATTAGATCCAAGGTAGCAGTTCCCCTTGTTTTCTCCCCTACCTTTTGGAAGATAAAGTTGTCAGCAAGAGATGATAAGAATTTCCTTGACCTGTTAGTTTTGCCTGAGAGAGATTCCCAACAAATGTCTGGATAGTTGAAATCTCCCATGACAACTATGTCATATTTTTTGGAGAACTTGGCCATTTGATGCATAAAGAGTTCATCCATATCTTCAGCTTGCACAGGCGGCCTGTAGTAAATGCCTACAATGGTGTCCTTTCCATTGTTCTGTCCTTGTATTCTTACCCAAACCGTTTCCACAGAACTCCCAGTCTCTGAAGCTTCAATCTCTGTGCAGATATATGCGTTTCTAACATACAAAGCGACACCCCCTCCTCGTTTATCAATTCTGTTTCTTGCAAATAAGTTGTATCCTTCTAGTCTTGTATTCCAATCATGTGTATTGTCCCACCAAGTTTCAGTGATTCCAATGACATCATATTTCTTTTCCTGTGTTAGTAGTTCCAATTCTCCTTGTTTGTTGCCCATGCTTTGTGCATTAGTATAGAAACATTTTAGTTTGTGATTGGTTTCTCTTTCTCCAATATTTTTATTAATTAGATTCTTTCGTCTTTGTTCTTCCTTTCCACTTCTAATAGCAAAGTTCTCAATAGCATTTGTCAGGTGTATGGCTTTTTCTGGTCTTTTGCTTCCCTTCCCATATTGTTCTAGTTTAAAGCTCTCCTTACAAGTGTAGCAAGACGACTTCCAAATACATGTTTTCCAGTCTTCGTAAGGTGCACCCCATCTCTAGCAAGTAGTCCATCGTATAAGTAGTTCACTCCGTGATCCAGAAATCCAAATCGTTGCTGACGGCACCATCGACGTAGCCAGTTGTTCACCTGCAGAATCTTATTCCACCGCCTTGTTCCATGGCCATCCACTGGGAGGATGGAAGAGAAGACCACCTGCGCTTGTTATAACTAACCACAGTTGGTTACTGTGCCCAGGCAACGCCAGGCTCTTCAGCTAGTACTATATATATATACACAGTATACATTATCATCCCAAGTTGCTCTTTTTCATGGTAAAACGATAGGAGCTGCTGAGCTCTACGGAGAAACGGAAAAAAAGATTCACTTAAGATTTTAACAACTTAATTAATATTTCAACAAAACCTAAGTGGGATTCGGATTTATGCTCCAGACCTGACTGCCCGCTCTCACAGGAGGGTGTTACTCAGAATCCCACCATTAAAGCACATTTGTAAGATGATCCGTCAAATGGGAAGAGAAACAGTAAATCTAATAAAACTATTCATGGAAACCATCAGCAAGTTGACAGATCTGTTACTGTTGTGATGGATAATTTTATAATTCTATTTCCCAGCTGCCCCCGGATCAATTGGACATGACAATCCAGTACTAGCATTAACATGATTTAAATAAATCATAATTAGATCTGTCAGCAGCAGCTATCCTGCTTCTTGATGGTTTCCCATCACCACAGGTAAATAGAACAGATGCAGTGTGCGGAGATTATCTACAAGCATTGCAGATCGGCTGCATACCTTTCATACAAGACATTACCAATAGATCCGGATTTACTAGCACATACCTCCCCTACAAGACATTGCTAATGGATCCAGATTTAATAGCACATACCTCCCATACAAGCCATTACTAATGGATCCAAATTTACTAGCACATATGTCCATACAAGACATTACTAATGGATCCAGATTTACTAGCATTACATTAGTGAAACTCCTAATTCTCTGCTATCATTACAGATATAAGGGTACAATGTTTACTAACATTACTCATCAGGAAATACCCATTCTGGCCTCACGTGCCCTAGTTAAATAAGACGATTTATTGCTATGGTGGCGTTTTCTTAGAGTAGATAAGTAGGTCTTTGGCAGAAAAGTACAGTTCAGTAATGGTGCTGGAAGATGAGGGGTTAAACCCGTCCTAGTTATCGGAGAAGGATCGGCGTGGAGTGAGTGGGATGTGGCAGCAGACCCGTTATGTAACACTAGAAAGAAAGAAGGAGCTTAAGCTACTGAGTGCAGAGCTATTTGGGCAAGCTAAGGGTTAAGCCTGGCTGCACAGGACGGTGGTGGCCACCAGGGATTTGGGCCGTCTAGCGCAAGTTGGGTAACACGCTGATTTTATAATGTGTCTGGATGCCTGGCACGTTGCTCTGCCATCCTCTCAGCACCAATCTGACATATGTCACCGCCTGACGCGATACCTGCCGGCGATCACGTCGCATTAGAATCATGATGACTGCAGCCGCGAGGAATGTCGGTGCCAACGTATGATTGGTGCCAGTTAATGCCCATTGACCCCTCCTTAGCATTACGTGTTAAGTCCCCATCTGAGTGCTCCATGCCCGACACTCTGCCCGGGCACAACTCATCATTCTGTAAGTGCGGCATGGCGCCAGGGGAATCGGCTGCACGTAATGCAACGCCAGGCTTCCCCTCCAATCATATATTACACCATGATGCCCGGCTTCGACCCCGTCCACCTGATCTGAGGCTAACAGGACCTGACATACATTGTGGATTTTGAGGCCGTCAGCAAGTGGGGGGCTGCAAGGTGTGAATAATTTAGCTACAGGAAGATTGGCTGGATGTTTTATTTATTAGGGCATAAAATGGGAGAGGTGAGGGGTGTGCCGCACTGCCGGGGATGGAGCTGGCAGGCGAGTGTTGGGGGGGATTCGGCTCCTGCAAATGTGGATGGAGATTATAAGCACTTGAATTATTTAGGTTGCAATCAAAGCAGCATTGTATGATTCCCACTTAACGGGGTGAACGGGCGGAGACCTTATGGCATGGCACAGACAGTAGGGATGCCAACTTTGTGGCCCTTAGCACAAGATGCATCTACTCATAACCCTCCTTCCTTCCTGCAGACAGTTCTAGGACTTTGTGTCCAACCGTGGTCTAAGGGCTGAGATGGCACCTTCTCCTAGGCCTATAAGGAGTAACCAACTTCTTCTCCCTTGCAGATGTTTCGGCAATCCACGGACAGGTAGATCGCAGCAGCCTCAGTAGCGTCCTCCGAGATCTGGTGAAACCAGGTGATGAGAATCTGAGAGAGATGAATAAGAAGCTGCAGAACATGCTGGAGGAGCAGCTCACCAAGAACATGCATCTGCAGAAGGTGAGTGCGGGACGTGACCGCCAACATGGTAAGAGAAGAGAGTATAGCTGGCCAGGAGACAGCTAGCACTCCAGACGAGATAGCAAGAAGGCCAAAGGTAAAGAGCCTACCAGTGAGACAGCCCAGATGCCAACATGATAAATGAGGCTGACGCTGAACAGAAGGGACTGCCAGGAGCCAACGTGCTGGAACGCGCAGTGCCAGTCAGTTATCGGGGTAACCAGCATCGAACGAACTGGGTATACTGGCCAAAAAAAACAAAAGCCCTAATACTAAAGAGTAAAAAGTTTCCCATGCACACGAGATAATGTCCGTGGGACCTGACGAGGGTCTGATGTGTATGAGGGTCTCCCAACTTTGGCCATTTTTGCAGAAGAGACGGATTGGGCAGTTGTGTTTCAACATGCTCCATCCGTTTGTTCATTGGGGAGATAAGTGACAATCGGAGATGTGTGCCAGCGTCTTACCCCCCTCGCCCCATTCAGATTACATGCACTTTCGGCTGAGCATGCACTTGTTTGGGTAAAACTTCCAGTTTGAGGTTTCTCTCATTCTGTGCGTTCTTGTAGGGAGAAGTCGTCCTATATGTGAGAAGATCACACTGGTGAAATGCTGAATAGAAGGCACGGACCCCTTTGGCACTGTTCAGGGATTGCTCTTAGAGTAGGTTCAGTCGAACATAAGCTGAAGTCTCACATCGCTTGATCTTGCTGAGGCAGGTAATAGGCTTTGGAAAATGAGCCACGAGACAATATTAGCCTTATTATTTTGTAAGACTTTTAATCAATACTAGGAAATTACCATTTTAGCAATGTGCTGATACAGGAGCACTCAGGGGCCGTCCCTCCGCCAGTGCTGGTGAGCCACGCTGCTCCTTTTCTATGTGGATGTCGGCACCCTCCTGGCACTGAGCACTCCCTATACCTAGTACTTGGCCGCACACTGAACCCATCCATGTTGTGTCTATGATAGATGACAGTTAATATCCACTCCATGGAAGGAATTCACCTCTCACCCAAAGATCTGATGTATTTCTTGCCCGTTCAGGTATCACAAACCCGCCGGTAAGTTACTAGAGCAGGAATGCGAATCAATCAATTCCAGGATCTTAGTAAAGCCTTTCTGAAGCCATAATGATATAGCTCTTTACATCAAGCCCGACGCACAATGTCCTGGCTCAGCACTGATCCCGGAGAAAGGGATAATTCATTTATAGCCTGTGAAAAGCTTCCATGAAAGTGTAATTTACTGTAAGTGATTTACACCGAGACTTTCCTATATGTCAGATATTTCCTACACACATACACACACGGCGCGTCCTCTCCGGTCGCTACGCCCGCGGCCCGTCCTCTCCGGTCGCTACGCCCGCGGCCCGTCCCCTCCGGTCGCTACGCCCGCGGCCCGTCCCCTCCGGTCGCTACGCCCGCGGCCCGTCCCCTCCGGTCGCTACGCCCGCGGCCCGTCCCCTCCGGTCGCTACGCCCGCGGCCCGTCCCCTCTGGCCGTTACACCCGCGGCCCGTCCCCTCCAGCCTCTATGCCCGCGGCTTGTTCCCTCCAGTCGACATGTCCGCGGCCCATCCTCTCTGGTCACTACATAACCCCAGCACTCACTTGGAGTTTATTTTTTGCTCTTTCTTGTGCAGTCGGAGGACATGAGAAGGTCAAACAGATCTCAGGCAGCCGGTGTGCTAGGAATCCATTCCATTGATTTTCCGATAGCACAGAACCTGCGGCCTGGGAATAGCAACATGAAAAGTCTCTTCCTACTGCTGGGAGAAGCAGATTTCTTAAGTGTCGCCCTAACCTTCATATAGGAAGCATGGAGCGCCACGTGACGGACATGATAACCGAGCACCAGGGGAGGGTCAGCTGACATGACAGCGATAGGGCAAGTGTCCATACTTGTAGCTGAGGCTTCCGAGGTCTACCGAGCTCTTGTTGCTGGCCAATTTCTGCTGCAGGTTGTTCCGCAACATCGGAATGATTTCTGCTGTGTAATGCCGGCTGGGTTTATGGGCTTTATTGTTTGTTTTAGTTATATTTATTTTTTACTTTTTTACATCTATTTGCCAAATCAACTCTGTAATTGTCCCCTATCTTTGCATCAGATTGCATACACCAACTTGGATACACCAGGATTAGATGCATGCAGAATTGCTCTTCAGACGAGCTGATTCTGGGACATCAGAACGGCGACCATATTGGTTCCCACCCATCTTTCCCAGGAACTCATGAAGGGTAAAGTTTTAACCCTTTCTCCTTCTCCTTGCAGGACCTGGAAGCTCTGTCCCAGGAGATCGTCCGACTAAGCAAGGAATGTGTGCCGGCACATGGGAGCCCCCAGACCCCCTCCAAAAGCTGAAACCTGGACTGTGGCTTTACCTTGGCCATCTCATCTTTAGTATTGTAACCTCTCTATGATTTAGGTGAACTGTTTATGGGCATTGTTCCCCAGTTTTCGTCTTACTTCGCCCCCTCGGCTTGTACATTCCATGTGTGTATCTTTCTCTTCTGGATGTTGTGGGGTCGCAGTGAGTCCGGGTGGTCAGGTGTGAACAATTGCACAGATGTGACCTGATTCATGGTGATATACTGTAGACCAGGGGCCTCCGCCTCATACTTTCCTTAGGTTTCTCCTTTATTTTCTTCTCTCAGGCCAGGTCTTATCCATACAGACTCTCTGATGCATAAAGACTCCGTCCTCTGCTTCTTGTGGGTTTGCACTCTTAAACATCATTTCTCTTTATCACGGCCACACATTGGTTTTTCCTGATACAGAGCACCGAATCCTCTGCTCTGATATAGAATTCAATGATGCCGGCTGTCACCACTAGAGGGAGCTCACTGCATACTGTTCAAGCACTGAGTACAATATATCACCTGTATGCAGTAAGGGCTTTCCAGGATTTTTGTAAAATTTGGCAAAAAAAGCCACCCACCCAATGGCTGCAGCCAATTACTGGTCTCAGCAATGATCCTGCAGCAAAATACTGCTGAAACTAGTGATTGGCTGCAGCGGTCATGTGGATATATGTGATGTAATGGTTGCAGTGATGCTGTCACATATATGATATATCCACATGATCTGTGCAGGCAAGCGCTGGTCTCATCAGTTCTTTATTTTACATGGCTGTATCACCATTGAGGCAAGTAATTGGCTGCAGCAGTCCATGTGGATGTAGGAGGCATCATACAAGGAATGTTTTTGTTTCTTTTTTATTTTTATAAATCTCGTGGAGTTTTTTTAGCTGCTGAACTACCCCTTTAAGCTCCTGAGCTCCCTCTGCTGGTGGCTGCAGGTACCCATTATTTTATTCAGTAGCTTCACGTCTCTGCAGAACACTCTGTGTAATGGAAAAGAAAGCCCGGCCGCTATAAGGACAGATCAGCACAGCAATTAGGACCCCAAAACAGCAACATGGTTTTATTAAAAGGTGGACATGCACTTTAATGTGGTACTACCAGAGCGGAGCACCAAACACACAGTGGTACAACCGGAGCGAGGTACCAGCTATTATTTATTACACTCATCTCACGTATTCTGACACTGAAAGGCACCAGGCACAGCTAATATAGTTACATGAGGTTTAGGGTGCCGGGTGGCTGCAGCTTCATCCCGCCACAGGGAGTACTGGGACCTGCCACATGCTAAGCTAGTGAGTTTGAGCTGGGTTTTCTGACATTTCTGATATGTGGATGTGTTCTGGGTGGAGGAAGCTGCTACCAGACACCTCTGGCAACGGCTTATGTCCTCTTAAAATAAAAGATTGGACATATTGAAATTCAACATGCCCAGTCCTTCTTTTCCATGACATCTGCCATTAATGGAGAGTCAGCAGGCCATGATCTACTTTAGATAGTTGGTCCTTCGGGCCCAAAATAATTAGGGTATGTGCACACGGTGCGGATTCTGCTGCGGATCCTCAGCGGTTTTGGCCCTGCGGGTCCGCAGCAGATTTAGGTGCGTTGTACAGTACCATTGCTTTCAGTGGTAAACTGGAAAACGCTGTGCACATGCTGCGGATTTTTCCGCGCGGTTTTGCTGCGGTTTACAATCCGCAGCATGTCATTTCTTTTGTGTAGAACCGCTGCGATTTCACACTTCATCCATTATGAGGTGTGAAACCACAGGGCAAAACCGCAGGCAAATCCGCAGATAAACCGCAGGACTTTACTCCTGCGGATTTATCTGCGGATTTTACTACAAAATCCGCACCACCAAAAAACTCTGTGTGCGCATAACCTTATGCATGAGCGCCTCACTCACAAGGGGCAAGGGTTTAAAGGGAATCTGTCACCCCTTTTTTGAGATATCATATAATGATATCATTCAATTGTGTGTCACATAAGGATTCTCTTAGTACTTTTGCTTCCCCCTGACCCCGCACCTTTCATGCATAAATACCTTTTTTATATCGGTTCAGATGTATGTAAACTGCTGCAGTCCGGTCCGATGGGCGGGGCTTATTCACCTACTCCCCTCTCCCTGTCTTGCTCTACACAAGAAGAAATGTGTAGAGCAAGACAGAGAGGGGGGGGAGCAGGTGAATAAGCCCCGCCCAGCGGACCGGACAGCGGCAGTTTACATACATCTGCTGAACCAATATAAAAAAGGTATTTATGCATGACAGGTGCGGGGTCAGGGGGAAGCAAAAGTACTAAGAGAATCCTTATGTGACACACAATTGAATGATATCATTATATGATATCTCAAAAAAGGGGTGACAGATTCCCTTTAAGGGGGAGTTACTCTTTAAGATATGGTGGCTTCCTTGATCCTTGTCTGAAGTCGCTTCAGTGCCAGTAAAGCCATGAATTAATGACGTAAAACTCGCTGCCCGTCCATGACATAGACTGTGGTTACTAGTATACTATTCGTTCTAAGCTGGACTGGTGCAGAGGAATATCATCCCAGCCACAGTCATATGAGGACAGTCCTCATCGGGGATCCCTTTAAATATAGATCCACTGAAACATCCTCTATCTTGTCCCTGAAGGACATTGTACTAAGACCCCCATAGATTCCCAACATGAAGGGCTTACATACAGTGTCCAAAATTCTATCATGTCTCTATTGATTAGCCCTGATTGCTCCGTTTTGGACATGTGTCATATAACTACCCTCCCTGGAGTTCCCCTTTAAGGTCTGGAGGTCTACGCAGGCCCATTCACTAGATGCCTGTCAGAACGCCACTTTTAAAGGGTTTGTGAACCTCTGGGGGCAAGTTTTTTTTCTTTTTTAAAGTTAACATATGCCTGGGGGGGGTAAAAATCCTTTTTGAAAATTTTTTACACCGTTTGGCTTTTACAGGCTCTTTATTTCACGACACATTCAGTTTTGATGCGGTGTGTGGCCGTAAATCAGCTGAGAGCTGCTCAGAAAAAGCCAGATAAGAGATATGAACTCTCCCATTCGATTGTCAGAATGAGCTCACTGAGGGACTCTCAGACAACTCATTCTGCAGCCAGTAATAGCCAGTGCAACACACACAGGCTCGAAAAGGCAAACGGTGCATCATTTTTTAATGTAAACCAATTGCAAAAATGATTTTTAGCCGAAAATACATGCATTTAAGTGAAATAAAATATTGTTCTCATAACCCCTTTAAGTAATCCATGGTTCATGTTGTTACTAATGGCTGGCCTATAGGCTGCAGAGCTTTTTCCCTCCATAAAATGGCTGCCTCCATCACGTATGCAGGACAGGCCAGTAATACTGCTGCGGCTTTATAATGCACCCTGTGGTCAGACGCCTGAGGCCCATATACTGTATATAATATGCTGTGCTCTCCGGCTGTGACTGGCGCTATCTATACAGAATATATTTAATAATGCACCGTGACTTGTAAAATGACCTGTATATAAATATATCATTGTACACGAGATTGGGCAGATATGGCGGACCATGTTACACTGGAGGTATGTTGGCCGGTGAGCGGCCACGACGTCTTTTTAATATTTTTTTTCTGGACACTTTGATTACTTTATAATTGGCATCAGCGTGGGAACGGCGCCAGCTGCGGAGCACGAGGACATCCAAACAGCCATATTCTAACGTCACGCATGCCACCTGCCAGCACAGGACTGCAACATGTACGTGACTGGACAATAAAGTGTTAAAAAAAATTCACGCCGGTGTCATTTGCTTGGTGTTCGATACACTTGATGTCATGGGTGACCTGACATCGAGACGGCTGTACTGGGTGTACCCCCCTTCAGCTTCATCCCTCAAGACGTGAGTCCAACACCTTTTGTCTCACTATAGCCTACTGCCTAGTGGGGGCGGCCATTTTGAACATATTAATGATTTGCTGTGCTTAAAAATGGAGCTCAGATTAGGTTCCTCCCTACTCGGGATAACTGTAAGTATCACGCTGGCTCTGGGGGTTTCCATGGTAGCTGAAAATGGCCGATCCTGCATAGACTTCCTGTCACGTGACCTCCGATTTAAGTAAAAGTCACATGACTGGATGTCCTTGCAGAAGGCAAGCTGTCTGTTACCCATAGCTACCAATGACCGTGCAGCTTTCGTTTTACCTGAGCAGATTAAAAAATATAAAATGGCCGAGCCCTGGTTGCTTTGGGCAACGAGGACACTTTTGCTCCGTTATTACTGAAGCTGTGTTTCAAATACATTTCGCTTATTGAAGCGGATACCACTCAAAAATGGCGGCAGACAGCCTCATTTAATGATCCCTGTGAGTTCAAGCAGAATCCAAGGCCGCATATTTCAGACTCATGGGGAAAGAAAAAAATACTAATTCCTGGCCTCGATCTTTTGGCAGCTCTGGGAGACATCCCTGTCCTTGTTTGCTGATATCACTTGGTGGATGGCCGGTAGTGGTGAGCGTATTCTGTCTGATCTGGAGGTTTTCTGCAGGTTGCCCTTGGAAACAGACAACGGATTCAGCTCTATCCTGTTGTCAGACACCGCAGCCCCCCACAATGCACTGCTCTCTACTTACAGGAAGGATTTTGAATTTAGACCAAAAATAGAGACGCATCAGTGGACAGGAGAGAGAGAACCCCTTTAATGACGGAACAGCAGAGATGGTCATCTCCTATCTGAGTAATGGGAACAAGTCTTCACTGAGGGCACATTTCACCCGTGTATTAAAAGTGAGAGATCAGTCCAGGAGGAGTAAAAAGAAGACCTCTGATAAGATACAGGTGCTTCTCACATAATTAGAATATCATCAAAAAATTAATTTGTTTAAGTTCTTCAATATAAAAAGTGAATCTCATGCATTATATAGTCATTACACACAGAGTGATCTATTTCACGTGTTTATTTCTGTTAATGTTGATGATTATGGCTTACAGCCAATGAAAACCCAAAAGTCATTATCTCAGTAAATTAGAAAAATTAACAAAAAAACACCTGCAAAGACTTCCTAAGGGTACCGTTACACTTTGCGATGTACCAGCGATCCCGACGATATGGATCGCTGGTGCATCGCTACGTGGTCGCTAGTGAGCTGCCACACAGGCAGATCTCACCAGCGACATAGCAGGGGTCAGGGGTCGCTACTTACCTGTCAGACAGGGCAATCCTGACGTCCTCCGCCCGCATCCACGCGTCGCTCATCTCCGCAGCAGGAAGCGCCCAACGAGAAACGGCCCAGGACGTTCTCGCGCGATCAGCAATGAGCAGTGGGGGAGCCGGTCGGAGGTAAGTATCACATGTAGTGATATCGCTAGCAATATCACGATAACGTCACAAAACCAGTGACGTTACAGCAATATCGCTATGTGTAACGGGCCCTTAAGTGTTTAACCCGTTCAGGACTGAACCCTTTTTGTTTTTTGCGTGTCTGTTTTTCGCTTCCCTCCTTCCCAGAGCCATAACTTTTTATTTTCCGGTCAATATGGCCATGAGGCTTTTTGAGGGACGAGTTGTACTTTTGAACCACACCATTGGTTTTACCAAATCAAAAAAGTGCAATCCCACACTTGTTTTTTGGGGAGTTTTTCACCATGTTCACCAAATACTGTAACTGACCTGCTGTTATGATTCTCCGGGTCATTACAAGTTCATAGACACCAAATGTGTAGGTTCTTTTTTTATATAAGTGGTGAAAAAAAATCCAAAGTTTGTTTAAAAAAAAAAAAAAAAATTGGCATAATTTTCCGATACCCGTAGCGTCTCCATTTTTCGTGATCTTGGGTTGGGTGAGGTTCCGTTTTTGTGGGCTGAGCTGACGTTTCTAATGATACCATTTTGGTGCAGATGCGATCTTTTGATCGCCCGTTATTGCACTTCTGGCGTTTTGACTTTTTTTTTCTCTTTACACCATTTAGTGATCGGGTTAATTCTTTTTTTTTTATATTGATAGATCAAGCGATTCTGAACTGATCTAACAAATATGTGTATGTTTGATTTTTTTTTTTTGTGTATGTGTGGTTTGAGCGTTTATATTTTTTTATATTTTTAAAAACATATTTTTTTTTTTAACTTTTTGCATGCTTCGATAGTCTCAATGGGTGACTAGAAGCTGCCATAACCCGATCGGCTCTGCTACATACAGGCGATGATCAGATCGCCTGTATGTAACAGAATTGCTCTCTTGCTATGAGCGCCGACCACTGGGCGGCGATCATAGCAATCCAGCAGTGACAACCATAGAGGTCTGCAGGAGACCTCTGGTTGTCATGCTGACGCATCGGTGACCTGCGATCACGTGACAGAGTCACTGATGGGCGGGATTTCCGGCGCTATTAATGTGCGCGTTAAATGGCGCAGTCAGAGTTTGAAAGTGGCATTCAACGGGTTAACAGCTGCGGATGAATCGCGATTCCACACACGGCTGTTCCGGGCACATGTCAGCAGTTCAAAACATGACGTGCCGAAAAGGATGTTGGCTCAGTACCGGTGCCCATATCAAAGGGGGAGACACAGCGTACACCATACATGTACAGCGCATATCGTGAAGGGGTAAAAGATCCCTTAGTCTGTTTCAGTGGGCTCCACAATCATGGGGAAGACTGCTGACTTGACAAATGCTCCAGAAGGCAGTCATTGACACACTCCACAAGGAGGATAAGCCACAAAAGGTCATTACTAAAGAAGCTGGCTGTTAACAGAGTGCTGTATCCAAGCATATTAATGGATAGTTGAGTGGAAGGGAGAAGGGTGGTAGAAAAAGGTTCACAAGCAACCGGGATAACCGCAGCCTTGAAAAGATTGTTAAGAAAAGGCCATTCAAAACTTTGGTGAAGATGCACAAGGAGTGGACTGCTGCTGGAGTCATTGCTTCAAGAGCCACCACACACAGATGTATCCAGGACATGGGCTACAAGTGTCGCATTCCTTGTGTCAAGCCACTCATGGCCAATAGACAACGCCAGAAGTGTCTTACCTGGGCCAAGGCGAAAAAGACCTGGACTGTTGCTCAGTGGTCCAAGGCGTTGTTTTCAGATTAAAGTAAATTTTGCATTTCATTTGGAAATCAAGGTCCCAGAGTCTGGAGAAAGAGTGGAGAGGCCATAATCCAAGCTTCTGAGGTCTAGTGTGAAGTTTCCACCATCAGTGATGGTTTGGGGAGCCATGTCATCTGCTGGTGTAGGTCCACTGTGTTTTATCAAGACCAAAGTCAGCGCAGCCGTCTACCAGGAAATTTTAGAGCACTTCATGCTTTCCTCTGCCGACAAGCCTTTTGGAGATGGAAATTTCACACTCCAGCAGGCCTTGGCACATGTCCACATTGCCAAAAGTGCCAATACCTGGTCTAAAAACAGCAGTATCACTGTGCTTGATTGGCCAGCAAACTCGCCTGACCTTAACCCCATAGAAAAAACTATGGAGTATTGTAAAGAGGAGGATGAGACAAAGATCTGTTTAAGATCGAAACGCGTCACTAGACTTCTTTTCCCTATGTGTACATCCACTTGATACAAGGATTTTCTGGCCAACCACTATGTTTTAATATCGATTAATAAAAACTACAATTTTTAAGGTGAGACACCAGACCCAACAATCCATATGAGCTGAAGGCTGCTATCAAAGCAACCTGGGCTTCCATAACTCCTCAGCAGTGCCACAGGCTTATCACCTCCATGCCTTGATGCAGAAATTGATACAAAAGGAGCCCCGACCAAGTATTGAGTGCATTTACTGAACATACATTTCAGTAGGCCAACATTTCGGAGTTTACAATCATTTTTCAAGCTGGTGTTATAAAGTATTCTAATTTACTGAGATAATGACTTTTGGGTTTTCACTGGCTGTAAGCCATAATCATCAACATTAACAGATATAAACACGTGAAATAGATCACATTACTCTATATAATGAGTTTCACTTTTTGTATTGAAAAACTGAAATAAATTAACTTTTTGATGATATTCTAATTTTGTGAAACACACCTGTATATCACAAAGTTGCTTATTTTCCTGTGTACTATTGATTTATGGGGAAGTTAATAAAATGATGGTTCCACTTTGAGATGACTCTTAAACATTAAATGTGTGATTCCCCTTTAAGAGATAAATGAGCTGAATTACTGAAGTGTTTAAAACCCACGTGTGGTTTATGGAAATATATTATTAGGGTTCTTACATTCTGGCAGTTCTTGCCAAATAAAAAATAGCTGCCACTTTTCTGCACAGAGGTGCACTGTAATGATTTAGCTTGCTGCCTTTGCTCTCAACACTCGTATACCCTATAGATTGTTGGTGCTCCCATCACCCGGGTTGCATAAACCGTAGATTGTTGGTGCTCCAATCACCCGGTCTGTATACCCTGTATACACGCACGCTGTATACCCTGTAGATTATTGGTGCTCCCAATACTCGGGCTGCATACCCTGTAGATTGTTGGTGCTCCCAACACTCGGGCTGCATACCCTGTAGATTGTTGGTGCTCCCAACACTCGGGCTGCATACCCTGTAGATTGTTGGTGCTCAAAACACCCGAGCTTCATACCCTGTAGATTGTTGGTGCTCCCAACACCTGGGCTACATACCCTGCAGATTGTTGGTGCTCCCAACACCCGGGTCCTCCCTGTATTCACTACCAGTCCGCTAAGGAGCCTCGGAGAGGAGTACAATGTATTTCATTATATAGGGGGCAGTATGACGATTAGATTTCCTACTCATTATTTGCTAAGAGTCCAAAGGGTGGTCCTTCCCCACCGGTGACTGACTGCTTCCACACAGCTCCCTCCCCCCTCCTTGTAAAGAACCATAAGCAGAGGCTCTTATTAACCAGAATGGGGATGTAACATTCTTACTATTCTTATACGAATATTTAAATCTTTTTTTTTTTTTTTAATACATTTAACATTTTTTTAAACTTTCCCTCTAGTCATCCCTTCTCTTGTACAATAAGACTGGCACAGGGAGCAGAAAACACAGTGGGAGAATGAGCCATGTGAACAAAAGGCAGTAGCGAAGGTAATAATCGCTATTCTGAGAGAGGTAGATGGACTTCCACCTAAGTCAAGCTGAGATATTTGCTGCAGTTTGTTGGGTACTGTATGACCTGCCTACTTTCAAAATATTTTTCTTTACCTTTTTATTCTCCTGGTGTCTTCTTCATTCATTTACTTGCCCATTTTCAAAATATCATAGGTTTCCATTGATAATTGACAACAGATTAGATCCTTTAGCTGCAACCCGGCGTCAGACATGTGACCTAACCGCTTAGGCTGGGGTCACACTGCGTTAATGCAGTCCGTTTAACAGATTGCGCTACACCACGATGTAATGCATTCCGTTAACGCAGCCATTCACTTCCATTATCGGGCGCATCGCTAACGCATGCCATAATCGGAATGCGCTAGCGCTGTGCCGTCATTCTGTGACCGACCCTTGGACGCGGTCTGCAGCGTCCGAGGGTCCGTCATCGCTAGCGCAGATGAAGCAACTGTGCTAGCGGTATAGCATGCTATAGCGTTAACGCATTGTGACCCCAGACTTAGAGAACCTCTCACACATAAAGTCCTTTCTGTGAGCACTATGTTATAGAGCAGGAGGAGCCAAGCAGATCTATAGTTTTGTGGGGGAAAGACTCAGTATGACTGCTAATTTCTTGCTCTAAACCTCTGTTCTTTTTATGCTTAGAAGTCCAGGGGACGGTGATTGATACTGCATTAGAAACGCCCACTGGACTCCTAATCACAGAATTAGCAGGAACTAAAATGTTATAAACACTAGTTACTAAATCTTTTCACTCAAAACTATATATCAATCTGCTCAGCTCCTCCTGCCCTATAGCTTAAAGTCCAATGTGACAGTTTCCCTTTAATCGTGATCACAAGAACTCCACCATTTTCTTTCAAGTGACCAGAAGCCAGCAGAATTCTGAATTAAGCTTTGGGAATGAAAAGTGAGAAAAAAAAAAATTATAAGCACCACAATCAATTATTTTCATGATGAACCAATGGCTGACCCTTTAGATCTGCTACATTTTCCTACAGGCATGGGAATAACAAAACAGCTACAAATGTCTGCAAACAGCATCTTCAAGGGAACCCTCTGATAAACTGTGTTATGCCTAGTGCAAGCTCTGCATGGGCGGAGCATGAGACTACCAATGAGCTTGTGGTCTTCGAATTCCTGGCTCATGCTCCGCCCACACAGATCCTGTATTAGGCATAACAGTGCATCAGTTCTGTGTGTGCTGTTCCTTTAATGCTAATTATTTCAGTATTTTGTAGATTGTGACTTGTAGTTACAGTTATATATTTCCTGAATACTCCCAGCTCAATCACTCCGCACTAATTAAAGTTTTCATTTAGTCAAATTAGTCCAATAATAGTATAACCGTCACATTCATCATTTACTCCAGGGCAGAGCAGCCGCACTTTTTAATCTTGTTTTTGTTGATGACGTTTTGTTTTTGTTTTTTTGCCTCTGGATTTTATTAAATGTAAACTTTTCCTCCTCTTGCCGGAGGGTGACATTACCCAGCGCCGCAATTTGCTATAAAAAAAAAAAAATGGCTAAGTTAACTGCAGCTATTGGCAGCGGCGAGCAGAAGCACAGACTGCAGGGAATGTCTCCTCTGTGGATCACAAAAATCCCAAAATGAGCGTCGATCAAGGGCAAAATTGGCTATTGTCCTACAGAGAATTTTTGAAGCCAAAAGTGAAATTGTTTTTTTTAACTTATTTCATGTCTTTTTATTTCATACAAAAATTTGGAAAAGAGGCGCAATTTAGTGGACATGGGCATCATAGAGACCGGTAGCCCACTTGGGATGCCTTCTATTAAACAGGTTCCTACTATGTACAAAAACATGTTTTCTTTTTGCTTTTTTTTTTTCTTCTAAAAACAGCACCACCCCAGTCTACAGGTTGTGTGCAGTATTACAGCTCAGCTTTATTCTTTTTAATAGAGTGTCATGGACGGTTATGGCACAATTTCAGGAAGGAAGAAGCCATGTTTTTCTAATTCTTTACATTCCTATTAGCAGCTATGGCGCCGCCTATCTCTAGAGGTAACAAAGAACTAGACGTGAGCAACTAAATAGCCCCAAAATATGCAATTAGAAGAAGTACCCCATATGCGAATAGTGCAGGCCCCCTATCTAAGAGGGCAGTCTTGGCCTCATTGCTTTAGCTACAGCATTGCTTAATTTAAAGGGTCCTGACTGTAAATTTGGTAGCAGGAAGACATCACGTGTCAGATGACAACGATTTTTAATTAGCAGTACATTTGCTAACGATCTGCAGTGTGTGACGCTCTGTGAAGGAAGCAAGGACCCACAGCTCATTGCCCAGGAGATTATTACACCAGCGAAGCCCCGACCAACCGCACAGGCTGCACATTTGTAATTCAGAGCAGGTCAAGCCGTCACGCAAACCAGGACAACGCCATAGACAAGACGCAAATATATGGGACTGCATGTGGCAAGACAGGAAATCTTTTAAAGGGGAGCTAACACCTAGAGTTACATTACAGATAACTTGTGATAGGTAACTAATTATATGAGTCATAGCACAGTGGAAATAACCAGTCATGGCTGAAAGTGTAGGCACCCTTCAAATTATTTTAGAATATTAAGTTTTCCTCCCAGAAGTGTTGCAATTTCCCATGTTTTGTTCGACACGTTTATTTCCTTCGTATATTGGAACAACACAAAAAAATAGAGAAAAAAAAGGCAAATTGGACATCATTTCACACAAAAACAAAACCCAAAAATAGGTCAGGCAAAATTGATGAGTAAACAACTTTGTTTCAAGCATGTGATGCTTGTTCCAACTCACCTGTGGCAAGTAACAGGTGTGGGCAATATGAAAATCACACCTAAAACCAGATAAAAAGGGGAGAAGTTGGCTCAATCTTTGCATTGTGTGTCTGTGTCTGCCACACTAAACATGGAGAACAGAAAGAGGAGAAGAGAACTGTCTGAGGACTTGAGAACCAAAATTGTTGAACAATATCAACAATCTCAAGGTTACAAGTCTATTTCCAGAGATCTCAATGTTACTTAGTCCATGGTGTGCAATATAATCCAGAAGTTTACAACCCATGGCACCGTAGCTAATCTCCCTGGATGTGAACGGCAGAGAAAAATTGATGAAATGTTGCAACGCAGGATAGTCCGGATCAGCAGCACCAATCAAGTTTCAAAGAAAGTCAAGCTGTCCTGTAGGCTCAGTGTGAATCAGTGTCATCGTAAACTATCCATCGACATTTGAATGAAATGCTATGGCAGGAGACCCAGGAGGACCCCACTGCTGACACAGAGACATAAATAAGCTAAACTGCAGTTTGCCAAAATGTATGTGAGTAAGCTAAAATCCTTCTGGGAAAGCATCTTGGGGACAGATAGAGCTTTTTGGTAAAGTACATTATTCTACTGATTGCCGAAAACGCAATGTGGCCTACAAAGAAAATAACATGGTACCTACAATCAAATATGATGGAGGGCCAAAGATGTTTTGGTGGTGTTTTGCTGCCTCTGGCACTGGGTGCCTTGATTGTGTGCAAGGCATCGTGTATCATTAGGATTTTTGGTCACAATGTGGTACCCAGTGTCAGAAAGCTGGGTTTGCATACTAGGTCATGAGTCTTCCAGCTGGACAATGACCCCAAAAATAGTTCAAGAAGCGCCCAGAAATGGATGGAAACACAAAGGAAATAAATGTGTATAACAAATGTGTAATTGCAATAATTTTCTCGGAGAAATACTTCATTTTCAGAAACAATTTCAAGGGTGCCAAGACTTTCAGCCATGACTCTATATAATTGTATACAGGAGATACCCAGGTTATACTAGCTGTACATATATAATATACAGGAGATGCCCGGGGCATACCAGCATGCTCCATATCACACTATAAACGGTGTATAACGCTGACATTACTTTCCTATTACATCCGTTATATTTGGCTGCTGGGCATATATTAATACTCACTGTCTCTGACTCCAGTGCTGCAGGGCACAGGTGAAGACCCTTTATCTTTACACCTGACTGCAGTGCAGTGGTGAAGCTCCATTATCTCCAGTGGTTCATGGGTTAATACTGCCATCCTAATAACTGTATTGGACAGCAGTGCAGATGTTAATATTTACACTTATAAGTGACTACTGGAGAATGCTCCAATCATAGTGTCTGACTCCAGTGCTGCAGTGCAGAGGTTAATACTCCCATCATGTTCCCTTTATTGGCTGTAGGTTTGCAGAACTTGCAGCACAGAGGTAATACTCCCATCCTCTCCACCCTGCACAGTCCCAATTCTGCCATGAAGGGGGGGAAGTGCTCTACTCCTATCGATTACCAAGTTTCCAATCTCTGCCTCCAGTGCTGCACTGCAGAGGTTAAATGCTACCTGAAATAAGTGTTGCAGCAATCTAGGGGTTAATACTTCTTGCTGTCTTTTGTACTTGGCTCCAGTACAGCAGATCAGAGGTTAATGCCCCATGCAATCCCCAATACTTGCACCCCCTGTTCTCTGGCTTCAGTGCTAGAGAGCCTCCACCAGGTCCCTCCTCCTGCAGAGCGATTAAGAGATGAGAAGAAGGGAGTGAGTGAGGATGGAAAGGAGGGAGGAGGACTGATGATTGGGAGGGGGGAATTCTCTTAATCCAGGCTCTGACATGAGGGAAGGCAGCCCCCCAGTGACTTCTGGATCTCTCATGGACCACTGTGGAGAGTAGGAGCTACCTGGAGCCCAGGGACTGCTGATGGAGACCAGGTAAGGACTGCTGATGTGCACCCTGCTATACAGCAGACTGTTCAGAGTGGATACAGGCACAGCAGATGGAGAACAGGCAGAGTGCTGGAAGCACAGACTGCAGGTGGCAAGTAGACAGGGACTGCTGCTGGTGATCAGGCAAGAACTGCAGGTGGCTAATAGACAGGGACTGCTGCTAGGATTAGAGGACTTCAGGTGGCAAGTAGACAGGGACTCCTGCTAGGGATAGAAGACTGCAGGTGACAAATAGACAGGCACTGCTGCTGGTGATCAGGGAAGGACTGCAGATGGCTAATAGGGACTGCTGATGGAGAAACAAGAGAACTGCAGGTGGCAAATAGACAGGGACTGCTGCCAGAGATAGAGGACTGCTGGTGGTGATCAGGGAAGGACAGCAGATGACAAATTGACAATGACTGCTGCTGTTAATCAGGAGCGAAGGGCTGCTGGAGATCAGAGGACTGCAAGTGACAAATAGACAGGGACTGCTGCTGGAGATCAGAGGAGGACTGCGGGTGGCAAACAGGGACAGCTGATGGTGTTGGAGAAACAAGGGGACTGTAAGTGGCAAGTACACGGACTGGTGCTGGATATCAGAGAATGTCTGCTGGTGGAGATCAGAAAGACTGTAAATGTTAGGGACTGCTGGTGGAAATCAGACAAGGACTGCAGATGGATGGTAGATGGGGTCAACTGGTGGTGATCGGGGAAGGACTGCTGGAGATCAGAGAACTGCAGGTGGAAAATAGACAGGGACTGCTGCTGGAGCTCAGAGATGGACTGCTGGTAGACATCAGAGAAGGACTGTAGATGGCAGATAGGGACTGCTGGTGGGGGAAAGGAAGGGACTTGCTAGTGGAGATCAGAGAATAGTTCTGGTGGAGGAACAAGAGGGTGGATGATCTTGGGGAAATTTCTGTTGGCAAATAGTCAGGGACTTCTGGTGGAGATCATATGGGGAATGTTGTGCAGAAAAGTGACTGCCTGTGGAGCAGCAAGGGGACTCCTGGTGGAAATATGAAGGCAACTGGAAGAAGACATCAGATGGGGGCCTATTAATAAAGCAAAGAATGGGACGCATCTGATTGTGAAAAGGTAGGAACTGTTGGTGGAAATCAGATGGAAACTACTACTAGCAATTGGGTGGGGGACTGTTAGATGAGGACTACTGGTGGAAAAGAGATGGATTGTTGATGTAGGTTATATGTAGACTGCTGGTTATCATTAGATAGAGAACTGGTGAGGAAAAAAGAAAGGAACTACTGGAGAAGAAAATTTGTATTCTTGGTGGAGATCAGATGTGGACTGCTAGTGGTAAAAAGTAAGGGACGATTGATGTACATCAATGAGAGGTGCTGCTGGTAGAGTTAAAAAAAGACTGCTATTGAAGGGAAGACTGCGATGAAATACTAGATTTTTTAAGGAAACCAGATGTTTTAGCTGTGGACAATGGAGGGGGACAGTTGACAGTCAACAGATATGAACTGCTGGTGGAGAAAAGAAGGACTGCTCTATGGAGAGCAAGTATAGACACCTTGTGGATATCACTGGGGGACTGCTGATGGAGATCCATTTTGGAGGATTTCCTCTAGAGATCAGTTATAGAGGACTTCTGTTGGAGATATCTTATGGAGTACTTCTTCTGGAGATCAATTATGAAGGACTTCGGCTGGAGATCAGTTATGGAGGACTTCTGCGGGAGATTAATTATGGAGGACTTCTGCGGGAGATCCGTTATGGAGGACGTCTGTTGGAGATCAGTCACGAACTTTTAGTAGAGATCAGTGGGGGACTTCTAGGATTAGTTAAGGGTTTTTTATGGAAATTGGTTATGGATGACTTCTGGCCTAGATTAGTGAGGACTTCTGGTGGAGTAGAGAGTGATAACTTAATGGATAGTACATTTATACAACTTGGCTATAGCACATATGAACTGCTGCTGTAATGCACACAAGGACTCGGGGCAGCATCTGCTTGTGAAGACTTTTCAGAAGATCAGCTAGCTTGTGGAGAGGACAGTGCTACAGAACCAGATAAGAAGGGACTGCATGAAAAGCAGGCAGTGGCATCAGGTACTAAACTACCACCAAGTACCAAAACTGAAAAACGTACTGCCAAGGGATGTATTGACAGCTTGCAGACAGTAGATTAGAGTGTTGATGATGGGGAGGTGCCAGTACCCACTTCTGCGTATGGAGTTACCAGGGTAGAGAACAGTGAGGGGCATCTAGCTGAGAGCAGGCTGAGACATCTGGTGGAGAGCTGTGCTGGCGAACAGGTAGACACAGACAGTTATGAGGGCAGCTGTTGGAGAGTTGTTAGAGACTGACTGCAGAGCGAGGGACAAGGACTCTAGTGAGGTACCCCTGGGCACACCTGGAGGACAGCGGGCACTGCTGGCAGAGACTAGCTCTTACTATATAGATTGTATTGTAATGCAGTATGTGCAGTGCCCAGGATGAGAGCTTGTATACATACAGGTTGTACATAGGGCAGTATGGCAGTGCCAGCTTTTCTACATTAGAACTAGGGCACTGTGTTTCCGAGAATGCCTGCAGAGCAGTGTGTGAGTGAATCCCCATCACCTCCAGCATCCCAGGAGCCGATCAATAAGATGCAGAGATGATCCATGCTGTGTAAACAGTCTTACTCTCGTACACAGACTAATGGGAAAAGCCGCAATGTATAGTGGGCAGGACACAGCCCGGAACCAGCCTGATGATCTGCGGTAAATGGTCTCTAGTCTGCCTTTTATAGTCCAGAAAATGTGTATATGGTGCTATGAGAAACCCCCACAAAATGTAGACTCCTGCAGTTGTTGCTCAGGTAACAGTAAAGGGGTACTCCAACCAATGACATCTATGGAGTATCCATAGGAAATGCACCAATGTGCCCCCCTCCCCATTAGAACAAAAGGGGTTTCATGATCCCCACTACACGAAGCAAGATGACCACGAAAGGTAGAAGTATCACAAGAGTGAGCCGACCGAGACGGCCCTCTGCCAGGTCTAGAAGCACGGCTGTGCCCATGAGGGCCCATATATATGACCGGTAATACAGCACCACTATCTATCTGTCTGTCTATCTATACAAAAGAAAACACAGCAGCACTCTGTATGAGCCAATACATATGCAAACACTGAAAATAGTACATCTAAACTATGTTACTACTCAGTAAGATGTACAGTACTTACAAAAAATGAGGGTTCTTAGCGCAGAAATTGGCCAATTTATGTGTGCCCATCAACCATGGCAAGTTGACACTTCTCTGATGGGTTATATCCTACTGTACATGCCACTCTTGGAGTTTGCGCCTACAGTTAAAAGGACAAACATGTCTTTCCAGGGCTATGAGCCTACAATTTAAATGGGCAATACACACCTGCCATTAACCTGCAGGTGATTTTAATCAGTTCTTCTTGTCCATTTCAATTATAGACTTATAGCCTGGGAGAGACATGTTTGTATATTTAACTGTATGTACAGTAGGATAGTACCCAACGGAGAAGTGTCACCTTGCCGTGGTTGATGGCACACATGATTTGGCCCATTAATGCATGAGAACCTTCATTTTTTTGTATGTACATCTTACAGACTAGTAACATAGTTTAGATTTACTCTTTTAAGTGTTTGCATATGTCTTGGCTCATACAGAGTGCCGCTGTGTTTCCTTTTTTTTTATATTTAATGCAGTCATTACCGCTTGTACCTATTCACACTTTGGTGCTGATCAGGTTTTCCTTTTATATCTATCATCTATTATCTCATCTATCTATTATATATCATCTATTATCATCAATCTATCTATCATCATCTATAAGGGAGGCATATCTAAAGAAGAATATAATGCTGTCTGCAGAACCTGCAGGGCACAAATCAGATTATCTAAAGCTGACAATGAACTGAGGCTTGCAAGAGATGTCAAAAGCAATAATAAAGGATTTTGGGGATATGTCAAAAGTAAAAGAAAAGTCAAAGATGCTATAGGATTTTTACAGGATGAAAATGATGAAATGGTAAGACAGGATGTTGAGAAGGCCGAACTTTTAAATTCCTATTTTGCATCTGTTTTCTCTCAGAAAGGAAATGTAACATCAACTGTTCTTCACTGTCCTATTAAGGGAATAGAAGAATCCAGGATATCTATAAACAGAAAGATAGTGAGGAAACACTTAGCTAACTTAAATGAATTCAAGTATCCAGGTCCAGATGAATTACACCTCAGAGTACTGAAGGAAATAGCAGAAGAAATTTTTGAACCCCTCTCCATAATCTTTGAAAATTCTTGGAGAACAGGAGAAGTCCCAGAAGTCTGGAGAAGAGCAAATGTTGTTCCTATCTTCAAAAGGGGAAGAAGGTGGCCCCAGGCAACTATAGGCCGGTGAGTCTGACTTCTATACCAGGAAAGATCTTTGAACAAATTATTAAACAACGTATGTCAGTACCAGGATAAGAATGAAGTGATTAAACAGAGTCAGCATGGGTTTGCAACTAATAAGTCATGTCAGACTAACTTAATTTCCTTCTATGACAGAATCACTGATTGGGTGGATCAAGGAAATGCTGTAGATATAGTATATCTTGACTTCAGCAAAGCATTTGACAAAGTATCTCATACAATCCTTATTGAAAAAATGACTAAGTATGGAATGGACAAGGCAACTGTTAGGTGGATTCATAACTGGCTTAGTGATCGGACCCAAAGAGTGGTCGTAAATGGCTGCACATCCAGTTGGAAGAATGTCTCAAGTGGGGTACCACAGGGCTCTGTCCTGGGCCCTGTATTGTTCAACATCTTTATCAACGATTTAGATGAAGGAATTGAGGGTAAACTGATTAAATTTGCTGATGACACAAAGCTAGGAGGGATCGCTAATACTAGAGAAGAGAGAGAGAGAAGATTCAAAGAGATATAAATAAACTGGAGTAGTGGGCAGTAACTAACAGAATGGTTTTTAACAGGGAAAAATGCAAATACTACATCTGGGCAATAAAAATGAAAAAAGCATATACAGAATGGGAGGAATAGGCCTAAGCAACAGCACATGTGAAAAAGACTTGGGTATACTAATAGATCACAGACTGAATATGAGTCAACAGTGTGATGCAGCAGCAAAAAAGGCAAATGCAATTCTAGGATGTATTAACAGAAGCATACAGTCTAGATCACGTGAAGTCATTATTTCCCTCTACTCCTCTTTAGTCAGACCTCATCTGGAATATTGTGTCCAGTTTTGGGCACCACATTTTAAAAAAGACATCAACAAACTGGAGCAAGTTCAGAAAAGAGTGACCAGAATGGTGACCGGTCTGCAAACCCTGTCTTATGAGGAAAGGTTGCAGGATTTGGGATTGTTTAGTTTGCAAAAGAGAAGACTGCGAGGAGACTTAATAGCTGTCTACAAATATCTAAAGGGCTGTCACATAGTAGAAGGATCATCTTTATTCTCATTTGCACAAGGAAAGACTAGAAGCAATGGGATGAAACTGAATGGGAGGAGACACAGATTAGATATTAGAAAAAACTTTTTGACAGAGTGATCAATGAGTGGAACAGGCTGCCACGAGAAGTGGTGAGTTCTCCTTTAATGGAAGTCTTCAAACAGAGGCTGGACAGACATCTGACTGGGATGATTTAGCGAATCCTGCTTTGAGCAGGGGGTTGGACCAGATGGCCCAGGAGGTCCCTTCCAACTCTACGATTCTGTGATTCTATGATCTATCTATGATCTATCATCTATTGTCTATTTATCTATTATCTATCATCTATTATCTGTCCATCTATCTATTATATATCTATCATCTATTGTCTATTTATCTGTTATCTATTATCTATATATTATCTATCTATCATCTATTAGCTATCATCCAATATCTATCTATCATCTATTATCTATCCATAGATCTATCTATTATCTATCATTTATCATCTATATATCTTCTATGGTATCTGTGTTTAGACTATCTGTCTCATATAATCTTTCTATCTTTTTGTATCCATCTCATATCTACCTTCAATAGACATACATTTGTCCGTCTATCACTGTATCTACAGTTGTGGCCAAAAGTATTGACACCCCTGCAATTTTGTCAGATAAGGCTGGTTTCACATTAGCGCTTTTTAAGCGCACGCACGGCCGGGGGTAGCTCCGCCCCCGAGCCGGCTCTCTGCCCGGCGTGCCCGCCCCTTGCTTGTAGCGCCGCCTCCTAGCGCACAGCGGCGCCTGCGATCGGCGCACCCTATCTTTAGCATAGGGTGCGCAGGCCGTGCGCTAGTTGCGCTTTGACCTGCGCTGCGCACTTTTGACGGTGCGCCGTGCGCGCCAAAATCCGAAAAGTTTGATTTTGGCGCGCACGGCGCACCGTCAAAAGTGCGCCGCGCAGGTCAAAGCGCAACTAGCGCACGGCCTGCGCACGATCTGCGCACCCTATGCTAAAGATAGGGTGCGCCGATCGCAGGCGCCGCTGTGCGCTAGGAGGCGGCGCTACAAGCAAGGGGAGGGCACGCCGGGCAGAGAGCCGGCTCGGGGGCGGAGCTACCCCCGGCCGTGCGTGCGCTTAAAAAGCGCTAATGTGAAACCAGCCTAATACTCAGTTTCTTCCTGAAAATGATTGCAAACACAAATTCTTTGGTATTATTATCTTCATTTAATTTGTCTTAGGCTACTTTCACACATCAGTTTTTTGCCGTCAGGCAGGATCCGGCTATTTTTAGAAAAAACGGATCCGGCATAAATTTTGGAGAACTGTAGAAACGGATCCGTTTTTTTGCTGGATCCGTCTAGCAGGTTATATCTGTTTCCTGGGGGCTGGCCAATTGGATCTGAGCATGCGCAGACTTAAAAAAACGGATCCGGTGGCTGGATCCGTCTTTAAGTGGATCCGGTGCATTCCGGCGCCCATAGACTTTCATTGTAGCAAAAAGCTGGAAGCGCCGGATCCGGCGCTTCCGGCTTTTTCGCCGGAGACAAAAAACGTTACAGTAGCCGTTTTTTCCAGACGCCGGAATGAGACAAGTAGCCGGATCCGGCAAAAAACGGATGAAACGCAATGCCATCCGGCACGATCTGGCGCTAATGCAAGTCAATGGGGAAAAACTGGATCCGGCATTGCATTTTGCCGGATCCGGTTTTACAAAAAAAAGCCGGATCGCGCCTGACGGCAAAAAACTGATGTGTGAAAGAGGCCTTAAATGAAAAAACACAAAAGAGAATGAAGCAAAAAGCAAAACATTGATCATTTCACACAAAACTCCAAAAATGGGCCAGACAAAAGTATTGACACCCTCAGCCTAATACTTGGTTGCACAACCTTTAGCCAAAATAACTGCGACCAACCGCTTCCGATAACCATCAATGAGTTTCTTACAATGCTCTGCTGGAATTTTTGACCATTCTTCTTTGGCAAACTGCTCCAGGTCCCTGATATTAGAAGGGTGCCTTCTCCAAACTGCCATTTTTAGATCTCTCCACAGGTGTTCTATGGGATTCAGGTCTGGACTCATTGCTGGCCACCTTAGAAGTCTCCAGTGCTTTCGCTCAAACCATTTTCTAGTTCTTGTTGAAGTGTGTTTTGGGTCATTGTCCTGCTGGAAGACTTATGACCTCTGAGGGAGACCCAGCTTTCTCACACTGGGCCCTACATTATGCTGCAAAATTTGTTGGTAGTCTTCAGACTTCATAATGCCATGCACACGGTCAAGCAGTCCAGTGCCAGAGGCAGCAAAGCAACCCCAAAACATCAGGGAACCTCCGCCTTGTTTGATTGTAGGGACCGTGTTTTTTTCTTTGAATGCCTCTTTTTTCTCCTGTAAACTCTATGTTGATGCCTTTGCCCAAAAAGCTCTACTTTTGTCTCATCTGACCAGAGAACATTCTTCCAAAACGTTTTAGGCTTTTTCAGGTAAGTTTTGGCAAACTCCAGCCAGGCTTTTTTATGTCTCGGGGTAAGAAGTGGGGTCTTCCTGGGTCTCCTACCATACAGTCCCTTTTCATTCAGACGCCGACGGATAGTACGGGTTGACACTGTTGTACCCTCGGACTGCAGGGCAGCTTGAACTTGTTTGGATGTTAGTCGAGGTTCTTTATCCAACATCCGCACAATCTTGCGTTGAAATCTCTTGTCAATTTTTCTTTTCCGTCCACATCTAGGGAGGTTAGCCACAGTGCCATGGGCTTTAAACTTCTTGATGACACTGCGCACGGTAGACACAGGAACATTCAGGTCTTTGGAGATGGACTTGTAGCCTTGAGATTGCTCATGCTTCCTCACAATTTGGTTTCTAAAGTCCTCAGACAGTTCTTTGGTCTTCTTTCTTTTCTCCATGCTCAATGTGGTACACACAAGGACACAGGACAGAGGTTGAGTCAACTTTAATCCATGTCAACTGGCTGCAAGTGTGATTTAGTTATTGCCAACACCTGTTAGGTGCCACAGGTAAGTTACAGGTGCTGTTAATTACACAAATTAGAAAAGCGTCACATGATTTTTCGAACAGTGCCAATACTTTTGTCCACCCTCTTTTTTATGTTTGGTGTGGAATTATATCCAATTTGGCTTTAGGACGATTCTTTTTGTGTTTTTTCATTTAAGACAAATTAAATGAAGATAATAATACCAAAGAATTTGTGTTTTTCAGGAAGAAACTGAGTATTATCTGACAGAATTGCAGGGGTGTCAATACTTTTGGCCACAACTGTACTTATGATACATAGATTTATAGATGGATCTGAGACAGATGCGATAGACATAAATGTTAGATTAACAGAAATAGATAGGACAGACATTCCCAGACAGTGTAGAGATATGGTTGCTGTCTCCCAACAGGAGGGCGCACATTTTGTAGTTTTATTGCAGTATTTTATTTCCCAGCTGTAGCTCACATTTGTTGTATAATTAAGCGAGTCATTCTCCGGAGCAGTGCTCATCGGCTCTACGGCATCATTAATGCAGATAATCAAGATCTCATTGTATTTGTAGGGAAACTGGGCACAGAGGCTTATGAGATTGACTGGATATATCAGCATCATGTTAGGATGGCTGTGCTCGCACATCCTCGCTGGTCTGTATGAGTCTCGTGCACTGATATAAGGGCCCCTCCAGGGGATGGAGGATCAGGAGAAGTGCACAGGAGGCGGAGCTGTTTCCTTTTTTAGCCAGTCATATTTCTGATTTTGCTTTCTGCTCTGGCTCCCAGGGGGCTGTCCCAAGATTGGGACCACCCCTGCTGTATTGTTTCCTTATAGGGCCCCTGAACCACAGTCCTGATGAAATTCTCTGCTTTATTAAAGTCTGTAAACTATTTGGAGGAGTTCGCAGTGATTGCAAAACACAGGATTGTTCTGGTTGTGGAGATTGTCATGGGCCTCAGCAATAGGACCCCCAAAGTCTTTGTAGTTTATATTGATTATAGTCAATTATGTTTCATACCAATCATGACTGAAGTA
This sequence comes from Dendrobates tinctorius, assembly GCF_039654945.1. Classification (NCBI taxonomy): domain Eukaryota; kingdom Metazoa; phylum Chordata; class Amphibia; order Anura; family Dendrobatidae; genus Dendrobates; species Dendrobates tinctorius. Next base: position 40,712,428 of record NW_027361788.1, read on the forward strand.
CGACCCACCTAGACCCTCTTACTATGTAAATGAGGAGGCGGGGACAGACAGTCTATCCAGAACACGTGACTCCCATAAACTACAGTGAATTATTTAAGATGCCATTTACAAACAGCTGACTGAGCCGCTCAGCAATCCGATCTTAAGTATAGCCGGGGACACGGAGACTGCGCCTCTAACTCCGAATCTTTCACTATCTCTATCTCAGATGTCAGGAGGACAGACCTGCTGGTTAGGCGCTTCTGTGAGTGCATTACCAGGGCATGTCGCCATGCTTTATAGCGCTCGTAAAAATGATGGATGTGAGACAGGAAAATAACAGCAGCACTTTTCCATGCAAGAATGGGCGCAAAGCCCCCAAGGTGATCACAACACTTCTTATTTACAAAAATTCTGAATATTGACCCCAAATTTTGCATGGACTAAATAACATCTGTTTTCATCATCATTGGGAATTATTGGATGGACAGATAGAAAAAAAAAATAAAAACATTAGATAGATACAGTTACTTCTCACAAAATTAGAATATCATCAAAAAGTTAATTTCAGTTCTTCAATACAAAAAGTGAATCTCATATATTATATAGTCATTACACACAGTGATCTATTTCACGTGTTTATTTCTGTTAATGTTGATGATTATGGCTTACAGCCAATGAAAACCCAAAAGTCATTATCTCAGCAAATTAGAATACTTTATAACACCAGCTTGAAAAATTATTTTAAAATCCGAAATGTTGGCCTACTGAAATGTATGTTCAGTAAATGCACTCAATACTTGGTCGGGGCTCCTTTTGCATCAATTACTGCATCAATGCGGTGTGGCATGGAGGCGATCAGCCTGTGGCACTGCTGAGGTGTTATGGAAGCCCAGGTTGCTTTTATAGCAGCCTTCAGCTCGTCTGCATTCTTGGGTCTGGTGTCTCGTCTTCCTCTTGACAATACCCCATAGATTCTCTATGGGGTTAAGGTCAGGTGAGTTTGCTGGCCAATCAAGCACAGTGATACTGTTATTTGTAAACCAGGTATTGGTACTTTTGGCAGTGTGGACAGGTGCCAAGTCCTGCTGGAGAATGAAATTTCCACCTCCAAAAAGCTTGTCAGCAGAGGGAAGCATGAGGTGCTCTAAAATTTCCTGGTAGACGGCTGCGCTGACTTTGGTCTTGATAAAACACAGTGGACCCACACCAGCAGATGACGTGGCTCCCCAAACCATCACTGATTGTGGAATCTTCACACTAGACCTCAAGCAGCTTGGATTGTGGCCTCTCCGCTCTTCCTCCAGACTCTGGGATCCTGATTTCTAAGTGAAATGCAAAATTAACTTTCATCTGAAAACAACACCTTGGACCACCGAGCAACAGTCCAGGTCTTTTTCTCCTTGGCCCAGTAAGACGCTTCTGGCGTTGTGTATTGGCCATGAGTGGCTTGACACAAGGAATGTGACACTTGTAGCCCATGTCCTGGATACGTCTGTGTGTGGTGGCTCTTGAAGCAATGACTCCAGCAGCAGTCCAAATTTTTGAATGGCTTTTTCATAACAATCCTTTCAAGGCTGCGGTTATCCCGGTTGCTTGTGCACCTTTTTCTACCACACTTTCTCCTTCCTCTCAACTTTCCATTAATATGCTTGGATACAGCACTCTGTGAACAGCCAGCTTCTTTAGCAATGACCTTTTGTGGCTTACCCTCCTTGTGGAGTGTGTCAGTGACTGCCTTCTGGACATTTGTCAAGTCAGCAGTCTTCCCCATGATTGTGGAGCCTACAGAAACAGACTAAGGGACCTATGTAAATGCTTAGGAAGCCTTTGTAGGTGATGTTTGTTAATTATTCTAATTTACTGAGATAATGACTTTTAGGTTTTCATTGGCTGTAAGCCATAATCATCAACATTAACAGAAATAAACGCGTGAAATAGATCACTCTGTAATGACTCTATATAATATGAGTTTCACTTTTTGTATTGAAGATCTGAAACAAATTAATTTCTTGATATTTTAATTTAGTGAAAAGCACTTATAGATAGAATGGAGCAGGATATAGATTCCTTATGAATACACCTTCTCTTCTGGTATTGGCCATTAAAGCACATTGTCATTCCTGGACACACACAGGCCATTTCTTTCCAGGCTCGTCAGCCGGGTCTCGCAGTGTCAGTGATCCTTCCATTTTTAAAATTGCCTAGGTAATGAAAAATAGGGAGAATGGGATAAATTCCTAGCCTCCACAGAACCGTTATACTGGGTAATAGTATTTATGGTTTTATTTATTTTGCTATATCTAATGTGGTCACACCTTAACTGTTCTTACTGTAAAGAATCATTCTTGTAAATCATGGAAACATCTTTCTTTTTTATCTTGTGTTGATTCTGATTTACAACCAATATCTACTCTACAGCTGAATTCATAATTCTCCAAGCTTCAGAGAGTAAATCTCCATGCATTCTTAGCTATTTCAGTTATGGCCTTATTAATTGTTTCCAGTATGACCAACATAACTCTGAGTGCAGCTCTGGGGTATAATACAGGATGTAACTCAGGATCAGTAATGTATGTACACAGTGACTGCACCAGCAGAATAGTGAGTGCAGATCTGGGGTATAATACAGGATGTAACTCAGGATCAGTAATGTATGTACACAGTGACTGCACCAGCAGAATAGTGAGTGCAGCTCTGGGGTATAATACAGGATGTAACTCAGGATCAGTAATGTAATGTATGTACACAGTGACTGCACCAGCAGAATAGTGAGTGCAGCTCTGGAGTATAATACAGGATGTAACTCAGGATCAGTAATGTATGTACACAGTGACTGCACCAGCAGAATAGTGAGTGCAGCTCTGGAGTATAATACAGGATGTAACTCAGGATCAGTAATGTATGTACACAGTGACTGCACCAGCAGAATAGTGAGTGCAGCTCTGGGGTATAATACAGGATGTAACTCAGGATCAGTAATGTAATGTATGTACACGGTGACTGCACCAGCAGAATAGTGAGTGCAGCTCTGGAGAATAATACAGGCTGTAATTGAAGATAATGTGTTTAGAAAGTTAATTAACCTTTTTGGCTGCTATGGATATACTGCCTTATAGCTATGGTTGTTTAGGCACCATGTTCCTATTTTCAAGGCTTATTTCGTCAACAGCAAATGGCTAATTTGGCACTGAGGTGAAAGCACACAATGAGCAAGTAGATTTGTCAATAATTAAAGCAAGTCTTTTGCTGCTATGGTTTCCTATTTGGTAAAAATACACTTAGGTGGAGAATCCCTTTAAGGAAAGAGCGACCATCATTACATCCTGTGCCAGACACATAATTTGGGCGGCCTGTACAATTAGACATTTAATTGCACATTTAGAGCCACAGTGGAGGCAGACCCTGCTGTCAATCACCTCTGGGACACAGCAGGATGAATGGGGGTGACCTAATGTTCTCCAATAAGTGTTTCTCTTGACCTCTGAAAGTCCAATATTCTCCGAGTCCATTAGGATGTCACGATTTGATAAACTGCATTTCAGTAATTTTTTTAAACTGTTCCATGAATCTTATATGATCCTTTTAACTTTCTTTGAAGCCGACCAACTATTTTCATGACATTTTTTCTATTTTAGGTTTACTATCATATTCATAATAAATCATTCTGGTACCATTTACCCTGTGGGAGGTATGTATCACAAGCCTGTGACCCAGTTTTAGGACAGACGCAAATCAGAGATCATATAAGTTACCTAGCATTAAGATTTGGGTGCAACGTTGTGGATGGCATAATTAGTAATAACGACTTTTTATTCAGTTTGAGGCTGTGTGCACACGTTGCTTTTTTTGCGTTTTCGCTGCATTTTTCCGCTACGGAATCACAGCGAAAACGCATCCCATGCAATCTTGTGGGATTCTGCACTGCTGTGCTAATGCTGCGGATTTTTCCGCTGCGGAATCGCATAGCGGAAAAATCCGCAGCATGCTCATTCTTTGTGCGGAATCGCAGCGATTCCGCACCCATAGGAATGCATTGTTCCGCTTACTTTCTGCATGTGACTGTGCCCATCATGCTCAAAGTAAGCAGATCGTGTGCAGATGGTACCCAGGGTCTGGAGGAGAGGAGATTCTCCTCCAGGCCCTGGGTACCATATCCCTGTAAAGAATAGAATAAAAATAAAAAATCAGGATATACTCACCCGCTGGCAGCCCCCGGAGTTCTCCTGCCTCTCACCGCGCTCCCGACATCTTCCGGTCCCAGTAATGCTTTGCGTGCATGACCTCTCATGACGTCGCTCTCTCGCGAGCGTGACGTCATCTCAGGTCCTTCGCGCAAAGCATTACTGGGACCGGAAGATGTCGGGAGCGCCGCAGAGCAGATCGGAGGCCTTCGGAAGGTGAGAATAACAATATTTTTTATTCTTTTATTATTTTAACATCCTACCTATCACATTCCAAGCGATGCTAATCGCTTGGAATGCGCAAGCATTCTGCAAGCGAAAAACGCTTGCTTTCCGCAAGAAAAACGCATGCGAATTCGCATGCGTTTTACCTGTGGTGTGAGTGCGGAAATGTTACGGAAATTTGCGCAGCATTTCTGCAACGAGGGTACATAGCCTAAAGGGATTGTGTATTTTGGACTTTTGCTTTAATTCTGTATGAGAACATATGACGGTATTAGGCAGGTCCCTTGCTCAGTTACCCCCGGCAGAGCCATTGATGTTTAGCAGCTGTAGTTTCGAGATCAAAGATGGAGCAGTTACATTACTCGGTGTTACATGGAAATTTCCTTGGACTTCCATCTATACAAGTAAGAAAGATAAAATGTGACTGTTCAGGATCCTGAGTGACAGTCCCTCCTGCTCTGCCGCATCTCTGGATCACACCAGCTCCTCAGGATGACAGCTCCTAGATAGAAGCGAGCTCTGTTGGAAGGGGATAATTCAGATGGGGGATAGAAAGGCGAGCAGTTCATTAAATAACGATGTGTTCCCATTGGTGCCCACGGACATACGACGGTGCAAGGAAAAACTGTGGCGGAGACACAGAGCTAAATCAAGCAACGCCTTTGCTTTCAGGATTGGTGGAGCTACTAGAGGTCTGAACACCACCAATCTCTGTGATTGCAAGATAGAAATACCCCTTTACGTTTTTAGGTTTTTGGATATGCTTCTTTTCTCCATTGGCTTTGGTGTTGAGTCCTCTGCACTAATGCCAAAGGGTTATCAGTCGCATTGGACCTATGGCTCCTTCATCAGTTTTCAGTAGTAAGTACTGAGAGCTACCCATCTCAGGAGCTTGACTCGTTATGTACATGGCTAATTTAGGAGAGTTGCAATCAAATGGATATTTTGGCCCCTGGAGGGGGATATGTTGTATTGTATGTATCACCATATATGTTAATTACATTGTTGAATTGAGTACCCTTGAGCATGCAGGAATCCATCTCTATATTGTCCATGGGGTCTTCATGAAATAGCAGGTCCAGTTCACACCTGATTTGAATAGCTTTAGATAGAGGTCAATGGTTGTGTCTTCTGTATATTAGTAGATTGTGACAAGACCAAGAAATGATGACTATGTATGATGCAATATAAGGTCCATATGGGTACGGAGCCTTCAAGACTCTCCTAAGGTGGAGTTTATAGGACCCAGTCCAAAAGTTTTATGTATTGAGGGCCCAGTACACCCCTTCTCTGAACATGGCTTTAGATGTAGGTCAAGGGTTGTGTCTTTTGTACATTAGCAGATAGTGCCAAAATCATAAACTAATTTCCTATATATGAGGCCACAGGAGATATATAGGTTAGGAGTCCTCAAGACTCTCCTAAGCTAGAGTTAATTAGACCCAATCTAATGTTTTGTTTATTAGGAGGACAAGAATTATCTATACCGAGGGCCCTCTACACCCCTGATCTGAATTTGGCTTTAGATGGAAGTCAAGGGTTGTATCTTTTGTATGTTATGAGATAGTGAGAAGACCAAGAAATGATGACTATGTATGATGTGAAGGAAGGTCTGTACAGTCCTCAAACTCTTCTAAGTTGGAGTTGATAGGACCAGGTCTTCATGATTTGTGTGTTGTGTAAACGTGAATGGTTTGTCCCGAATTCAGTGGAATTAGGAGGTCCTCAGGTCCTTCCAACACAAATAAGACTGTATTTTGTGTTACATATCTTACATATTCTAAACATTTTTTTAATTTGCCAACAGAACAAGAGTATGTTGAAAAGAAATCTAATTACAGATTGTGTGGGAGAAGAACACAGGAAGAATCTGTAGGATGCAGGCAGAGAAGCCAAGAAGAGCCAGAATTAGGAAAGAAAAATAGCCATATGACCGATGACTGCATTGCATTATGATCTGACTAAACCTTCGAAGTGGATCTAGACCGCCATGAGCTTAATTGATCACAAGCCCACATGTTGTCCTCGTCCTCCTAAAGCTAGGATCTCACTTGACTGAAGGTCACCATCTTGGACTTCCATCCAGGTCTGTTTTCTTAGACGGGAACTAGCTACTAAAATTCTTCATTGGCCCTCTAGTTCCTTAAAGCAGGTCTACATTTTCATGGTCACATACTGGATCCAAACACTGGACTTGTGGCCTCTGAAGACTTAGCCACTGAACTATGGCTGCTGGAGTGGCGACATGGCTTCCCTTCGCTCGAGCAGCAGCGGTGGGATGGCTTCCTCTTGCAAAGAGGCCGATGCCCAAGCCTCCGAGTGACAAAAGAAAGAGAAGCGATGAAATACTTGTGGTCAATGTCAGCGGAAGGAAGTTCCAAACATGGAAAAATACATTGGACCGATATCCAGACACTTTATTAGGAAGCACCGAGAAAGAGTTCTTCTTTAACCAGGAGACGCAGGAGTATTTTTTCGACCGTGATCCAGAAATGTTCAGGCACATCCTTAACTTTTACCGGACAGGCAAGTTACATTACCCCCGCCATGAATGCATCCAAGCATTCGATGAAGAGCTGTCGTTCTATGGCATCATACCAGAGATCATTGGAGATTGTTGTCTAGAAGAATATCGCGACCGGAAAAAAGAGAACCTGGAGAGGCTAGCGGAAGATACAGAAGCAGAGACTGCGAATGATGCCCCTCTACCGCCTGATAGCACTTTCCGGCAGAGACTGTGGAGGGCTTTTGAGAACCCTCACACGAGCACTATGGCTCTCGTTTTCTACTATGTCACCGGTTTCTTCATTGCCGTATCGGTGATTGCAAATGTTGTGGAAACGGTGCCTTGCCGTCCACAACCCGGGTGCCTTAAGGACCTGCCGTGCGGGGAGAAGTACATGACAGCCTTTAACTGCATGGATACGGCCTGTGTTCTGATCTTCACCTTTGAGTACCTCATGAGACTATTTGCAGCCCCCAGCCGCTGTAAGTTCATGCGCAGTGTGATGAGTATCATTGACGTGGTGGCCATCATGCCGTACTACATCCAGCTGGTCATGCCAGAGAACGATAATGTGAGCGGTGCCTTTGTCACGTTACGTGTTTTCCGTGTCTTCCGGATCTTCAAGTTCTCCCGCCACTCCCAAGGCCTGCGAATTCTCGGGTACACCCTGAAGAGCTGTGCCTCAGAGCTTGGCTTCCTCCTCTTCTCCCTCACCATGGCCATCATCATCTTTGCCACTGTTATGTTCTATGCAGAGAAGGGAACGGGCAAGACAAAGTTCACTAGCATTCCTGCGGCCTTCTGGTACACCATCGTTACCATGACAACATTGGGGTGAGTCACATGATCTAGTACACCATTGTTACTTTGACAACACTGGGTTGCGTCCCGTGATCAGGTACACCATTGTCACCATAACAACACTGGTTGTGACTCACTCACATTATCTGATATTGTTACTATGACAATATTGGGGTGGGTCACATGAACTGGTATTGTTGTTACAATAACAACACAAGGGTCACATAATCTGGTATTGCTGTTACTATGACAACACGAAGGTAAATCATGTGATCTCTTATTGTTACTATGAAATCATTAGGGTGTGTCACATGACCTGTTATTGTTACTATGACAATACTCATGTGAGTCACATGACTTTTTATAGAGAATTTGGTGTTATTGTTACTATGCCGACCGGCAACGTAATCCTGTGATTTCAAATGGTAGCTACTATTTGTCCTGTGCAAAAATAGTCATCCTGGTTTTTCGTGTAGAGAATCATCAATCGAGCTCATGTCCCATTTTGTGCCCTCGGCATTTTGCTAGTTTGGCCTTTAAGGGGTCGTCCAGCAGGGAAAACATTTTTGTGCCTGGTCCCTCTTCTACGCACAGAAAATGCAGCGCAGCCAATCGCAGGCCGCAGCAAGGACCACCTCAGCCAGAGATATGCTGAGCTGCTGGTGGGGACCGGTCAGATCAGTATCGCAGCTTTTTGTCTCTGCCCCCCTGGAAAATTTGTATAGTCTAGGGCAATACGGCGACATCGGCTGATCACACCTAGACTGGTTGCTATGGATGTCCTCCATGACAACCCTAGTGTATCCCTAGCAACAAAACTACCTCCAGTGACTGAGCTCCTGGCTGGGACTGTGCTGCCACTTAAAGGGAATCTGTCACCCATTTTTAGTGATATCATGTAAAGATATCACCCAATTGTGTGTCCCATAAGGATTCTATTAGGGCTTTTGACTCCCCCGACCCCGCACCTTTGAGGCATAAATACCTTTTTTATCTTGTTGGGGATGTATGCAAATCACCGCGGTCCGGTCCGATGGGCGTGGCTTATTCGCCTTCTCCCCCCCTCCTTGGGTGCTGCACGTAATCTTCATATGTGAATATCACAGATAACGGTTTCCGCGCTTGCACATTGTAAAGGCCTCTGGCGCCTGTGCAGTATGCTTTGCCCAACTGTGGGCGAAGCATTTAATCGCTACTGCGCATGCGCCGGTATTTTCCAGCACGGTCTATGCCCTGGAAGTGTGTCCTGGAAAATACCGGCGCATGCGCAGTAGCGATTATATGCTTTGCCCACAGTTGGGCAAAGCATACTGCGCAGGCGCCGGAGGCCTTTACAATGCGCAAGCATGGAAACCAACGTCATCTGTGATATTCACAGATGAAGATTACGTGCAGCAAGCCGAGGGGGGGGGAGGCGACTAGGCCGCGGCAATTCCCATACATCTCCACCAAAATAAAAAAGGTATTTATGCCTCAAAGGTGCGGGGTCGGGGGAGTGAAAACCCCTAATAGAATCCTTATGGGACATACAATTGGGTGATATCTTTACATGATATCACTAAATATGGGTGACAGATTCCCTTCAATAAAGGTGTAAAGCAGCTTGACGACTGCTGTACTGCACCATTTCCCACCGCGGCCCACATTATTGATCTGACGTTTCCAAAAATACATGTGGATGAAGAGCTCGAGACTGCTAGGACCCCAGGCCAGGGCCACCCAGCTAATACTATTACCCATGTGGTCTGAGCTATGCGGAAGATTCAGAAGCTGTCATATTCTACCACAAAACCACGTCCCCTGAACAATGGTGGCACTGGGGTAATTACCGCGGTAATAATATGCTGGCAGGAGGGCGACTATGATAGAAGAGCACAGAAATTCATTCAGTGTTGAGTGCGGAATTACACAGTGACATATCTATTAGGCCTGTTTCACACATCCGTGTGTCTCCATCAGTCAAGATCAGCCGTTTTGCATTACTTGCATTACCGGCGGATCTTGACGGATGGCCATCCATTGGATCTGTTTTTTTGCAGATCCGCCCAGATTTTGGCGTCCGCTGACAATACTGGACGGAGAATGCAACGTTTTTCTGGCTGGCCGGATCCGCACTTTACACTGCGCATGCCCAGCAGAATCGCCTTTGCAGTAAATTTAACCCTAAATCCTGATCTGGCGGCAGAGAAAAAATTCTCTCTCTCTTTCTCTTTCTCTCTCTTTCTCTCTCTCTCTCGCTTTCTTTCTTTCTCTCTTTCTCTTTCTCTCTCTCTCTTTCTCTCTCTCTTTCTCTCTCTCTCCCTTTCTCTCTCTCTTTCTCTCTCTCTCTTTCTCTCTTTCACTCTCTCTTTCTTTCTTTCTCTCTTTCTCTCTCTCTCTCTCTTTCTTTCTTTCTCTCTTTCTTTCTCTCTCTCTCTTTCTTTCTTTCTCTCTCTATCTTTCGCTCTCTCTCTCCCCGCAGGCGGATCCGTTTTCCGCCATTTTGGAGGATTACAACTGACAGAAAAAACTGATGTATGTAAGAGGCCTTATCTGCTCCCTCCGTAGTGTGCCGGCAGTCCTGGTCTGATGGAATCCCGGGAGAAGGGGTTAATAATAGCTGCATAACTCTATATATACTCCCTGTATACCCCATAGATAACTCTATATATACTCCCTGTATACCCCATAGATAACTCTGTATATACTCCCTGTATACCCCATAGATAACTCTGTATATACTCCCTGTATACCCCATAGATAACTCTGTATATACTCCCTGTATACACCATAGATAACTCTATATATACTCCCTGTATACCCCATAGATAACTCTGTATATACTGCCTGTATACCCCATAGATAACTCTGTATATACTCCCTGTATACCACATAGATAACTCTGTATATACTCCCTGTATACCCCATAGATAACTCTGTATATACTCCCTGTATACCCCATAGATAACTCTGTATATACTCCCTGTATACCCCATAGATAACTCTGTATATACTCCCTGTATACACCATAGATAACTCTATACACTGTATACTCCCTGTATACCCCATAGATAACTCTGTATATTCTCCCTGTATACCCCATAGATAACTCTATATATACTCCCTGTATACCCCATAGATAACTCTATATATACCCCTGCATGCCCCATATATAACTATTTATATACTCCCTGTATATACCATAGATAACTCTGTATATACTCCCTGTATACCCCATAGATAACTCTGTATATACTCCCTGTATACCCCATAGATAACTCTGTATATACTCCCTGTATACCCCATAGATAACTCTGTATATACTCCCTGTATACCCCATAGATAACTCTGTATATACTCCCTGTATACACCATAGATAACTCTATATATACTCCCTGTATACCCCATAGATAACTCTGTATATACTGCCTGTATACCCCATAGATAACTCTGTATATACTCCCTGTATACCACATAGATAACTCTGTATATACTCCCTGTATACCCCATAGATAACTCTGTATATACTCCCTGTATACCCCATAGATAACTCTGTATATACTCCCTGTATACCCCATAGATAACTCTGTATATACTCCCTGTATACACCATAGATAACTCTATACACTGTATACTCCCTGTATACCCCATAGATAACTCTGTATATTCTCCCTGTATACCCCATAGATAACTCTATATATACTCCCTGTATACCCCATAGATAACTCTATATATACCCCTGCATGCCCCATATATAACTATTTATATACTCCCTGTATATACCATAGATAACTCTGTATATACTCCCTGTATACCCCATAGATAACTCTGTATATACTCCCTGTATACCCCATAGATAACTCTATATATACTCCCTGTATACCCCATAGATAACTCTGTATATACTCCCTGTATACCCCATAGATAACTCTGTATATACTCCCTGTATACCCCATAGATAACTCTGTATATACTCCCTGTATACCCCATAGATAACTCTGTATATACTCCCTGTATACACCATAGATAACTCTATATATACTCCCTGTATACCCCATAGATAACTCTGTATATTCTCCCTGTATACCCCATAGATAACTCTATATATACGCCCTGTATACCCCATAGATAACTCTATATATACCCCTGCATGCCCCATATATAACTATTTATATACTCCCTGTATATACCATAGATAGCGCTATATACACTCCCTGTATACCCCATAGATAACTCTTTATATACTTCCTGTATACCCTATAGATAACTTTATACACCATAGATAACTCTATATATACTCCCTGTATACAGTATACAGAACTCTATATATAGTCCCTGTATACACCATGGATAACTGTATATATATTCCCTGTATACCCCATAGATAACTCTTTATATACTCCCTGTATACCCCATAGATACCCCATAGATAACTCTTTATATACTCCCTGTATACCCTATAGATAACTTTATACTCCCTGTATACACCATAGATAACTCTGTATATACTCCCTGTATACCCCATAGATAACTCTTTATATACTCCCTGTATACCCCATAGATAACTCTGTATATACTCCCTGTATACCCTATAGATAACTTTATACTCCCTGTATACACCATAGATAACTCTATATATACTAGATATAGATAGCTCTATACACAGTCGGTATGGAAAGTATTCAGACCCCTTTAAGTTTTTCACTCTTTCTTTGCAGCCATTTGGTAAATTCAAAATTCAAAAAAGTTCATTTTTTTCTCTTTAATGTACACTCTGCACCCCATCGTGACTGAAAAAAAAAAACAGAAATGTAGAAATTTTTGCAAATTTATTAAAAAGGAAAAACTGAAATATCACATGGTCATAAGTACTCAGACCCTTAGACCCTTTGCTCTGTATTGAGTAGAAGCACAATTTTGATATAGTACAGCCGTTGTGGAACAGACCCGGTCGCTATAGAGTCCCTAAATATAAGAAATAATGGTTTGTCTGTTTGTCTATTACATTACTTAGTTCTCTTAGTACTCGTGGGTGTATGCTGTCCGGACCCGAAGATTTATCTATTTTAACCCCTTTCCTACATTGGACATACTATTCCGTCCATGTGACCTGGGACCTAAGTCCCAAGGACGGAATAGTACGTCTAATGCGATCAGCGGCGCTCACGTGGTGAGCGCCGCTGATCGCGGCCGGGTGTCAACTGATTATCACGGATTGTCACGGACCACCCCCGACACGTTAACCCCCTGGTGTATCGGGGATTAAAGGAAGCATCGGCAGGGAGGGGGCTCCCTCCGTGCTTCCCTGCGACCCCCACAGCAGCGCAATGTGCAGCACTGCTGCAGGGGGCTCTTTCCCTGCAGGTCCCCGGATCCAAGATGGCGATGGGGACCTTCGGGGGCCTGCAGGGAGCTGGCTTCCTCACTGGCCGCAGAGCGCAGGCATGAGGAAGCCTGCAGCAGTGCCTGTGACAGATCGCTGATCTGTCACAGTGATCTGTGATGTGACAGATCAGCGATCTGTCACAGGACAGTGATGTCCCCCATGGGACATGATAATAAAGTAAAAAAAAAAAAAATATTCCCTAATAAATTCATTTTTTGAAAATAAAAAAACAATAAAAGTACACATATTTGATATCGCCGCGTCCGTAATGACCCAACCTATAAAACTTTCCCATTAGTTAACCCCTTTAGCGAACCCCTTAAAAAATAAAAAACGAAGCAAAAAATAATGATTTATTATCATACCGCCGAACAAAAAGTGCAATAACGCACGATCAAAAAGACGCATATAAATATCCATGGTACCGCTGAAAATGTCATCTTGTCCCGCAAAAAACGAGCCGCCATACAGCATCATCAGCGAAAAGATTAAAAAGTTATAGCTCGCAGAATAAAGCGATGCAAAAATAATTATTTTTTATATAGAAATTGTTTTCATTGCATAAAACCGCCACAACATAAAAAAACAACGGAAATGAGGTATCGCTGTAATCGTATTGACCCGAAGAATAAAACCGCTTTATCAATTTTACCGCACACGGAATGGTGTAAACGCACCCCCCAAAAGAAATTCATGAAACGCTGGTTTTTGTTCATTCTGCGCCCCAAAAATCGGAATAAAAAGCGATCAAAAAATGTCACGTGCCCGAAAATGGTACCAATAAAAACGTCAACTCATCCCGCAAAAAATAAGACCTCACATGACTCGGTGGGTCAAAATATGGAAAAATTATAGCTCTCAAAATGTGGTGATGCATAAACTATTTTTACAATAAAAAGCGTCTTTTAGCGTGCGACAGCCGCCAAAAATAAAAACCGCCATAAATAGTAAAGCAAACCCCCCGTTATCACCCCCTTAGTTAGGGAAAAATAATAAAAAATTTTCTTTATCGCCTTATTGGGGGACACAGATGACCATGGGTGTATGCTGCAGCTGCTAGGAGGCTGACACTATGCAAAACAAGAAACTTAGCTCCTCCCCGGCAGTATACACCCACCGACAGGCACCAAGCACCTCAGTTTGTGCTTAGTGTCTGTAGGAGGCGGACCGGGATCTCCCCAGATCCGCATTTAATCCTTTTCTTTTCAGGTTTTAGTTGTGTTTTTAATGATTTCCCCTTTCTTTTCCAGATACATCATCAGGAAACGGGATGTGAGTTCATCCTGCTTTTCCTATTAATGCGGCTGAGCGAGCAATGTGGTATTGCCCACATCGCAACTCTCAGGACCTTTCCCTATCACCTTCGGGTGCTAGGGTCCATGGATAGGTGTCCGGTCCTTGCCGATTCCCCTCCTCATCCCTCTCCCAGGACAGGGCTGAGAGGAAGACGGCGGTCGCCAGCGGTGACGTTTCCCCTGACACGGGGATTGGAGCCGTCTTCTGCACCATACGGCTGGTGCGGGTACTGAGGATCGCCTCTCCCAGCGGCCTGCGCTCTATCGTGGGCCCCTGTGGTCAGCCTCTTCAGGGACATCAGGTAAGCCTGTCTGAATGTTCCCTGCATCCCTGCGCTCACAGACCAATCAAGGACCACATTCAGCAATCACGTACAGTAGAGTTCCTCAGCGCTGGGGCTCCTCCTGTTTGAATTCCCCGCTCTTTTGACCCAGCGCCCTGACAGGCGCACGTCCCTCCTGTCGCGAGGGGGGGTCCTGCGGGGGGGGGCTGCGCTTCCTCTGTCAGCGCTCCCGGTCCTCAGTATTCAGCCCACAGGGAGCCCGGGTGCGCCGTCGCTAGTGAAAGCTGAGGGAGCGCTTTCACTTTCATTTTCAAAAGCGGTCCTCCCTCTCCCTGCGCGCGCTTTCTTTGTGCGCTTCTACAGCCTATCTCAGGGCTGCTTTCATTTCAGCCCTGTCAGTGTCTTTAACCGCCCCCCTCCCCACTGGGGTCTCAGCCAATCGCACGGTGCGGTGGCTTAGCCCCGCCCACCGCCAGCATTCCTTCCTGAATTGCCGAGCTTCTTCCTCCTTCTCTCCGGACCTTGCCTGGGGGACACATCGCTAGTTTCCTCTGAACCTCGGTAGGCTAGACGCTGACTATCCCTGACGCCTAACTTAGCTTCACCCCCGCAGTTTTTCCTCAGGTAGTGTTTTCTACCACTGAGACTTATGCCCAACCCTGCAAGGGCCTTCTGCTCTAGACCCACCGCTACTCACTACGCCTGCGCGCGCTGTAAAAAGAAGTGGGCTTCGGGTCAGTCGTCTCCCCTCTGCCCGTCCTGCAGCCCTTCCACCATGTCTGCCCCTCAGGAGCACTCCGAACCCCGGGCGGAGACCACCCCACCCCCTGAGTGGGCCGTGGCGATGTCTCAGTCAGTTTCTGAGCTGACAAAGGTGTCTCAATCGCTGGTCCAGGTCTTAGAGCGGTTACCTCAGTTATTTGCAGTCACCTGTGCACCAAACGCCTCGCATAGTGAGTCGACAGCACCGGACCGTGGCCCTCAGACGGACAGACCAGGTAGGGGCTCTAGGAAGCGGGTCCTGTTTGGCTCTTCTTCTGGTTCGCAGGGTCCCTCCGCTTCTCTCAGGCTACGCTCCTCGTCTCCCTCATCGGCAGACGATCCTGGGTCAGACGAGGATTCACAATCTGGATCAGACTCAGAGGCTGACGACATAGCTAGAACACTCGGGAGATGGTAGATAGTCTCATATCGGCTATATACCAAACACTCAAGATAAAGGAGGATAAGGCCCCCCTCAGGAATGCTCTGTTTCCCTTAAGAAGGTGAGGCCTCCATCTCGAACCTTTCCTAATAAGGATTTCGACACTTCCTTAGCCAATCACTGGCAACATCCTGAGAAACGTTTCTCAGGCCGCAAGTACTTAGATGTACTTTATCCCTTCGATGCGGATCTAGTCACGAAATGGACCAAAGCTCCCGAGGTAGATCCACCAGTTTCTCGTATTTCCTCTAAGACGGTTCTTTCCCTTCCGGACGGAGCTTCTCTTAAGGACCCATCTGACAGGCAAATAGAGTCATTGGCTAAGTCTATCTTTGAGGCATCCGGTGCATCCCTCTGCCCTATCTTCGCATCCGCTTGGGTGGCGAAAGCCATTTCGGCTTGGGCGAAAATACTGCGCAAGGGCATTTCAGCGGCAGCTCCTCAGGACGAGCTGGCAGATTTAGCAGACCAAATTAATCATGCAGGCAAGTACCTTCTGGCCGCCTCCTTGGACGCGGCAGGGTGCGTAGCTAGAGCTAACAGCAACATTGTGGCTGTACGCCGCATTCTTTGGTTGAAGTCTTGGAATGCAGATACCACCTCAAAGAAGTCGCTCACCAACCTGGCATTTCACGGCACTAGGCTCTTTGGCGCCAAGCTGCATCAGACAATCTCGAAAGAGCACTTCCCTTCCCCAGTCCCACCCTAAGAGGTTCTTTAACAAGAAGGTTTCTCGGCCTTTTAGGTCCTTTCGCCCCTTCTCTCCCACAGACGGTTCATCCCAGCAGGACCGGAACACTGCTCCAGTGAAGGAGAAAGCCATCGTATAAGCCGGCCCCTCGCTGGAGATCCAGGGGTCAGCCTTCCAGGTCCTCAGGCTCTCGATCCGGAAGGTTTTCATCTAAGTGACGGGTCACCCCCACCTGGAAAGCTTTCCAGGGTGGGAGGCAGACTTTCCTTTTTCAAGGACGCGTGGCTATTCATTGTCGACGACGCTTGGGTCAGGGAAATCATCACATCCGGATACAAAATCGAGTTTTCTTCCCTCCCAAACAGTCGTTTCTGTCTGTCTCGAACCCCAAAACAGCGATCTCAGGTTCCAGGGTTCCTTCAGGCCGTCTCCTCTCTCCTTTCCGCCGGGGTCATCGTTCCCGTTCCTACAAACGAGCGGTTTTTAGGGTTCTACTCGAATCTCTTTGTAGTCCCGAAAAAGGACGGCTCTCTTCGCCCAATTTTGGACCTCAAGCTGCTCAATCGCCACGTGAAGATCCGCCACTTCAAGATGGAGTCTTTGCGTTCGGTAATAGCCTCGATGGAGCCAGGAGAGTTTCTCTGCTCGGTGGACATACAGGATGCCTACCTCCACATCCCCATTTCTCGGCGGCATCAGAGATACCTCCGCTTTGCAATTCAAAACAATCATTTACAGTTCGTGGCCCTTCCCTTTGGCCTAGCCTCCGCCCCTCGTGTCTTCACGAAGGTGATGGCAACAGTCATGGCCATCCTTCGATCCAGAGGGATTCTTATCATCCCTTACCTGGACGATCTCCTGATCAAGGGCTCGTCCCGCCAAGACTGTCTTCACAGTCTTCACATAATCTTGGATGCCCTCAGACGCCTGCGATGGATAGTCAACAAGGACAAGTCCACTCTGCGCCCTATCCAGCGTCTGACCTTTTTGGGCATGGAGTTCGATACGAATCTAGCCCGAGTGTTCCTACCGAGGGACAAGTTTTCAACCCTTCGCAAGGGGATCCAGTCCCTTCGGCGCTCAAGGATCATGTCCCTTCGGTCCTGCATGAGAGTCCTGGGGAAGATGATAGCCTCTATGGAAGCAGTGCCATTTGCACAATTCCACTCTCACCCTCTCCAACTGTTCCTCCTGTCCGTCTGGGACAAGACCTCGTTTTCTCTGGATCACCCCATTGTTCTTCCGCTCAGAGTCAAACAATCACTGACTTAGTGGACGTTGTCGGCGTCAGTTCTCCGCGGAAGATCCTCTCTCCCGCCTCGGTGGCAGGTCATCACCACCGATGCCAGTCTCCTAGGATGGGGGGCGGTCTACTATCAGAGAACGGCCCAAGGGCGTTGGAACCCCCAGGAGACTCTTCTGCCCATCAACCTTCTGGAGATCAGGGCAATCTTCCTCGCTCTCCTTCGTTGGCAGCATCTTCTCGTAGGCAAACCGGTCCGCATTCAGTCGGACAACGCCACGGCCGTGGCATACATAAACCACCAGGGCGGTACTCGCAGCAGGCAGGTGATGTCAGAAGTGGCAAGGATTCTCCGCTGGGCAGAGCGTCATGTGCCGGCAATTTCCGCCGTTCACATTCCAGGGGTGGAAAACTGGGCAGCCGACTTCTTGAGTCGCCAAGGTCTAGCGACAGGCGAATGGTCCCTTCATCCCACAGTCTTCAGTCAGATATGCCAGCGTTGGGGCACCCCGGACGTCGATCTCATGGCCTCTCGGATGAACAACAAGGTTCCTCACTTTGTAGCCAGGTCCAGGGATCCATTAGCCGTCGGTTACGATGCCCTAGTAATTCCGTGGTCTCAGTTCCACCTACCTTACCTGTTTCCTCCGCTTGCCCTGATCCCAAGAGTGGTCAAAAAGATAAAGTCAGAGGGCATTCCGGTCATCTTAGTGGCTCCAGACTGGCCGAGACGCCCTTGGTACGCGGAGCTGGTGAACATGCTCACGGACGTCCCCTGGAGGCTTCCAGACCGTCCAGATCTTCTCTCGCAAGGCCCCCTTTACCACCAGAGTTCTCAGTCTCTGAGTTTAACGGCATGGCCGTTGAGGCCGCGATTCTGAAGGAATCAGGGTTTTCCAACCGGGTCATTCAGACCTTGATTAAGGCTCGGAAGTCGGCTTCCTCCCGCATTTACCATAGGTACTGGAAGGCCTTTTTTCGTTGGTGTGACGAAAACGATGTTTTTCCACTATCATTCTCAATTCCTCCCATTCTTGGTTTCCTCCAATCCGGCTTGGATGCGGGCCTATCCCTCAGTACTCTCAAAGGCCAGGTATCTGCCCTAGCAATCCTTTTCCAGACGGATCTAGCTTCCTTACCGCAAGTGAAGACTTTTCTCCAAGGAGTCGCCCATGTGGCTCCTCCTCATCGTTCTCCAATAGATCCATGGGATCTCATTCTTGTTCTTGGCGCTCTCCAGAAGGCGCCATTCGAGCCGATTCAGGATATCCCTCTGTCTTTTCTTTCATGGAAGGTGGCTTTTCTAATCGCCATTACATCCATCAGGAGAGTTTCTGAGTTGGCGGCCTTATCCTGTCGTTCTCCTTACCTTATCCTCCACCAAGATAAGGTTGTTCTCAGGCCAGTTCCTTCTTTCCTTCCGAAAGTGGTATCCCCCTTTCACATTAACGAAGATATCGTCCTTCCATCGTTTTGTCCTGCGCCTGCTCATCCTCTGGAAAAGTCGCTCCACAACCTGGATGTAGTGAGAGCCTTGCGTGTTTACCTTGCCAGGACCGCTTCCTTTCGCCAATCTGATTCCTTGCTTGTCATTTCTGAGGGTCGCCGGAAAGGTCTTCCGGCTTCCAAATCCACAATTGCTCGTTGGTTTCGGTCTACCATCCTGGAAGCCTACCGTCTTCAGGAGAAACGGCCCCCTCCGGGGGTGAAAGCCCACTCCACCCGGGCTGTAGGGGCTTCTTGGGCTGTGCGGCACCAGGCTTCGGCCTTACAACTCTGCAGGGCTGCGACCTGGTCGTCTTTGCACACCTTTGCGAGGTTCTACAGGGTTCATACCCAGGCCTCCTCTGATGCAGCTCTTGGTAGGAAGGTTCTGCAGGCGGCGGTGGCGCATCGACCGACCTAAGCCCTTCCTTATTTTGTTCCTTTATTGCTGTTCCCACCCTCGGGACTGCTTTGGAACGTCCCATGGTCATCTGTGTCCCCCAATAAGGCGATAAAGAAAGAGGGATTTTGGGTTCTTACCGTAAAATCTCTTTCTTGGAGCCTACATTGGGGGACACAGCACCCTCCCTGTTTAAGTAGTACCGTGTTGGGTCTGAGAGTCCCTTGTTGAGTTGGTACATATGTTTATGGTTTTTGGTTGCTTCTCCTACTGCTTTTTTCACCAGCTGAGGTGCTTGGTGCCTGTCGGTGGGTGTATACTGCCGGGGAGGAACTAAGTTTCTTGTTTTGCATAGTGTCAGCCTCCTAGCAGCAGCAGCAGCATACACCCATGGTCATCTGTGTCCCCCAATGAAGGCTCCAAGAAAGAGATTTTACGGTAAAAAAACAAAATCCCTCTTTTTTATTTATTTCCATTTTCCCATTAGGGTTAGGGTTAGGGTCAGAGCTAGGGTTAGGGCTAGGGTTGGGTTTCGAGTTAGAATTGGGGGGTTTCCACTGTTTTGGCACATCAGGGGCTTTCCAAACGCGACATGGCGTCCTATCTCAATTCCAGCCCAAAAAGTTAAATGGCGCTGCTTCCCTTCCGAGCTCTGCCATGTGCCCAAATAGTGGTTAACCCCCACATATGGGGTATCAGCGTACTCAGGACAAATTGCACAATAACTTTTGGGGGCCTGTTACTCTTGGGAAAATAAAAATTGGGGGTGAAAAGATCATTTTTGTGGAAAAAATATGATTTTTTTAATTGTACGGCTGTACGTTATAAACTTCTGTGAAGCGATTGGGGGTTCAAAGTGCCCACCACATATCTAGATATGTTCCTTGGGGGTCTAGTTTCCAAAATGGGGTCACTTGTGGGGGGTTTCCACTGTTTAGGCACATCAGGGGCTCTCCAAACGTGGCATGGCGTCCAATCTGAATTCCAGCCAATTTTGCAGTGAAAAAGTCAAACGGCGCTCCTTCCCTTCTGAGCTCTGCCATGCACCCAAACAGTGGTTCCCCCCACATACCAGGTATCAGTGTATTCAGGACAAATTGCACAATAACTTTTGCAGTCCAATTTCTCCTGTTACCCTTGGTAAAATAAAAAAATTGAACCTGAAGTAATATTTTTTGTGAAAAAAATTAAATGTTCATTTTTTTTTTTTAAACATTCAAAAAATTCCTGTGAAGCACCTGAAGGGTTAATAAACTTCTTGAATGTGGTTTTGAGCACCTTGAGGGGTGCAGTTTTTAGAATGGTGTCACTTTTGGGTATTTTCTATCATATAGACCCCTCAAAGTGGCTTCAAATGTCATGTGGTCCCTAAAAATAAAATGGTGTTGTAAAAATGAGAAATCGCTGGTCAACTTTTAACCCTTATAACTTCCTAACGAAAAAAAATTTTGGTTCCCAAATTGTGCTGATGTAAAGTAAACAGGTGGGAAATGTTATCTATTAAGTTTTTTGTGCGCTGTATCTCTGTGATTTAAGGGCATAAAAATTCAAAGTTTGAAAATTGCGAAATTTTCGCCAAATTTCCATTTTTTTCACAAATAAACGCAAGTTATATGAATGAAATTTTACCACTAACATGAAGTACAATATGTCTCGAGAAAACAATGTCAGAATCACCAGGATCCATGGAAGCGTTCCAGAGTTATTACCTCATAAAGGGACAGTGGTCAGAATTGTAATAATTGGCCCGGGAGTTAACGTGCAAACCACCCTTGGTAGTGAAGGGGTTAATCTTATTTAGCCAGTTTCACACCTCTCCTTGAGTTAGATTGGTCACCCTTAATATAGGGTTTTCTTTGTCTCTTGGCATTTGTGAATACCGTGGAATATCTCAAGTGGCCTCACAAGGAAATGGACAGCATGTGACTTAAATATGAGTGTCTGAGCAAAGGATCTAAATACTTATGACCATGTGATTTTAGTTTTTCTTTAATAAATTTGCACACATTTCTACATTTCTTGTTTATTAGTCAAGATGGGGTGCAGAGTGTACATTAATGAGAGAAAAATTAACTTTTTTTAATTTACGAAATGGCTGTAATGAAACAAAGAATGAAAAATTGAAAGGAGTCTGAATACTTTCCGTACCCACTCTACTCCCTGAATACACCATAGTTACAGTTGCTTCTCACACAAATAGAATGTCATCAAAAAGTTAATTTATTTCAGTTCTTCAATACAAAGTGATCTATTTCAAGTATTTATTTCTGTTAATGTTGATGATTATGGCTTACAGCCAATGAAAACCCAAAAGCCATTATCTTTAGTAATTTAGAATAATTAACAAAAAGCACTTGCAAAGGCTTCCTAAGCATTTAAAAAGGTCCCTTGTCTGTTTCAGTGGGCTCCACAATCATGGGGAAGACTGCTGACTTGACAGATGCTCCAGAAGGCAGTCATTGACACACTCCATAAGGAGGGTAAGCTAAAGAAGCTGACTGTTCACAGAGTATTGTATCCAAGCATATTAATAGAAAGTTGAGTGGAAGGGAGAAGGGTGGTAGAAAAAAGGTGCACAAGCAACCGGGATAACCGCAGCCTTGAAAGGATTGTGAAGAAAAGGCCATTCAAAAATTTGGGGGAGATTCACAAGGAGTGGACTGCTACTGGAGTCATTGCTTTAAGGGCCACCACACACAGATGTATCCAGGAGGACATGGGCTACAAGTGTCACATTCCTTGTGTCAAGCCACTCATGACCCATAGACAACGCCAGAAGCACCTTACCTGGGCCAAGGAGAAAAAGAACTGGACTGTTGCTCAGTGGTCCAAGGTGTTGTTTTCAGATGAAAGTAAATTTTGCATTTCATTTGGAAATCAAGGTCCCAGAGTCTGGAGGAAGAGTGGAGAAGCCACAATCCAAGCTGCTTGAGGTCTAGTGTGAAGTTTCCACAATCAGTGATGGTTTGGGGAGCCATGTCATCAGCTGGTGTAGGTCCACTGTGTTTTATCAAGATCAAAGTCAGTGCAGACGAGCTGAAGGCTGCTATCAAAGCAACCTGGGCTTCCATAACACCTCAGCAGTTCCACAGGCTGATCGCCTCCATGCTACGCTGCATTGATGCAGTAATTGATGCGAAAGGAGCCCCGACCAAGTATTGAGTGCATTTACTGAACATTCATTTCAGTAAGCCAACATTTCGGATTTTAAAATAATTTTTCAAACTGATTTTATAAAGTATTCTAATTTACTGAGATGATGACTTTTGGGGTTTCATTGGTGTAAGCCATAATCATCAACATTAACAGAAATAAACACATGAAATAGATCACTCTGTGTGTAAAGATTCTATATAATATACGAGTTTCACTTTTTGTATTGAAGAACTAAAATAAATTAACTTTTTGATGATATTCTAATTTTGTGATAAGCACCTGTAACTATATATACTCCCTGTTTACACCGCAAATAACTCTATCTCCAGTTCTGCTCAAAAGTTTACATACCCCGGCAGAAGTTTTGCTTTCTTGGCCTTTTTTTCAGAGAATATGAATGATTACACCAAAACTTTTTCTCCACTCATGGTTAGTAGTTGGGTGAAGCCATTTATTTTCAAACTACTGTGTTTTTTCTTTTAAATCATAATGACAACTCAAAACATCCAAATGACCATGATCAAAAGTTCACATACCCCATTTTTTAATACCGTGCATTGCCCCCTCTAACATCAATGACAGCTTGAAGTCTTTTGTGGTAGTTGTGGATGTGGTTCTTTATTTTCTCAGATGGTAAAGCTGCCCACTCTTCTTGGCAAAAAGTCTCCAGTTCCTGTAAATTTCTGGGCTGTCTAGCATGAACTGCGCGCTTGAGATCTCCTCCTCAGAGTGGCTCAATGATATTGAGGTCAGGAGACTGAGATGACCACTCCAGAACCTTCACTTTGTTCTGCTGTATGGCAGGTCGACTTTGCCTTATGTTTTGGATTCTTGTCTTGTTGGATTCGTTAAATCATCCCAGACAGATATCTGTCCAGCCTCTGTTTGAAGTCTTCTATTTCAGGAGAACTTACCACCTCTCGTGGCAGCCTGTTCCACTCATTGATCACTCTAACTGTCAAAAAGTTTTTTCTAATATCTAATCTGTGTCTCCTCCCATTCAGTTTCATCCCATTGCTTCTAGTCTTTCCTTGTGCAAATGAGAATAAAGATGATCCTTCTGCAATGTGACAGCCCTTGAGATATTTGTAGACAGTTATTAAGTCTCCTCTCAGTCTTCTCTTTTGCAGGCTAAACATTCCCAAATCCTGCAACCTTTCCTCGTAAGACAGGGTTTTCAGACCGGTCACCATTCTGGTCGCTCTTTTCTGAACTTGCACCAGTTTGTTGATGTCTTTTTTAAAATGTGGCGCCCAAAACTGGACACAGTATTCCAGATGAGGTCTGACCAAAGAGGAGTAGAGGGCAATAATGACTTCACGTGATCTAGACTGTATGCTTCTGTTAATACATCCTAGAATTGCATTTGCCTTTTTTGCTGCTGCATCACACTGTTGACTCATATTCAGTCTGTGATCTATTAGTATACCCAAGTCTTTTTTTCACATGTGCTGTTGCTTAGCCCTATTCCTCTCATTCTGTATATGCTTTTTCATTTTTATTGCCCAGATGTAGTACTTTGCATTTTTCCCTGTTAAAAACCATTCTGTTAGTTGCTGCCCACTGCTCCAGTTTATTTATATCTTTTTGAATCTTCTCTCTCTCTTCTCTAGTATTAGCTAACCCTCCTAGCTTTGTGTCATCAGCAAATTTAATCAGTTTACCCTCAATTCCTTCATCTAAATCGTTGATAAAGATGTTGAACAATACAGGGCCCAGGACAGAGCCCTGTGGTACCCCACTTGAGACATTCTTCCAACTGGATGTGCAGCCATTTACGACCACTCTTTGGGTCCGATCACTAAGCCAGTTATGAATCCACCTAACAGTTGCCTTGTCCATTCCATACTTAGTCATTTTTTCAATAAGGATTGCATGAGATACTTTGTCAAATGCTTTGCTGAAGTCAAGATATACTATATCTACAGCATTTCCTTGATCCACCCAATCAGTGATTCCGTCATAGAAGGAAATTAAGTTAGTCTGGCATGACTTATTAGTTACAAACCCATGCTGACTCTGTTTAATCACTTCATTCTTATCCAGGTATTGACATACATGTTGTTTAATAATTTGTTCAAAGATCTTTCCTGGTATAGAAGTCAGACTCACCGGCCTATAGTTGCCTGGGTCCACCTTCTTCCCCTTTTTGAAGATAGGAACAACATTTGCTCTTTTCCAGTCTTCTGGGACATCTCGTGTTTTCCAGGAATTTTCAAAAATTATGGAGAGCGGTTCAAAAATTTCTTCTGCTATCTTCTTCAATACTCTGGGGTGTAATTCATCTGGACCTGGAGACTTTAATTAATTTAGGTTAGCTAAGTGTTTCCTCACTATTTTTCTGTTTATAGTTATCCTGGATTCTTTTATTCCTTTAATAGGACAGTGAAGAATAGTTGATGTTACATTTCCTTTCTGAGAGAAAACCGATGCAAAATAGTTATTTAAAAGTTCGGCCTTCTCAACATTCTGTCTTACCATTTCATCATTTTCATCCTGTAAAAATCCTATAGCATCTTTGACTTTTCCTTTTGACATATCCCCAAAATCCTTTATTATTGCTTTTGACGTCTCTTGCAAGCCTCAATTCATTGTCAGCTTTAGATAATCTTATTCTTGCCCTGCAGGTTCTGCAGACAGCATTATATTCTTCTTTAGATATGCCTCCCTCTTTCCATGTGCTTTGAGAGTCTCATTTTTCTAGATTTCCCATCCTTCCTGGACATTTTTGTCCGTAAGGATATCCAGCCATTGGATCCCTCCAATTCTCTTTCTGAATTTTCTTTGCATCCCGAACAATTTTCCTGGTACTTGTGAATGACCGTGGTTTTGTTTTTACAGAGCCCCTGATTTTTCATTTGTTAATCACAGTTTGAATGTTGCTGACTGGCATTATCAATTCCTTGGATATCTTTTAGTATCCATTTCCTGTTTTATACAGTTCATCTACCTTTTCCCGTAGATCCGTTGACAATTATTTTGCTTTCCCCATGACTCACAATCCAGAAATGTCAGTGGCTGGATGAAAGATGCAAGAGTCTGTCTGGATCCCTGAAACTCACTCAGCTTTTATGCACACACTGATTACAAGCAAACAGGTCACAAGTAGTGTTGAGTGATACCATCAAATATTGAGAAATATTGGATCGGCCGATACCCAAAAAGTATCGGGTATCGCCGATTCCGATACCAGAAGTCCCATTCAAGTCAATGGGACAGAAATATCGGAATGAAAAAAACCCCCTTTCTTTACTTGCACATCCTGTTCGGGATGGGGGAAGAGTGTGGGTGGTGCGTGGGCGTACACTGTGCGTGTCTGTGTGTGTGGGCGGGGTCTGTGCGGGCCTGCCGGGGGGGGGTCTGTACGGGCCTGCCGGGGGTCTGTGCGGACTGCCGGGGGTCTGTACAGGCCTGCCGGGGGTCTGCCAGCTGCCGGGGGTCTGTACGGACTGCCGGGGGTCTGTGCGGGCCTGCCGGGGGTCTGTGCCGGCTGCCGGGGGTCTGTGTGGACTGCCGGGGGTCTGTACGGGCCTGCCGGGGGTCTGTGCGGGCCTGCCGGGGGTCTGTGCGGACTGCCGGGGGTCTGTGCGGGCCTGCCGGGGGTTGTGTGTGTGTGCAGGCATCATCCAATGGGACTGCAAGTCCCATCGGGCTATGCCTGCTACAATGACAGTGATTGACACATTAGCCAATGATGGGACAATAGTTGTCCCATCATCCGGCTAATGTGTTGAATGTAAAAAAAAAAAATACTACATACATACATACTACATACATACATACTACATACATACTACATACATACTACATACTACATTCATACAACATACATACATACTACATATATACTACATTCATACAGCATACATACATACTACATATATACAACATACATACTACATATATACTACATTCATACAACATACATGCATACTACATATATACTACATTCATACAACATACTACATACATACAGCATACATACAACATGCTACAGACATACAAAATACATACTACATACATACTACATTCATACAACATACATACATGCATACTACATATTAAGTCAAGCAATATTCCGGACTAACATAGTATCTACTGCCGGAAAAAATTGAAGAGATCCAGAAAAAATATATCTTTAAAATAATCAATTTATTAATAAAATATTAAAAACAGAGAAAAATGCACAGACCCCCTGCAGCTGGCACAGACCCCCGGCAGGCCCGCACAGACCCTCGGCAGGCCCGTACAGACCCCCGGCAGTCCGCACAGACCCCCGGCAGCCAGCACAGTCCCCCGGCAGGCCCGTACAGACCCCCTGCAGTCCGCACAGACCCTTCGGCAGGCCCGTACAGACCCCCGGCAGGCCCGCACAGACCGCGCATCATGATGACATCATTTCAGCAGCCAATCACAGCCACAACAGTGGCTCATTGCATTATGGGAACTTCCGATTCCGGTATCCGATATTGTAAAAATATCGGTACTCGGTATCGGAATTCCGATACAGCGAATTTCGGCCGATACCCAATATTTTCAGTATCGGAATGCTCAACACTAGTCACAAGTGAGGATGTTACCTTTAGTAGCCATTCAAACCTATTTGCGTCAACTTCTGTGCTTGATATCAGGCCAAAATCACCAGGGTATGTGAACTTTTGATCAGGGTCATTTGGATGTTTTGGGTTGTCATTATGATTTAAAGAGAGAAAACACAGTAGTTTGACAATAAATGGCTTCACCCAACCACTAACCATGAGTGGAGAAAAAGTTTTGGTGTTCTCATTCATATTCTCTGAAAAAAGGCCAAGAAAGCAATAATTCTGCCAGGCTATGTAAACTTTTGAGCACAACTGTATACTCCCTGTATACCCCATAGATAACTCTATATATACTCACTGTATACACCATTAGGCTGTGTGCACACGCTGCGGATTCTGCTGCGGTGTACAGTACCATTATTCCCTATGGGAAATGGAAACCGCAGTGCAGATGCTGCGGATTTTTCCGCGCAGTTTTGCCTGCGGTTTCTAATCCGCAGAAAGAATTGCATGTCAATGTGTGAAAACCACAACACCCTTTAATGCTACTGCAAGCAAAAAGGATCTATGAGTTTTTAAGAATAAAATCAATGCATTTTTATTAAATCAAGATTAAAATACAATCATATAACAGAGCAAATCACTATGCAGGCAAAAAAACATATTACGGGGATCAAATAAATCAGTATTCAATATGAAGCCATAATATCTATGTAACCTATTAGCAGGCAAAAGAAAAAGTGACTTGTGCAACACTTATAATATGTATTACTAGACCACACCAGTTAGTGTTAATTAGTAAGAGCCCAAAGCTGGGTTTTCAATTCATCCTATCAGGCTAGTCATACCATAAGACTGATAAAGTGCTTGCTAGTGCATAATCCGGGTTAAGAATGCCAAAAAAAATAGTGACCAAAACTTACATTAGAATATAAGTGCAAATCCCCCTGGCCTGCCGCCTCAATGCGCGTTTCACCGCTTCTTCCTCAGGAGGCCTCCTGTATATCTACTGTATATACCGTAGATATCTCTATACTGTATTTACTCACTATATACACAATAGATTACTTTATATATACTCCATGTACACACCATAGGTAACTCCCTGGAGAGGGGACTGCAGCTGCAGTCTTCTGCCTTACATTGCTGTATGTGTACATAGTGTGAGAGGGGAGGGGGGGGCTGCAGCTGCAGTCTTCTGCCTTACATTGCTGTATGTGTACATTAGGGTGACCGCAAAAAATCGATGTCGGAATTTTGTCCGTCTGGACCCCACAAAACGATTCCCCTTTCCAGATATTGAGATAGCCAAAATTTGAGCTCAATCAAACGACGTTAACCCGTGCCGCTCGTCGCTCAAAGTTTGAAAAAAAATCCAAATTGAGGTATTTTAAGATTTAGGTATTTTGCATAGTCTGTTAGACTATAAAGAATGTGACAACAACATTGCAGAAATAGCCCTGACCAAATTTTCGAACCATTTGTGGTATTTGAATGCAGAGTTGGTGGGATTATCGTTTTTTGATCCCACCATTACAGACAATGAAAAGTTGTTAATGGCTAATAAATTGCTCAGTAGCACAGATGAACCATCAGAGCACGCTAACCTACATGAGTGGAGAATTTTACATAGTTATCTAATCTATTCTAGAGCTTTTGTTAAAGTAGTTTTTGAAACGTCAGAATATAATGCTCGGCATTTGCTTACAACTTGCAGGACATATTGCTTTTGTTCTTCATCTTTTGTCAGAAGGTCGTTAAAGTCGGTTACTTCCTACCTCTTTTAATTTTTCTTTCCTAACTTTTGGATTTACAACCCTAGCGTGCTCTGATGGTTCATCTGTGCTACTGAGCAATTTATTAGCCATTAACAACTTTTCATTGTCTGTAATGGTGGGATCAAAAAACGATAATCCCACCAACTCTGCATTCAAATACCACAAATGGTTCGAAAATTTGGTCAGGGCTATTTCTGCAATGTTGTGTCACATTCTTTATAGTCTAACAGACTATGCAAAATACCTAAATCTTAAAATACCTCAATTTGGATTTTTTCAAACTTTGAGCGACGAGCGGCACGGGTTAACGTCGTTTGATCGAGCTCAAATTTTGGCTCTCTCAATATCTGGAAAGGGGAATCGTTTTGTGGGGTCCAGATGAACAAGATTCTGACATTTTTTCCCCCCATATGAGATCCGGTCACCCTAGTGTACATGCTAGCAGGGGTTAGGAGGGGGCTGCAGCTACAATTTTCGGCCTTACAGTGCTATATGTATGCATATTAGCAGAGGGGATGAGGGGGCTGCTGCTGCAATCTTCTGCCTTGCATTGCTGTATGTGTACATGCAGTGAGAGGGGAGGAGGGGGCTGCAGCTGCAATCTTCTGCCTTACAATGCTGTATGTGTACATACTGGCATGGGGAGGAGGGGGCTGCAGCTGCAGTCTTCTGCCTTACATTGCTGTATGTGTACATGCTGTGAGAGGGAAGGAGGGGGCTGCAGCTGCAATCTTCTGCCCTACATTGCTGTATGTGTACATGCAGTGAGAGGGGAGGAGGGGGCTGCAGCTGCAATCTTCTGCCTTGCATTGCTGTATGTGTACATGCAGTGAGAGGGGAGGAGGGGGCTGCAGCTGCAATCTTCTGCCTAAGGCCGGTTTCACATTAGCGCATTTTCAGCGCGCGCACGGCCGGGGGTAGCTCCGCCCCCGATCCGGCTCTCTGCCCGGCGTGCCCGCCCCTTCCTTGTAGCGCCGCCTCCTAGCGGACAGCGGCGCCTGCGATCGGCGCACCCTATCTTTAGCATAGGGTGCGCCGATCGTGCGCAGGCCGTGCGCTAGTTTCGCTTTGACCTGCGCTGCGCACTTTTGACGGTGCGCCGTGCGCGCCAAAATCCGAAAAGTTTGATTTTGGCGCGCACGGCGCACCGTCAAAAGTGCGCAGCGCAGGTCAAAGCGCAACTAGCGCACGGCCTGCGCACGATCGGCGCACCCTA
This sequence comes from Dendrobates tinctorius, assembly GCF_039654945.1. Taxonomy (NCBI): domain Eukaryota; kingdom Metazoa; phylum Chordata; class Amphibia; order Anura; family Dendrobatidae; genus Dendrobates; species Dendrobates tinctorius. The sequence continues at coordinate 40,742,781 of NW_027361788.1, forward strand.
TGCTAAAGATAGGGTGCGCCGATCGCAGGTGCCGCTGTCCGCTAGGAGGCGGCGCTACAAGGAAGGGGCGGGCACGCCGGGCAGAGAGCCGGATCGGGGGCGGAGCTACCCCCGGCCGTGCGCGCGCTGAAAATGCGCTAATGTGAATGCGCTAATGAAAATGCGCTAATGTGAAACCGGCCTAAGGCAAAAGACTGCAGCTTCGGTCCCCTCCTCCCCTCTCATAGCATGTGCACATACAGCAATGGAAGGCCGGTTTCACATTAGCGCATTTTCAGCGCGCGCACGGCCGGGGGTAGCTCCGCCCCCGAGCCGGCTCTCTGCCCGGCGTGCCCGCCCCTTCCTTGTAGCGCCGCCTCCTAGCGCACAGCGGCACCTGCGATCGGCGCACCCTATCTTTAGCATAGGGTGCGCCGATCGTGCGCAGGCCGTGCGCTAGTTGCGCTTTGACCTGCGCTGCGCACTTTTGACGGTGCGCCGTGCGCGCCAAAATCAAACTTTTCGGATTTTGGCGCGCACGGCGCACCGTCAAAAGTGCGCAGCGCAGGTCAAAGCGCAACTAGCGCACGGCCTGCGCACGATCGGCGCACCCTATGCTAAAGATAGGGTGCGCCGATCGCAGGCGCCGCTGTCCGCTAGGAGGCGGCGCTACAAGGAAGGGGCGGGCACGCCGGGCAGAGAGCCGGCTCGGGGGCGGAGCTACCCCCGGCCGTGCGCGCGCTGAAAATGCGCTAGTGTGAAACCGGCCTTACTTTGCTGAGAGAGGGGAGGATTGGGCTGCAGCTGCATTCTTCTACCTGAGGCTAAGTGCACACGTACTTTCTTGCCCTGTGGATTTTTCCGCGTAGAATGCAAGAAATCCGCAGGTCAAATGACCTGCATTTTTCCTGCGGATTTCTTTCTTTTTTCTTGCGGTTTTCTTGCGGTTTATGTGCGGATTTCCCCTGCGGATTTGGAGAATGGAGCAGGTGGAAAACCGCACAAAAGAAGTGACATGCTGCATATTTTGAACCACAAGAAAATCGCGCATAAAAATCTGCAGCGTCTGCACAGCGTTTTTTTTTTTTTTTCTATTGATTAACATGCTACTGTACATCACAATGCGGATATGCAGCATTTCTGCGCGGTAAAATCCGCTGCGGATCCGCTGGATATCTGCATCATGTGCACATGGCCTTACATTGCGGTATGTGTACATGCTGTGAGAGGGAAGGAGGGGGGTGAAGCTGCAGTCTTCTGCCTTACATTGCTGTATGTGTACATGCTGTGAGAGGGGAGGAGGGGGCTGCAGCTGCAGTCTTCTGCCTTGTAATGCTGTATGTGTACATACTGGCATGTGGAGGAGGGGGCTGCAGCTGCAGTCTGCTGCCTTATATTGTTGTATGTGTACATACTGGCATGTGGAGGAGGGGGCTGCAGCTGCAGTCTGCTGCCTTATATTGTTGTATGTGTCCATACTGGCATGTGGAGGAGGGGGCTGCAGCTGCAGTCTGCTGCCTTATATTGTTGTATGTGTACATACTGGCATGTGGAGGAGGGGGCTGCAGCTGCAGTCTGCTGCCTTATATTGTTGTATGTGTACATACTGGCAGAGGGGAGGAGGGGACTGCAGCTGCAATTTTCTGCCTTACATTGCAGTATGTGTGCATACTGGGAGAGGGGAGAAGGAGGCTGCAGCTGCAGTTTTCTTTTTTACATTGCTGTATGTGTACATGCTGTGAGAGGGAAGGAGGGGGGTGAAGCTGCAGTCTTCTGCCTTACATTGCTGTATGTGTACATGCTGTGAGAGGGGAGGAGGGCGCTGCAGCTGCAATCTTCTGCCTCAGGGCTCATACTCACTGATGCGAAAATCGGATGAGTGCAATCCGATTAAAAATCGGATTGCACTCTGGCCAATGTTAGTCAATGTGTGACATCTCATTTGCGATTTTTTTTCCCATCCGAAATTGGACTGGGAAAAAAATCGCAGCATGCTGCGATTTTCGGGTGAAAATCGCCAATGCAAGTCAGTGGGTGCGATAAAAAAATCGGACAGCACTCAGACCAAGCGAGTGCTGTCCGATTTATACGCTTGAAAAAAGCCGGCAATTCATCTCCGGCTACATGTTAGAATAGAATAGATAGAATAGATGTATACACATAGAATACATAGATATATACATGTCAGTGACACACACATATATATGTAGATAGATAGATAGATAGATAGATAGATAGATAGATAGATAGATAAGTCGGTAATTCATATGCAGCTATACAGTAAAATCACACTGACATGTTAGAATACAAAAGATAGAATACATGTATGTCAGTGAGACACACACACATATATATATATATATATATATATATATAATAGAGAGATACATAGTAAAAATAGGTGATAATTCATTTGTCGTGTTTAGTAAAATCACACTGACAGCTCACAAAACAATAGATACACATAGAATACATATATATATATATATATATATATAGTACATATGTCACTGACACACACATATATACATTGTATATATATTAATTATGCAATATATATAGATACATATATACTGTATATATATATATGTACAGTAATATATACATATAATAAATATCTGTCATATATATCTAATATATATGTAAATATATACACAAAATTATATATATATATATATTTTTTTTTTTTTTTTTTACCGTATATACTCGTGTATAAGCCAAGATTTTCAGCCCATTTTTTTGTCGCCCTCTCGGCTTATACATGAGTCATATACCTGGGGGTCGGCGGGGGTGTCAGAGATCATACTGACCCCCCCTGGCGTGGTCTCTGCAGCCCCCCCCCCCGATTCTCCCACGGTCTCCCTTCCTGCCTTCAGCGGTCACGTGGTACCGCTCATCAAACTCATTAATGTGCGCATATTCATGAGTTTAATCAGCGTTACCACGTGACCGCTGAAGGAAGGAAGAGCTGCCGTAGACCGTGGGAGTCTATGGAGCAGCATATGGGAGCAGCATGTGGGGGGCATATTCTATGGAGCATCTTATCGGTGCATATTTTGTGGGGCAACCTTTTGGGGCATATTCTATGGGGCAGCATATGGGGGCATATTCTATGGGGCAGCATATGGGGGCATATTCTATGGGGCAGCATATGGGGGCATATTCTATGGGGCAGCGTATGGGGGCATATTCTATGGGGCAGCATATTGGGGCATATTCTATGGGGCAGCAGCATATGGGGGCATAGTCTATGGAGCAACATATGGGGGCAGCATATGGGGGCATATTTTAGGGAGCAGCATATGGGGGCATATTCTGTGGAGCAACATAAGGGGGCATATTCTATGGAGCAGCATATGGGGGCATATTCTATGGGGCGGCAGTATATGGGGGCATAGTCTATGAATCAGCATATGGGGGCAGGATATGGGGGGATATTCTATGGAGCATCTTATGGGGGCATAGTCTGTGGGGCAGCATATGGGGGCATATTCTATGGGGCAGCTTATGGGGGCACATTCTATGGAGCAGCATATGGGGGCATAGTCTACGGGGCAGCATATCGGGGCATATTCTATGGAGCAGCATATGGGGGCATATTCTGTGGGGCAGCAGCATATGGGGCATAGTCTATGGAGCAGCATATGGGGGCATATTTTATGGGGCAGCATATGGGGGCATAGTCTATGGGGCAGCATATGGGGGCATAGTCTATGGGGCAGCATATCGGGGCATATTCTATGGAGCAGCATATGGGGGCATATTCTGTGAGGCAGCATATGGGGACATATTCTATGAGGCAGCATATGGGGGCATATTCTATGGGGCAGCATACGGAGGCATAATCAATGGAGCAGTATATGAGGGCATAATCTATAGAGCATCATATGGGGCATAATCTATGAAGCATCTTATGAGGGCATAATCTATGGAGCATTTTATGGGGCATAATCTATGGAGCATCTTATGGGGGCATAATTTATGGGGCATATTCTATGGAGCATCTTATGGGGCCATAACCTTTATGGAGCATTATATGGGGCATATTATTCTATGGAGCATCTTATGGGGGCATTATTAACCTTTGTGCAGCTTTATATTGGGTGTATTTTGTATGGAGCATCTTATGGGGCCCATCATGAATTGTATGGAGCATTATATGGGGCTCCTGATTCAATATGGATATTCAAAAACATTTAACCTACTGATGTCTCAATTAATTTTACTTTTATTGGTATCTATTTTTATTTTTGAAATTTACCAGTAGCTGCTGCATTTTCCACCCTAGGCTTATATGCGAGTCAATAAGTTTTCCCAGTTTTTTTGTGGCAAAATTAGGGGGGTCGGCTTATACTCGGGTCGGCTTATACACGAGTATATATGGTATATGTAATATATATAATAGTTATATCCATTATATATATATATATAGAATAAATATACATATTATATATATATATATATACACACACATATATATACACATATAGTATATATCTAATATTATATATGTAATATATATTATATATTTAATATATAAATATATTATATATAGACATATTATACAGTCATGGCCAAAAGTATTGACACCCCTGCAATTCTGTCAGATAATATTCAGTTTCTTCCTGAAAATGATTGCAAACACAAATTCTTTGGTATTATTATCTTCATTTAATTTGTCTTAAATGAAAAAACACATAAGAGAATTAAGCAAAAAGCAAAACATTGATCATTTCACACAAAACTCCAAAAATGGGCCGGACAAAAGTATTGGCACCCTCAGCCTAATACTTGGTTGCACAACCTTTAGCCAAAATAACTGCGACCAACCGCTTCCGGTAACCATCAATGAGTTTCTTACAATGCTCTGCTGGAATTTTAGACCATTCTTCTTTGGCAAACTACTCCAGGTCCCTGAGATTTGAAGGGTGCCTTCTCCAAACTGCCATTTTTAGATCTCTCCACAGGTGTTCTATGGGATTCAGGTCTGGACTCATTGCTGGCCACCTTAGAAGTCTCCAGTGCTTTCTCTCAAACCATTTTCTAGTGCTTTTTGAAGTGTGTTTTGGGTTATTGTCCTGCTGGAAGACCCATGACCTCTGAGGTAGACCCAGCTTTCTCACACTGGGCCCTAAATTATGCTGCAAAATTTGTTGGTAGTCTTCTGACCTCATTATGCCATGCACACGGTCAAGCAGTCCAGTGCCAGTGGCAGCAAAGCAACCCCAAAACACCAGGGAACCTCCGCCATGTTTGACTGTAGGGACCGTGTACTTTTCTTTGAATGCCACTTTTTTCTCCTGTAAACTCTATGTTGATGCTTTTGCCCTAAAAGCTCTACTTTTGTCTCATCTGACCAAAGAACATTCTTCCAAAATGTTTTAGGCTTTTTCAGGTAAGTTTTGTCAAACTCCAGCCTGGCTTTTTTATGTCTCGGGGTAAGAAGTGGAGTCTTCCTGGGTCTCCTACCATACAGTCCCTTTTCATTCAGATGCCGACGGATAGTACGGGTTGACACCGTTGTACCCTCAGACTGCAGGGCAGCTTGAACTTGTTTGGATGTTAGTGGAGGTTCTTTGTCCAACATCCGCACAATCTTGCGTTGAAATCACTTGTCAATTTTTCTTTTCCGGTCACATCTAGGGAGGTTAGCCACAGTGCCATGGGCTTTAAACTTCTTGATGACACTGCGCACGGTAGACACAGGAACATTCAGGTCTTTGGAGATGGACTTGTAGCCTTGAGATTGCTCATGCTTCCTCACAATTTGGTTTTTCAAGTCCTCAGACAGTTCTTTGGTCTTCTTTCTTTTCTCCATGCTCAATGTGGTACACACAAGGACACAGGACAGAGGTTGAGTCAACTTTAATCCATGTCAACTGGCTGCAAGTGTGATTTAGTTATGGCCAACACCTGTTAGGTGCCACAGGTAAGTTACAGGTGCTGTTAATTACACAAATTAGAGAAGCATCACATGATTTTTCGCACAGTGCCAATACTTTTGTCCACCCTCTTTTTTATGTTTGGTGTGGAATTATATCCAATTTGGCTTTAGGACAATTCTTTTTGTGTTTTTTCATTTAAGACAAATTAAATGAAGATAATAATACCAAAGAATTTGTGTTTGCAATCATTTTCAGGAAGAAACTGAGTATTATCTGACAGAATTGCAGGGGTGTCAATACTTTTGGCCATGACTGTATATATATCAAATATATATGTGACAAATACAATTAGTCTAGTGTTGGTTCTAAATTGTGGACATGTATTTAATTAATAAATGATTATTTCAAGGAACAAAATGGCGTGGGGTCCCCCTATAATTTAGAGACAGCAACACTATACTAATTGTATTTATCAATGACATCTCTCTCTCTCTCTCTCTCTATATATATATATATATATATATATATATTTACAATATATATTTAATATGTCTAGCTTATATATATATATATATATATATGTCTATATAGCAGGGGCCTGCATAGGAACTTCGCTGCTCCCAGCTACAGTCCAATGGCGCCTTCGCTGCCGCCTCTTTTTTTGCCACCACCCCAATTTGGGTTACCGCCCCCTTTTGGGACTCCACCCTCTTTTGGGCAACTACTCCATTGTGGGATACCACCCCCTTGTGGGATTCCACCCCCTTTTTGGCAATCATCCCTGTATGATGGCTCACCAGGCCACCTGACAGTCCAGATCCACAGACGGACAGTAGCTCCCCCAATGCAGTGCCATCACTGACTCTGCAAACACACGTGGCCTGTCTGTGTGCTATTCAGGACGTCCGTCCCCACTTTGGAACCGTACAGCACACACGTCTCAGCTATTTTACCATGAAGGCCTGCTGCACAAAGTCTCTCCTGCTTGTTGCCTGCCCTTAGCAGTGGTTTCCTAGCAGCTCTTTTGCCATGAAGGCCTGCTGCACAAAGTCTCCTCTTAACAGTTGTTGTAGAGATGTGTCTGCTGCTAGAACTCTGTGTGGCATTGACCTGGTCTCTAATGTGAGCTGCTGTTAACCTGCGATTTCTGAGGCTGGTGACTCGGATGAACTTATCCTCCGCAGCAGAGGTGACTCTTGGTCTTCCTTTCCTGGGGCGGTCCTCATGTGAGCCAGTTTCTTTGTAGCGCTTGATGGTTTTTGCCACTGTACTTGGGGACACTTTCAAAGTTTTCCCAATTTTTCGGTCTGACTGACCTTCATTTCTTAAAGTAATGATGGCCACTCGTTTTTCTTTACTTAGCTGCTTTTTTCTTGCCATAATACAAATTCTAACAGTCTATTCAGTAGGACTATCAGCTGTGTATCCACCAGACTTCTGCACAACACAACTGATGGTCCCAACCCCATTTATAAGGCAAGAAATCCCACTTATCAAACCTGACAGGGCACACCTGTGAAGTGAAAACCATTTCCGGTGACTACCTCTTGAAGCTCATCAAGAGAATGCCAAGAGTGTGCAAAGCAGTAATCAAAGCAAAAGGTGGCTACTTTGAAGAACCTAGAATATAAGACATATTTTCAGTTGTTTCACACTTTTTTGTTAATTATATAATTCCACAAGTGTCAATTCATAGTTTTGATGCCTTCAGAGTGAATCTACAATTTTCATAGTCATGAAAATAAAGAAAACTCTTTGAATGAGAAGGTGTGTCCAAACGTTTGGTCTGCACTGTGTGTGTGTGTGTGTGTGTGTGTGTATATATATATATATATATATAACACTATGACTTATCTCAGCTAAGACAAAGCCTAGATCCTCAGGCTACATTCACACCATGGGCGAAGCCAGGATCAAACCTGGGGGGGGGGCAGAACCTCATACTGCACACCTCAGCTGCTGTAGAACCTCATACTGCACACCCCTACATTTGAAAATAAAGCCTGCACCTTAAGAAGATGTGGTGATGAATGCAGTCTAGTTATTCCAACTATCAATTGATGTTGATGTGTTACTGAAGACGAGCAATGCCTGTCCTGGGCGTCCTTTTTGGCAGCTATGAGGTGTACCTGACTGGTGCTAAAAAAAAAAGGAGTGTTAGTCTGTGTGCTACCCGAGTTTCATTCTATTTGGTACAGATAAGATATGGATAGACAGATATGGATAAATGGATAGAGCAGATTTCTAATCTGCTTTTGCTATTGAAAACATTATCTATAAGCTCAAAAGCCTTTCAGGTGATTCGGTTTTTTAAAAAGCTGATCAGCTTTTGCAGCTGAAAAACGTATCCTCAAAAAACGCAGGAAAAATGCTGTGTGTGAATGTAGCCTTAGATCAGGAATAGAACAGCCATTTATAGGACATTTCATAACTTTCCCAAATTCCTATGAAAAAATATTCAGCACATTTTGCATTGACTTACTGTACCCAATTTATTATATATTTTCTTAGTCGGAGTCAGTCCATTTTATACCGACTCCGACTCCATCAAGATGAGCACCGACTCCACGACTCCGACTCCACAGCCCTGGTGGCAAGGTCTGAATAAGTCCCTCAGAGAAGAGGTAGGAGTGCTCACAGAAACTATAAGAGGTCTTCTGCGGGAGAAGTGGGACGAAGACTTACAGCAGCCAGGCCTGAGTGATGAACAGAGTGAAGACAAGAAGAAACTGGAGAGTATGGAAGCAGAGATGATCCATATGCAAGAGAAGCTTGCTGCTGCAGAGCATGCTAAAAGGCAAGCACAGCAGGAAAGAGATGAACTGGCTGATGTGATTGCCAACAACAGTGGTAAAGATGCTCTGGCTTTGGAAGAAAAAAGGCGGTTAGAATCTCGCATTGTTCAGCTTGAAGAAGAAGTGGAGGAAGAACACGGCAACGTTGAATTAGCCAATGACAGGCTGAGAAAGGCTACACTTCAGGTTGACCAGATGAATGCTGATCTGAAGACAGAACGTAGTAATGCTCAGAAGAATGAGAGTGCCCGTCAGCAATTAGTTTGCCAGAATAAGGACTTAGAAGCAAAGGTTGCACAACTGAAGGAACGGCTTGATGCGGAAACTAAAGGGCGACAATCGGCAAGCAAACAAGTACGTCTTAGGCTAGTTTCACACTAGCGTTTATGAGCGCAGCGACGGCCTGCGCACAGTCGTCGCTAAGCCCCGCCCCCTGCAGCGCCCCTGCCGGTAGCTCCGCCCACCGGCGCATGACGCTGCATGCGCCCTGCGTCCCCTATCTTTATCACAGGGGGCGCAGGCCATGCGCAGTATGCGTTTGGCGGCGCATGCGTCCTTTTGACGGTGCGCCGACCTGCGCCAAACGCAACCTGCTGCAGTTTGGTTGCGTTGGCGCACCGTCAAAAAGGCGCATGCGCCGCCAAACGCATACTGCGCACGGCCTGCGCCCCCTGTGATAAAGATAGGGGACACAGGGCGCATGCAGCGTCATGCGCCGGTGGGCGGAGCTACCGGCGGGGGCGCGGCAGGGGGTTGGGCTTAGCGGCGGCCGTGCGCAGGCCGTTGCGCTCATAAACGCTAGTGTGAAACTAGCCTTACAGAGAAAAAACTGAAGGTTGTACTAAGGCAAATGGATGATGAGAGGTGTAGTTCGGAGCAGTACAAAGACGGGGCGAAGGGAAATAATGTGCGTCTGAAACAGCTGAAATGCCAGGTGGAAGAAGCAGAGAAAGAGGTTCAACGTGCCAATACGTTGCACCGTAGATTACAGTGTGTACTGGAGGATGTTACAGAGACAGCAGGTGCAATGAACCGTGAGGTTAATGCACTGAAATCAAACTTAGACGTGGTGGGGTACCATTTGTTACCAGACGCTTAGATAGAGAAAGGATGGTGACGACGCAGTCAGACCGTGACTGGAGGGTCAAAGACAACGACCGATATTCTGACCACTGGGGGCGGGGGAGGCCCAACGTAGGGATGAGGCCGTATGATAGATGGAGATGGTTCTCTTGACCTGTGGGGCAGGGTGTAATAAGTGCCTGGTCTCGGGATCCTGGTGTAATGCTGTGTGTTCAACCCCACAAGTTTGAACAGAGGGGGGAGGTATGTGGTGTAGTGACCACTGTGCCCGCTAGGGGGTGCTGTGTGGGTGTCCCAGGATGAACGGATAGCCTTGTCCAGAGTGGTAATAGGAGCAGGGTGCTAAAGGATCGCTATGTATCTCAAGGTGGGTGGCCTTGGGATGGAGGCTTGCTTATGTGCTGATCAGCAGAGCAGATCTTTCGTTCCAATGTGTCAGGGAGAAGTCTCCAGGTAGTTGATGAGATGGGCGGAACCAGTTACCTACAAACCCACCCAGGGGGTGTGTTTAAGAACGCTATTATAAAGTGTGTATGAGTGGTTGAAGGACCTGTGATGAGGTCTTAGCCATGTGACCCGGTGGGCGTGGCTACGGACCATATAAGGTGGCCAGGGTAGGTCACATGAGTGAATGCAGGGACCCAGTTGGTCCGTTTTGGAAGGTCCTATCTGAGAGAGATGGGGCTGTCTTCCTGACAGCAAGTGAACGCTGTGTTTAATGGCTGCACGTGCCTGATAGTTCCCTGGAGGAAATGAATGTCTGCAGTATGGAGAAGCAGCCATGAGGTAAACCCTGAGAGGGGATATAACTGTGAGTCTAAGAGAGCCTGCGTGTGGCATAACCTGTGTGACCACAGGGATAACAGAGTGAAGCTCTGTCATGGACGCTATGCTGTTAATATGAACTTTATGTTGCTAGTCATGGTTTATGATGCCTAAATAAACCGCATGGACTGTGATTGTTTTATGGAAAACCCGTGCTGGATGTGATTATTTGGCTGCCAAGCGAGTATCCCCTACCCGAATTACAGCGCTACCTTACAATCTATATTACATAATTATATATATACAATTATATATATATAATAATATTGTATATATATATATATATCTATATATCTAATTATATTTTATTATATATAGTTGCAGTCTTCTTCCTTTCATTGCTGTATGTGTACATACTTGGAGACGGGAGGAGGGGGCTGCAGCTTCAATCTTCTGCCTTACATTTTAGTATGTGTACATGCTGTGAGAGGGGAAAATGGGGCTTAAGCTGCAGTCTTCTGCCTTACATTGCTGTGAGAGATGAGGAAGGGAATGCAGCTGCAGTCTTCTGCTTTACATTGCTGTAAGTACATTGCTGTGAGGGGGAGAGGAGCAGGAGGCAATATCCGATTTGTATCAGTGCTAGGAGGGAAGACTAGAATCTCCACATGGGAGGGCAGACCCATGTAGCTGCATACATCAGGCCATCAGATCACAGCTTGGTAGGGCGCACTTATTTTTCCATCTATTAGGGATTATGTTACAGTGTCCGGGAACTTCGCTTACTTCCAGCATTTACTGCTTCCACGTGGCACAGTGATGTGATTATTACCCAATTAGTAATGGATTCCTACAGGGGGCGGACGGCCATATTACTAGAGAGCAAAGTCATATACTACTGTAAGGGCAGAGATACACTGGCGAATTTTTCGTCCAAGAATCGGAATCGTAAAACTTGCCCTGGCCGGCACCTCTCCTGACCTGAACTTGACAGCTGCATATTAATCCATCACGCTGTCATGCTCAGGTCAGGAGAGGTGCCGGCCAGGGCAAGTTTTACATCCGATTCTCAGATGAAAAATTCGCCACTGTGTCTAAAGAGTCCACTGAGCACATAGAACTGGATTGTAGTCGTGCTGGGGGTTGTAGTGTTCCATGTTTAGAATATAACACAACTGTTTTATGGTCTCATCCAGGGGTCAGGTGATGCTGGGAGTTGTAGTGTTCTAGTATTATAATCCCATAGATGGTGCGAGCTGTATGTATGGAAGGTGTAGATGGCTGAAGCCTATATTCTGTACCATACAGATGGCGGTGCTGCCAGCGACATTATCATCTGATAGACGTCACACTAATGTACTCTTATGTGACCTGACAGAAGCCCCCGAAGAGGAGTGAGCCCACCACCATGCCATGACTCGAGAGCTGCTGGGGAGCAGAAGAACAGTTGTCCTCGCCGCCTCCTCCCTGTCGTACTGTCAGGAAGGGGCGCCAACAAGTCACTTTGTCTTTCCATTCACTGACAGCAAGCAGAGATCTGACGCACAGAGGAAATAAAAGTATATCACCAGGTTGCAATAAAAGACTAACATTCGATGAGCGAAAAATGATGAGGACAGTCCTCATTAGCGCATATGGATGCTATGGAGAGAGTGTCTGTATTAATGCTGGAGAGGAGCTGCTGTAGGAACGTGTCGGCCTCTTGAGAGCTCCCATGAATAAAGGAGATATGAGACTATAGCACAGTACATGTTTTTCTTGTTCATACTGGAATGTGCATATTGTAGATTCAGACTGAAATCAGCAAAACCACGAAGGAAGGAACATATGAAACAAGGAGGAAAGAAACAGGCCAGCATGTGTGTTACACCTTAGATTCCTCATGCACCTTTACTCTGATGACAGCTTCACACCCGTTTTATCATTCTCCCCAGAAGCTTCATCAGGTCACCACCTGGTTGGCTTCCAATGAACAAGTCATGTAATCAGGAGCTCATTTGTGGAATCATCAGCCGTCTAAGGGTACGTGCACACGCTGCAGATTGGGGTGCGGATTTGGCAGCGCGGATTTTGTAAAATCCGCAGGTAAATTTGCAGGTCAAAAGACCTGAGGTTTTACCTGCGGATTAGCCTGCGGTTTTGCCCTACGGTTTTTCATCTCCACAATGGAGGAGATGACAAACCGCAGTGGAATCCGCAGAAAGAATTGACCTGTCAATTCTTTCTGCGGTTTCGAAACCGCAGGAAAACCGCGCGGAAAAATCTGCACCGTCTGCACTGCGGTTTTTAATATCCATAGGATATTATGGTACTGTACACCGCAGCAAAAACTGCGGCGTAACCGCAGCAGAATCTGCAGCGTGTGCACACACCCAAAGTGGTTGTGGCCATCAGTTGTGTTTTTCAGAAACATTTTTAGTCCTCGGCTCCATACAGTGCTGAGTCCTATTACACAACTGTTATAAGCCATAATATGGCAAGAACCAGTCAAGTAAGTCAATGAGAAACAACAGCCCATCATTACTGTAAGATATGAAGCTCAGTCAGTCCAGAAAATTGCTAGAACTGGAAGGTATCCTCAAGTGTAGTTGTTCTGCCTTCATACACGTTGACACGGTGTGCAATTCAGCATACAGCATAAACCACTGTTCTGTGTTCCAAATAAGCAGACTGTTCTCTGTAGTCTAACTTGTTTATTGGTGAACAGTATAGAACATGTACAGTAAAACTATAAGGAATACAAACGACATGGGTAAGTATTGGGCAGATGATCACACAGCTAACAATTATATAAAGTGTACAGTGATGCAAACATTACATAGGGATACAGAGTCTCTGATTACATTCACTGTGAACTGGCAGCTAAACAGTTAAAGACATCTCATAACATCTCCTGACTACTAAACAGTAACTAACACCTCTGTAAATCACTCCATTGCAAGAAAACACTGATTCTTACCAGATATGCTTTACCCAGATAGCGACTCAAGTAGAGAAGTTACAGGAAAACAAAGGTTAACAGGAGGACAAAAATAACACGTGCGTCCTATGAGATACACAAATGGAAAATGACATCTCCCTCATCCCAGAATACACTGCTTCGTTCGCACACTGCATGGCTTCAATCCCACAGTGCATTGCTTCTGTTAAAGGCACAGGCTGTAAATACTATTTAAGACACAGCTATAAATTCATCCACCACTAGATGGTGCTACTGTATAACTAACCCAGCACATAATACAAAACATATTGCCGTATTCAGAGCACATAACTCAACAGACTGCCCTATATCCACAGGGCAGAACAGTAGTAATCAAAACCATCAATCGCTTTAGTGAGAATGGCTCACATGAGAAACATTGCAGGAAAGGAAGTCCAAGAATTGAATCTGCTGCAGAGGATAAGTTCATCAGTTACCAGCCTCAGAAACTGCAAATTGACAGCAGCTTAGAAAACAGGCCTCATAAGTGAAGCACAGACAGCAGACACATCTCAACATAAACTGTTCAGAGGAGAATGATACAAGTCTTTTATGGTCAAATTACTCCAAAGAAGTAAAAACTTTGGTGGAAAACAAGAAGAGACTTGTATGAGCCAAGAAATACAAGTATCGAAAATAAGATTAGTGGAATAAATTGTGGTATGATGAGTCAAAATGTGAGATTTTTGGCACCAACTGCCATGTCCTTGTAAAACGCAGAAAAGGTGATGGTTTCCGCATGGTGTGATAGTGTTGGGACACTAATGATTTATTCCACATGGCTACCACAGCTTTCTGCAGTGACCGCCATCCCATGTAGTTTATACTTAGTGGGACCAACATTTGTGTTGCAACTGGACAATGACCCAAAACACCTCCCAGGTGATGTGACCAAGATGGAGAGGGATGCAGGCTGCGTCAGATGACATGGCCTAATGACTTGGGATGAATTGGACACACAGTGAAGGCAAAGCAACCAACAAGTGCTCAGCACTCCTGGGAGCTACAGCAGTACTGTGACAGGTGATGACCTGATGAAGCTGCTAAGAGAATGTCAAAAGGGGTGTAGAGTTGTCATCAGAGTAACGGGAGGAACTGAAGGTGTAACACATATTCTGGCTTATATAACGTGTGTTTCTTTACTTCTGATTTTCAGATGTTCCTTCCTTCAAGGTTTTGCTGTCTTCAGTCTGAATCTACAATGTGCACAATCCAATGAGAACAAGGAAAACCATTGCATGTGCAGGAGTGTCCAGATGTTTGACAGATACTGTATGTTTTCTATAAAACACTAGACAAGTGTAGATCCTCGAATTCATCACCCTCCTCATAAAATGGACTTGTGTGGAGAGTGTTGTGGGCATGCTCTGTGACATGCACAGAGGTTACTGTGCAGAGAGGGAGGAGGATCTGTGCTGTTCTCATCACTCATTATAATACACAGAGGTTACTGTGCAGGGGGGGGAGGACCTGTACTGTTCTCATCACTCATTATAATACACAGAGGTTACTGTGCAGGGAGGGGGGAGGACCTGTGCTGTTCTCATCACTCATTATAATACACAGAGGTTACAGTGCAGGGAGGGGGGAGAACCTGTACTGTTCTCATCACTCATTATAATACACAGAGGTTACAGTGCAGGGAGGGAGGAGGACATGTACTGTTCTCATCACTCATTATAATACACAGAGGTTACTGTGCAGGGAGGGGGGGAGGACCTGTGCTGTTCTCATCACTCATTATAATACACAGAGGTTACAGTGCAGGGAGGGGGGAGAACCTGTACTGTTCTCATCACTCATTATAATACACAGAGGTTACAGTGCAGGGAGGGAGGAGGACATGTACTGTTCTCATCACTCATTATAATACACAGAGGTTACTGTGCAGGGAGGGGGGGAGGACCTGTACTGTTCTCATCACTCATTATAATACACAGAGGTTACTGTGCAGGGAGGGAGGAGGACCTGTACTATTCTCATCACTCATTATAATACACAGAGGTTACAGTGCAGGGAGGGAGGAGGATCTGTGCTGTTCTCATCACTCATTATAATACACAGAGGTTACTGTGCAGGGAGGGAGGAGGACATGTACTGTTCTCATCACTCATTATAATACACAGAGGTTACTGTGCAGGGAGGGGGGGAGGACCTGTACTGTTCTCATCACTCATTATAATACACAGAGGTTACTGTGCAGGGAGGGAGGAGGACCTGTACTATTCTCATCACTCATTATAATACACAGAGGTTACAGTGCAGGGAGGGAGGAGGATCTGTGCTGTTCTCATCACTCATTATAATACACAGAGGTTACTGTGCAGGGAGGGAGGAGGATCTGTGCTGTTCTCATCACTCATTATAATACACAGAGGTTACAGTGCAGGGAGGGGGGAGGATCTGTGCTGTTCTCATCACTCATTATAATACACAGAGGTTACAGTGCAGGGAGGGAGGAGGATCTGCGCTGTTCTCACTCATTATAATAAACGTTACTATGAAGGGAGGGAGGAGGATCTGCACTGCTCTCATCACTCATAATACACAGACGTTACTGTGCAGGGAGGGGGAGGACCTGTGCTGTTCTCATCACTCATTATAATACACAGAGGTTACAGTGCAGGGAGGGGGGAGAACCTGTACTGTTCTCATCACTCATTATAATACACAGAGGTTACAGTGCAGGGAGGGAGGAGGACATGTACTGTTCTCATCACTCATAATACACAGAGGTTACTGTGCAGGGAGGGGGGAGGACTTGTACTGTTCTCATCACTCATTATAATACACAGAGGTTACAGTGCAGGGAGGGAGGAGGATCTGTACTGTTCTCATCACTCATTATAATACACAGAGGTCACTGTGCAGGGAGGGAGGAGGATCTGTGCTGTTCTCATCACTCATTATAATACACAGACGTTACTATGAAGGGAGGGAGGAGGATCTGCATTGCTCTCATCACTCATAATACACAGACGTTACTGTGCAGGGAGGGTTGAGGACCTGTACTGTTCTCATCACTCATTATAATACACAGAGGTTACTGTGCAGGGAGGGGGGAGGACCTGTACTATTCTCATCACTCATTATAATACACAGAGGTTACTGTGCAGGGAGGGAGGAGGATCTGTGCTGTTCTCATCACTCATTATAATACACAGACGTTACTGTGCAGGGAGGGGGGAGGACCTGTGCTGTTCTAATCACTCATTATAATACACAAAGGTTACAGTGCAGGGAGGGGGGAGAACCTGTACTGTTCTCATCACTCATTATAATACACAGAGGTTACAGTGCAGGGAGGGAGGAGGACATGTACTGTTCTCATCACTCATTATAATACACAGAGGTTACTGTGCAGGGAGTGGGGAGGACCTGTACTGTTCTCATCACTCATTATAATACACAGAGGTTACTGTGCAGGGAGGGAGGAGGATCTGTGCTGTTCTCATCACTCATCATAATACACAGAGGTTACAGTGCAGGGAGGGAGGAGGATCTGTGCTGTTCTCATCACTCATTATAATACACAGAGGTTACAGTGCAGGGAGGGAGGAGGACCTGTACTGTTCTCTTCACTCATTATAATACACAGAGGTCACTGTGCAGGGAGGGAGGAGGATCTGTGCTGTTTTCATCACTCATTATAATACACAGACGTTACTATGAAGGGAGGGAGGAGGATCTGCACTGCTCTCATCACTCATAATACACAGACGTTACTGTGCAGGGAGGGTTGAGGACCTGTACTGTTCTCATCACTCATTATAATACACAGAGGTTACTGTGCAGGGAGGGGGGAGGACCTGTACTATTCTCATCACTCATTATAATACACAGAGGTTACTGTGCAGGGAGGGAGGAGGATCTGTGCTGTTCTCATCACTCATTATAATACACAGACGTTACTATGAAGGGAGGGAGGAGGATCTGCACTGCTCTCATCACTCAATACACAGACGTTACTGTGCAGAGAGGGAGGAGGATCTGTGCTGTTCTCATCACTCATTATAATACACAGAGGTTACAGTGCAGGGAGGGAGGAGGATCTGTACTGTTCTCATCACTCATTATAATACACAGAGGTTACAGTGCAGGGAGGGAGGAGGATCTGTACTGTTCTCATCACTCATTATAATACACAGAGGTTACTGTGCAGGGAGGGAGGAGGATCTGTGCTGTTCTCATCACTCATTATAATACACAGACGTTACTATGAAGGGAGGGAGGAGGATCTGCACTGCTCTCATCACTCATAATACACAGACGTTACTGTGCAGGGAGGGTTGAGGACCTGTACTGTTCTCATCACTCATTATAATACACAGAGGTTACTGTGCAGGGAGGGGGGAGGACCTGTACTATTCTCATCACTCATTATAATACACAGAGGTTACAGTGCAGGGAGGGGGGAGAACCTGTACTGTTCTCATCACTCATTATAATACACAGAGGTTACTGTGCAGGGAGGGGGGAGGACCTGTACTGTTCTCATCACTCATTATAATACACAGAGGTTACTGTGCAGGGAGGGAGGAGGACCTGTACTGTTCTCATCACTCATTATAATACACAGAGGTTACTGTGCAGGGAGGGAGGAGGATCTGTGCTGTTCTCATCACTCATTATAATACACAGAGGTTACAGTGCAGGGAGGGAGGAGGATCTGTACTGTTCTCATCACTCATTATAATACACAGAGGTCACTGTGCAGGGAGGGAGGAGGATCTGTGCTGTTCTCATCACTCATTATAATACACAGACGTTACTATGAAGGGAGGGAGGAGGATCTGCACTGCTCTCATCACTCATAATACACAGATGTTACTGTGCAGGGAGGGTTGAGGACCTGTACTGTTCTCATCACTCATTATAATACACAGAGGTTACTGTGCAGGGAGGGAGGAGGACCTGTACTATTCTCATCACTCATAATACACAGAGGTTTCTGTGCAGGGAGGGAGGAGGACCTGTACTATTCTCATCACTCATTATAATACACAGAGGTTACTGTGCAGGGAGGGAGGAGGACCTGTACTATTCTCATCACTCATAATACACAGAGGTTTCTGTGCAGGGAGGGAGGAGGACCTGTACTATTCTCATCACTCATTATAATACACAGAGGTTACTGTGCAGGGAGGGGGGAGGACCTGCGCTGTTCTCATCACTCATAATACACAGAGGTTACTGTGCAGGGAGGGAGGAGGATCTGTGCTGTTCTCATCACTCATTATAATACACAGAGGTTACTGTGCAGAGAGGGAGGAGGATCTGTGCTGTTCTCATCACTCATTATAATACACAGAGGTTACAGTGCAGGGAGGGGGGAGGATCTGCGCTGTTCACATCACTCATTATAATACACAGAGGTTACAGTGCAGGGAGGGGGGGATCTGTGCTTTTCTCTTCACTCATTATAATATACAGAGGTTACTGTGCAGGGAGAGAGGAGGATCTGTGCTGTTCTCATCATTCATTATAATACACAGAGGTTACAGTGCAGGGAGGGAGGAGGATCTGTGCTGTTCTCACTCATAATACAGAGGTTACAGTGCAGGGAGGGAGGAGGATCTGTGCTGTTCTCATCACTCATAATACACAGAGGTTACAGTGCAGGGAGGGAGGAGGATCTGCGCTGTTCTCATCACTCATTATAATACACAGAGGTTACTGTGCAGGGAGGGAGGAGGACATGTACTGGTCTCATCACTCATAATACACAGAGGCTACTGTGCAGGGAGGGAGGAGGAGCTGTGCTGTTCTCATCACTCATTATAATACACAGAGGCTACTGTGCAGGGAGGGAGGAGGATCTGCGCTGTTCTCATCACTCATAATACACAGAGGTTACTGTGCAGGGAGGGAGGAGGATCTGTGCTGTTCTCATCACTCATTATAATACACAGAGGTTACAGTGCAGGGAGGGAGGAGGATCTGTACTGTTCTCATCACTCATTATAATACACAGAGGTTACAGTGCAGGGAGGGAGGAGGATCTGTGCTGTTCTCATCACTTATTAAAATACACAGAGGTTACTGTGCAGGGAGGGAGGAGGATCTGTGCTGTTCTCATCACTCATTATAATACACAGAGGTTACAGTGCAGGGAGGGGGGAGGATCTGTGCTGTTCTCATCACTCATTATAATACACAGAGGTTACAGTGCAGGGAGGGAGGAGGATCTGCGCTGTTCTCACTCATTATAATACACAGAGGTTACTGTGCAGGGAGGGAGGAGGATCTGCGCTGTTCTCACTCATTATAATACACAGAGGTTACTGTGCAGTGAGGGAGGAGGATCTGTGCTGTTCTCACTCATTATAATAGACAGAGGTTACTGTGCAGGGAGGGAGGAGGATCTGCGCTGTTCTCACTCATTATAATACACAGAGGTTACTGTGCAGGGAGGGAGGAGGATCTGCGCTTTTCTCACTCATTATAATACACAGAGGTTACAGTGCAGGGAGGGAGGAGGATCTGCGCTGTTCTCACTCATTATAATACACAGAGGTTACAGTGCAGGGAGGGAGGAGGATCTGTGCTTTTCTCACTCATTATAATACACAGAGGTTACTGTGCAGGGAGGGAGGAGGATCTGCGCTGTTCTCACTCATTATAATACACAGAGGTTACTGTGCAGGGAGGAGGAGGATCTGTGCTGTTCTCATCACTCATTAAAATACACAGAGGTTACAGTGCAGGGAGGGAGGAGTATCTGTGCTGTTCTCACTCATAATACACAGAGGTTACTGTGCAGGGAGGAGGAGGATCTGAGCTGTTCACATCACTCATTATAATACACAGAGGTTACAGTGCAGGGAGGAGGAGGATCTGCGCTGTTCTCACTCATAATACAGAGGTTACTGTGCAGGGAGGAGGAGGATCTGTGCTGTTCTCATCACTCATTATAATACACAGAGGTTACTGTGCAGGGAGGGAGGAGGATCTGCGCTGTTCTCATTATAATACACAGAGGTTACTGTGCAGGGAGGAGGAGGATCTGTGCTGTTCTCACTCATTATAATACACAGAGGTTAATGTGCAGGGAGGGATGAGGATCTGTGCTGTTCTCACTCATAATAACAGAGGTTACTGTGCAGGGAGGAGGAGGATCTGTGCTGTTCTCACTCATAATACACAGAGGTTACTGTGCAGGGAGGAGGAGGATCTGAGCTGTTCTCCTTACTCTCTTATAATACATCTGTACAGAATCATTTTTGCACACTTAGACTATTTTCTGAATTCTTATAGAAGTGAATGGAATAAAGAGTCACACATGGGCAGCCTCCTCTACATTCACAGTAGCTCACGTCGGGCCCCGTTCTTGAGATAGGTGTGGGGCCCAAGTCCCAGAAGTGTGCGCTGACCCATAGACAGCCATCCTTGCACCGCCACATTTCCAATCCAGAAAGCTATAATAGACTATGCCTATGGCTGCAAGTGCTGAGCCAGGAGAACAGCTGCTCTGGAGCATAAACTGAGGCTCTTATCAAGGAAAGTTCTGTAAAAAGGACAATAAAACGTATTTTATTCTAAAACTTGGTAACAATTTATCTATAAGTTTTTCACTTAGTAAAGAAAATGACTTCTGCCCTTTCAGAACCACATGCAGTTGGTTAGAAGCAACTTGTCCGTACGATTATCTGTTTGCTATTGATTTTGGGATATTTTTGCTGGAAACAAAGTATTGTGTGTTTTTGCTCATTTTGTTGCTCGCATGAGCCTGCCTGTCTAGTTGCATTGGCCGCTGCTTACTGATGTGCCTGGCAGGATATGTGGCAGTGTCACACTCACTCCGACGCATCCCTGTCATCTCTGAGGCATCTCATTTCCGCATGAACAACAAGTTTAATGACCATTGTTCTAACAAAATAAGTTTTGCTGCTGGAAGCATCATGTGCTTAAGGGGTTAACCCCATTTCTCTGGTGCAAGAAGAGAAGAAAGCACGGGGCATCCATGGGTCCTAGAATCTGTGGCAATGAGACAATGCACCAGCCATATAGAGTCCTCAGTATTGGCAGGAGCATTCTCATCATAGACTATGTCTACTTCTAAGACCCCCGTCACTGCTCTGGAGACCACAGCATCATCCTCCACTATACAACGCAGCTTCCTTACAAGTGATCACTTGCAGCTTCCTTCCTCTATAAGGGCAGTTTCACACGTCCAGATAAATCCGGTACCGGAAAAACCGGTACCGGAGCTGTCCGTGTGCATACAGAGGTCATCCGTGTGACATCCGTGTGCTGTCCGTATGCTGTCCGTGTCCGTGTTTTTGAAAAATTATTTTTAATGTTAACCCTTTAACTTTTAAAAATGCACACGGATCGCACACGGACAGCATCCGTGTGCGGTACATGTTTACACGGACCCATTGACTTGTATGGGTCCGTGTGATTCGTGCTGTTGCACAAAAACGGACATGTCAGCGTGTTTTGCACACGGACACACGGTCTGTGAAAACACGCTGACATCTGCATAGACACATTCCTGAGAATGTGTCTACGTGTGTCAGTGTCTCCGGTACGTGAGAAAACTGTCACTACACGTACCGGAGACACTAACGTGTGAAACTGCCCTAACAGATGATCACATGCAGCTTCCCTCCCCTATAACACGTGAACACTTGCAGCTTCCCTCCTCTACAACAGCTGATCACTTGCAGCTTCCCTCCTCTATAAAAGATGATCACTTGCAGCTTCCCTCCTCTATAACAGATGATCATTTGCAGCTTCCCTCCCATATAACACGTGATCACTTGCAGCTTCCCACCTCTATAACAGATGATCACATGCAGCTTCCCTCCCCTATAACAAGTGATCACTTGCAGCTTCCCACCTCTATAACAGATGATCACATGCAGCTTCCCTCCCCTATAACAAGTGATCACTTGCAGCTTCCCTCTACAACAGCTGATCATTTGCAGCTTCCCTCCCCTATAACACGTGATCACTTGCAGCTTCCCTCCTCTATAACAGATGATCATTTGCAGCTTCCCTCCCATATAACACGTGATCACTTGCAGCTTCCCACCTCTATAACAGATGATCACATGCAGCTTCCCTCCCCTATAACAAGTGATCACTTGCAGCTTCCCACCTCTATAACAGATGATCACATGCAGCTTCCCTCCCCTATAACAAGTGATCACTTGCAGCTTCCCACCTCTATAACAGATGATCACATGCAGCTTCCCTCCTCTATAACAGATGATCATTTGCAGCTTCCCTCTCATATAACACGTGATCACTTGCAGCTTCCCACCTCTATAACAGATGATCACATGCAGCTTCCCTCCCCTATAACAAGTGATCACTTGCAGCTTCCCACCTCTATAACAGATGATCACTTGCAGCTTCCCTCCTCTATAACAGATGATCATTTGCAGCTTCCCTCCCCTATAACAAGTGATCACTTGCAGCTTCCCACCTCTATAACAGATGATCACTTGCAGCTTCCCTCCTCTATAACAGATGATCATTTGCAGCTTCCCTCCCCTATAACACGTGATCACTTGCAGCTTCCCTCCTCTATAACAGATGATCACTTGCAGCTTCCCTCCTCTATAACAGATGATCATTTGCAGCTTCCCTCCCCTATAACACGTGATCACTTGCAGCTTCCCTCCTCTATAACAGATGATCACATGCAGCTTCCCTCCCCTATAACAAGTGATCACTTGCAGCTTCCCACCTCTATAACAGATGATCACTTGCAGCTTCCCTCCTCTATAACAGATGATCATTTGCAGCTTCCCTCCCCTATAACACGTGATCACTTGCAGCTTCCCTCCTCTATAACAGATGATCACTTGCAGCTTCCCTCCTCTATAACAGATGATCATTTGCAGCTTCCCTCCCCTATAACACGTGATCACTTGCAGCTTCCCTCCTCTATAACAGATGATCACTTGCAGCTTCCCTCCTCTATAAAAGATGATCACTTGCAGCTTCCCTCCTCTATAAAAGATGATCACTTGCAGCTTCCCTCCTCTATAACAGATGATCACTTGCAGCTTCCCTCCTCTGTAACAGATGATCATTTGCAGCTTCCCTCCCCTATAACACGTGATCACTTGCAGCTTCCCTCCTCTATAACAGATGATCACTTGCAGCATCCCTCCTCTATAACAGATGATCATTTGCAGCTTCCCTCCCCTATAACACATGATCACTTGCAGCTTCCCTCCTCTATAACAAGTGATCACTTGCAGCTTCCCTCCTCTATAACAGATGATCATTTGCAGCTTCCCTCCCCTATAACACGTGATCACTTGCAGCTTCCCTCCTCTATAACAGATGATCACATGCAGCTTCCCTCCCCTATAACAAGTGATCACTTGCAGCTTCCCACCTCTATAACAGATGATCACTTGCAGCTTCCCTCCTCTATAACAGATGATCATTTGCAGCTTCCCTCCCCTATAACACGTGATCACTTGCAGCTTCCCTCCTCTATAACAGATGATCACTTGCAGCTTCCCTCCTCTATAACAGATGATCATTTGCAGCTTCCCTCCCCTATAACACGTGATCACTTGCAGCTTCCCTCCTCTATAACAGATGATCACTTGCAGCTTCCCTCCTCTATAAAAGATGATCACTTGCAGCTTCCCTCCTCTATAAAAGATGATCACTTGCAGCTTCCCTCCTCTATAACAGATGATCACTTGCAGCTTCCCTCCTCTGTAACAGATGATCATTTGCAGCTTCCCTCCCCTATAACACGTGATCACTTGCAGCTTCCCTCCTCTATAACAGATGATCACTTGCAGCATCCCTCCTCTATAACAGATGATCATTTGCAGCTTCCCTCCCCTATAACACATGATCACTTGCAGCTTCCCTCCTCTATAACAAGTGATCACTTGCAGCTTCCCTCCTCTATAACAGATGATCAGTTGCAGCTTCCCTCCTCTATAAAAGATGATCACTTGCAGCTTCCCTCCTCTATAACAGATGATCATTTGCAACTTCCCTCCTCTATAAAAGATGATCACTTGCAGCTTCCCTCCTCTATAACAGATGATCATTTGCAGCTTCCCTCCCCTATAACACGTGATCACTTGCAGCTTCCCTCCTCTATAACAGATGATCACTTGCAGCTTCCCTCCTCTATAACAGATGATCACTTGCAGCTTCCCTCCTCTATAAAAGATGATCACATGCAGCTTCCCTCCTTTGTAACAGGTGACCACTTGCAGCTTCCCTCCTCTATAACAGATGATCACTTGCAGCTTCCCTCCTCTATAAAAGATGATCACATGCAGCTTCCCTCCTTTGTAACAGGTGACCACTTGCAGCTTCCCTTCTCTACAACAGGGGATTTCCAGTAGCTTATCTCAACATTTACAGCTCCAGTCCAGTCTAATGGCTGCATCTGGTAATGTTTTTGAGCTGCAGTGAGGGCTGAACTTGCAATACCAGACACAACCATTGGCTATGAGTGGCACTGTTACTGTAAGATTGCAGCCATGTTTTTCTAATCTAATTAAAACCTTTTACACTTCTTTTCTGTGAGCAGTTTGGAGGTGACAGCTCTAACTAGACCTGGAGGCAGCTAATATTCCCGGCCTGATGTGCAGTTTTCCAGGGGGAGCTGGTAATTGGTTTGTCTGGAGGTTGCATACACACATCTTCTGCTCTCACTTTATAGATAACACCAGTTAGTTCTGTTAATCCCTGAGCTTTTATTTCTGCAAAATCTTAGTGTAAAATCATTGCAGATTCCTAGTGGATCCACAGGGGGCGATGTTAGCTATCCTAAAGCTGGAGTCACACATAGCGACTCACCAGCGATCCCGACAACGATATCAAGGTGTCAAGATCGCTGGTAAGTCACTATGTGATCGCTGGTGAGCTGTCACACAGACAGCTTCACCAACGATCAGCACAGCGATGCCGAGCGCCCGGCATCGCTGTGTTTGTTAGCACTGATGCCATATCCCTGTAAAAAAATAGAATTAAATAAAAAATATTGTTATTCTCACTTTCCGACGTCCCGCGCAGCATTCCCGCCTCTCTCCACGCTCCGATCCCAGTAATCCTTTGCGAGAATGTCACGGTCTCGCGGCAGCGCAACGTCTCGCGGTCATTCGTGCAAAGGATCACTGGGACCGGAGCGTGGAGAGAGGCGGGAATGCTGCGCGGGACGTCGGAAGGTGAGAATAACAATATTTCTTATTTTATTTATTATTTGTTACACCTGATTGCTGGGCTCCCGCCTGTCACACACAGCGATGCGTGCTGGCCAGCGGGAGACCAGCGACCAAAGAAATGTCCAGAGGTTTCTTCCAGCGATCAGCGATACCGGCAGGGGGGCTGGTTGCTGATCGCTGTCACACACAGCTATCTTGCTGGTGAGATCGCTGTTACGTCATAAAAGTTGTGACTCAGCAGCGATATCGCTACCGAGATTGCTATGTGTGACTCCCGCTTAATCTTCTGTGCTGGGATTTCATGTCTCACCAGCTTTCCTTTCTTCTGACAGCAGTTCCCTTTCCACTCGAATCACTTCTTCCTACAAAATGAGCAGCCCCACTGAAATACTCTGTGCTGCTGACCTTCCACGTCCCGTACGGCCCCGCACTCACATGCAAAGTATAACCACTGGTCTCAATTGAGACAGATGCTCGTGGTCTGAAATATTCTGTGCTGCTGTGCATCCCTAATTACAGGCTGTTCTTCTCTTACGCCGTAATTATCCTTCACTGTTCACTGTCACTTTTCATTAATAATTTTTTTTTTTTTTTTTGCACGTTTTGGATTAATGGGAGATGCCAAAAATAGTCTGGTTATTGCTAATAAGTAATATGTCTGATGATGAATGAGAGAAGCGGACCGGATAATGGAGGAAGCGCTGTGTGGTGGGCAACAGCGTCCCCAGCGAGTCAGGCCAAACGGGGTACTGCAATCATAACCCACAAACCACTCCATGGTAAATGTGCTTCAAAGGCAACATGCACTGATGTATTGTATTAGTGATTAGTCATATAGTCTAATTATGTCACTGTTTCCTGGAAACATCCCAGAAGTCCCACTGCATACCGAAAACATCCCACAAGACCCACCATATACTGGGAACACCCCACAAGACCTGCCGTATACTGGAAACGAGAGAAAAAAAAAAGGGCTTACCAGCTCACTTGAAAACAGCCTGTGGTGTGTGGGAGCAAGGAATCACGTCGTCCAGCGTGTAGTTACTCCAGAGAAAAAGAAAAAATTCCAGCTACTATAAGATCCATTTATTGAGTGAAAAGTAAGACAGAGTTCACGTGATTGTCTCTATTACGCGTTTCCAACACCCACACTGTGTTCTTTATCAAAAAGCTTTTTGATAAAGAACACAGTGTGGGTGTTCGAAACGCGTAATAGAGACAATCACGTGAACTCTGTCTTACTTTTCACTCAATAAATGGATCTTATAGTAGCTGGAATTTTTTCTTTTTCTCTGGAGTATACCGGAAACATCCCTCGAGACCCGCCGTATACCGGAAACACCCCACAAGACCCGCCGTATACCGGAAACACCCTACAAGACCCGCCGTATACCGGAAACACCCCACAAGACTGGTCGTATACCGGAAAAACACCGCACAAGACCGGTCGTATACCAAAAACACCCCACAAGCCCCGCCATATACTGGAAACACCCCACATGCCCCGCTGTATACCGGAAACACCCCCAAGACTCTGTATACCGGAAACACCCCACAAAACTCACCGTATACCGGAAACGCCCAAGAAGACACACCATATACTGGAAACACCTCACAAGCCCTGCCGGAAACACCCCACAAGACCCGCTGTATACCGGAAACACTGCACAAGACCCGCCGTGTACCGGAAACACCCCACAGAACCTGCCGTATACCAGAAACACCCCATAAGACCCGCCATATACCGAGAACATCCCAGAAGACCCACCGTATACCGGAAATGCCCAAGAAGACATGACATATACTGGAAACACCCCACAATATCTGTCTTATAGTGGAAAAACACTCCACAAGACCCACAGTATAGCGGGAACACCCCACAATATCTGTCTTATAGTGGAAAAACACTCCACAAGACCCACAGTATAGCGGGAACACCCCACAAGACCCACCGTATATCGGGAACCCCCCACAAGATCCACCGTATACCACGAACACCCCACAAGACCTACCATATAGCAGGAATACCACACAAGACCTACCATATACCGAGAACACCCCACAATTTCCTCTGTATACCAGGAACACCCCACAAGACCATCCGTATACCGGGAACACCCCACAAGACCATCCGTATACCGGGAACACCCCACAAGACAATCAGTATACCGGGAACACCCCACAAGACCAGCTGCTGCTCTCACCCGCCATCTGGCCATCTCAATGTGGTCCTGGTCACAGTTGCTCTTTTGCCCGTTTTACGTGGCATCCATTACCTTTTCTTGTGTGTGGTCATAGTCCTGATATGTGGACACTCGCTATGACAGCACGCGCAGAGTCTGCTGTGTCCGTGCACTTACACTTCCCTCCTTCTTCCCTCAGATATGGAGACATGGTCCCGGACACCATAGCTGGGAAAATCTTTGGTTCCATTTGCTCACTCAGCGGAGTGCTGGTGATCGCTCTGCCTGTCCCTGTCATCGTATCGAATTTCAGCCGTATATATCACCAGAACCAGAGAGCTGACAAGCGGCGGGCGCAGCAGGTGAGGCTGCACCTGAGGTTTGCTTCACTTTTCTCTAAATGTACTTTCTGCAATTGTAGTACCACTTTTCACCACTATGTCTTGCTACAATCTCCATAGACTATAATGCAACAGCGCCCCCATTAACCAAATATTCGTCTGAAATTAAAAGTCAATGTTGTCAATCATCGTCTCACTTTTGTTTCTTTTGCTTTTTGCAGAAAATCCGTTTGGCCAGAATTAGACTGGCAAAAAGTAACACGACCAACGCTTTCCTGCGCTACAAGGAGAGTGGCGGCCTGGAGGTGAGGGCAGCACGTGTGAATTGGGATCAGTAGGATGGAGGTAAACGTAAAAAACCTAGAAAAAATGTTTTGTTCACTTCTCTGCGCAAACCCTGCATCTGAAATACCTGGACAAGACCTAATGACCTGTTGGTGCTGCAAATAAAACCCTGCCATTTTAACCCCTTCAGGCTATATACAGTATGTGTATATTGTATATAATCAGGAGTTGAGCCCACTCCATGCAGGGCAGATTCCGGCTGTATTACACAGCTGGCATCAATGTCTAACAGCAGCAATCGCAGACGGCTCACTCTGATTGCTGCTGTTATCCACTTAAGTGCTGCAGTCAATCTCTGACAGCGGCATTTAGGCCGCTCAATCCTGTCCAGACACTAATCGGCCCCAGAAAAAAACACAATTGTTGCCATGTTGGTACATCTGTGGATCCATACTGCAGAGTTGGGATTTATAAGAGGCCATGATTTTCGTATATACTGCAATACTGTTGTATCGCAGAATATTAAACAAGTCATCAAGCGATCGCCGGTTCACGTCCTTAGGGGGGGACTAAAGAATAAAACGTGATAAAAGATAAAAAAGGTAACAAAAAATACAAAACATAAAAATTCCTGAAAGTTCGTTTTACGAAAATTGTTTAACCAATGTGACAAATGTCGTAGCAAAAAATTGAAATGTCAAAATTGCCATTTTTTTCCCCATCATAGCACCTTGTGCAAAAAATGCAATCAAAAGCGATCAAAACGCTGAACATACCCCAAAACGGTATCAATAAAAAAACACTTGGCTGAGAAAATGCAAGCCCTCATATAGGTACATCGAATAAGGCCGGGGTCACACTTGCGAGTGTGATGCGAGAAATTAGCGCATCAATACCTGGCACTGTCACCGCCACTCGGGACCGGAGTGTGCGGCTCCATGTATTGCTATGCAGCTGAACGCTCCAGTCCCGAGTGCTGGCGGCAGTGCCGGGTATTGACGTTAGAGACTCGCGCAAGTCTGACCCCAGCCTAAGGAAGTAAATCTCCGGGTCTCAAAAAATGGCGACGCAAAACAAATTTTTTTAAGAAGGTTCCAAATTTTTGGTTCACTAAATAGCTATATAAGTTTGGTATCGCCATACTCGCACGGGCTTGGAGTAATTTATTGTTCGGTTGATTTTTCCACACAGTGAACACCATAAAAACAAAAGGAAAAAAAACTATTCGGAATTGCATTTTTTTTCTCCCATTTTACGGAATTTGCTATTTTTTTCTCATTTATCACTACATTATACGGTAAAGTCAATGCCGTCATTCAAAACTACAACTTGTCCTGCAAAAAAACAAGACCTCATACGGCTATAAAAAAGTTCTGTCTCTTGGAAGAAAGTGAGGAAAACTGTCTGGAATATACTCGCTACTAGAGTTGAGCTACTTTAGTCGGATCGGATTTCGTGAAACAAAATTTGTTTCAGATGAAACTGGTCCGACTAGGGCAAAAAAAGTCGGAGTTTCGTCCGAAACCCGACCCCAATGCAAGTCAATGGGAAATAAAAGTTGACATTGAGCGAATGACATTCATCCACTCAATGCTGACTTTTATTCCCCATTGACTTGCATTGGGGTCGGGTTTCGGACGAAACTCCAACTTTTCTTGCCCTAGTCGGACCAGTTTCATCTGAAACAAATTTTGTTTCATGAAACCCGATCCGACTAAAGTCGCTCAGCTCTACTCGCTACAGATCTGCTCCCAGAATTATAAATGCAGCTCTGGATGTGACTAGAGCAAGATTTGGAATATGCCAAGGTACATAACGTTTAATCTGCATTTTTTTTTGTACTGTAACACGATGTTCGAGAGAGAAGCTGTGAAGTCCTGCACTGCAGGGAAATCAATAGTAAGGATTCGGCAGTGGGGACGGAATAAGGACAAGACGTTATATTGGCAGCTGGCATAGGAAGGGGTAAGGTGAAGAGATGCAGACAAGCTCTTAGGGAGAAATCGGAGCCTCCTCAGAGGTCAGAGAATGACAAAGAGAGGGGAAGAGGAAGATGAGAGCTGACGGGAGGCAGGAATACAATGAACAATAGCATTTGCTTGCTGTCTCCTATCTGAGGCATGCTGGGAGTTGTAGTTCTACAACCACCAAACTGGAGACCACTGCTGTAGATCAATGTTCTCCAACCGCTGCCAAAACTACAACTCCCAGCATGGAGGGAGATCACTGCTGTACATGCAGCTGCTCAAATAAAAAAAAGTTCCAAAAGTTTCCTTAGAGGGGTTGTCCACTTTTGGGAACTTTTTTTCTTTACTTAAATGCATGTATTCGGGCCTAAAAATAATTTTTGCCATTGGTTTACATTAAACATTTTGCACTGTTTTTCTTTTACAGACCTTTTGTTTTTAGGCACGTTAACCTTTCATGGGATCTGTGGGTATAAATCAGCAAAGAGAAGCTCAGAAAATGCCACATAAGAGTTCTAAACTCCCCGTCAGACCGAGCTCACTGACGGATTCTCAGACAACTCATTCTACAGCCAGCAATAGGCAGTGTGACACACGGAGGCTGGAGAAGGCAAAGGGTGCAATATCTTTAATGAGATTCAATGGCAAAAATTAGTCTTAGACCCAAATACTTGCATTTAAGAAAAAAAGAAATGTCCCCAAAGATGGACAAAGCCTTTCACCCCTTCTGTCCGCAGCCAGTTTTCGTTTTTGCTCTTCTTTCTTCTTTTTTTTTTTTTATATAAAATAGAATAAAAGCTGGCAATTCATCTGCCACGTACAGTAATATCACATAGTGACAGGTTAGAATAGATAGAATAGATATATACACATAGAATACATATATATATATATATATAGATGTCAGTGACACACACACATATATATATGTATTAAATCAGAAAAAAACAAGCAGCACTTCAAAAATTAAAGTGAAAAAACATGTATGTATTCGGTATGCATGTATACCGTATGTATATACAGTACAGACCAAAAGTTTGGACACACCTTCTCATTCAAAGAGTTTTCTTTATTTTCATGACTATGAAAAATTGTAGATTCACTCTGAAGGCATCAAAGCTATGAATTAACACATGTGGAATTATATAATTAACAAAAAAGTGTGAAACAACTGAAAATATGTCTTATATTCTAGGTTCTTCAAAGTAGCCACCTTTTGCTTTGATTACTGCTTTGCACACTCTTGGCATTCTCTTGATGAGCTTCAAGAGGTAGTCACCGGAAATGGTCTTCCAACAGTCTTGAAGGAGTTCCCAGAGATGCTTAGCACTTGTTGGCACTTTTACCTTCACTCTGTGGTCCAGCTCACCCCAAACCATCTCGATTGGGTTCAGGTCTGGTGACTGTGGAGGCCAGATCATCTGGCGTAGCACCCCATCACTGTCCCTCTTGGTCAAATAGCCCTTACACAGCCTGGAGGTGTGTTTGGGGTCATTGTCCTGTTGAAAAATAAATGATGGTCCAACTAAACGCAAACTGGATGGAATAGCATGCCGCTGCAAGATGCTGTGGTAGCCATGCTGGTTCAGTATGCCTTCAATTTTGAATAAATCCCTGACAGTGTCACCAGCAAAGCACCCCCACATCATCACACCTCCTCCTCCATGCTTCACGGTGTGAACCAGGCATGTAGAGTCCATCCGTTCACCTTTTCTGCGTCGCACAAAGACACGGTGGTTGGAACCAAAGATCTCAAATTTGGACTCATCAGACCAAAGCACAGATTTCCACTGGTCTAATGTCCATTCCTTGTGTTCTTTAGCCCAAACAAGTCTCTTCTACTTGTTGCCTGTCCTTACAAGTGGTTTCCTAGCAGCTATTTTACCATGAAGGCCTGCTGCACAAAGTCTCCTCTTAACAGTTGTTGTAGAGATGTGTCTGCTGCTATAACTCTGTGTGGCATTGACCGGTCTCTAATCTGAGCTGCTGTTAACCTGCGATTTCTGAGGCTGGTGACTCGGATGAACTTATCCTCCGCAGCAGAGGTGACTCTTGGTCTTCCTTTCCTGGGGCGGTCTTCATGTGAGCCAGTTTCTTTGTAGTGCTTGATGGTTTTTGCCACTGCACTTGGGGACACTTTCAAAGTTTTCCCAATTTTTCGGACTGACTGACCTTCACTTCTTAAAGTAATGATGGCCACTCGTTTTTCTTTACTTAGCTGCTTTTTTCTTGCCATAATACAAATTCTAACAGTATATTCAGTAGGACTATCAGCTGTGTATCCACCAGACTTCTGCACAACACAACTGATGGTCCCATCCCCATTTATAAGGCAAGAAATCCCACTTATTAAACCTGACAGGGCACACCTGTGAAGTGAAAACCATTTCCGGTGACTACCTCTTGAAGCTCATCAAGAGAATTCCAAGAGTGTGCAAAGCAGTAATCAAAGCAAAAGGTGGCTACTTTGAAGAACCTAGAATATAAGACATATTTTCAGTTGTTTCACACTTTTTTGTTAATTATATAATTCCACACGTGTTAATTCATAGCTTTGATGCCTTCAGAGTGAATCTACAATTTTCATAGTCATGAAAATAAAGAAAACTCTTTGAATGAGAAGGTGTGTCCAAACTTCTATATATTACATAGAAGAAAAGCCGGCAATTCATGTGCCGTGTACTATAAAATCACTGCAGGAGCCGAAAGGATAGAAGAGATGGATTACGTATAGTAAATACAAATGGGTTAGTAAACCTACATACAAACAGAAGTCTTTGCCACAAGTATTAAAAAATCAATTTTATTGAGAAATTGAGAAAAAAAATTTTTTTATTTTTTTTTATGAAAATACTTAGAATACTCATGGGGAAAATAATCTAGAGACCACACCCACAGGAACTTTACCACTCTTAAATATACTTATTACTAAATAATTAATACCACAAAGAACAACCAAGTATAATCCAAAAAATAT
Organism: Dendrobates tinctorius; assembly: GCF_039654945.1. Taxonomy (NCBI): domain Eukaryota; kingdom Metazoa; phylum Chordata; class Amphibia; order Anura; family Dendrobatidae; genus Dendrobates; species Dendrobates tinctorius. The sequence goes on from NW_027361788.1 coordinate 40,776,185, forward strand.
ATAAATGTTTATTCAAAATATTTTTTTTCCTTAAAAATGCTTTTTAATACATCACATCAAATAACAGAGGCCACTGAACCACATATAATATGACATAACCACTGGTATATAAAATAAACCATGTATCGAATAATTGCACAATTCCCTTATTAGTCCATGTGTGCAAAATCCGCAATAAAATAAGATATATGTGCAAGAAAAAAAGTCTATAAAATACCATGGAAAATGGAAGTAAAAAATGTAAAATAAAGCACAAATGTACAATGAGAGAACTCCCTTAGGACAAACTAGATGACTGGTGCATGCTGAGAAAAAAAATGCATGTATCATAAAAGTGTATAGTTTCAATATGTATGCAAAAAACAAAACCTTGCCAAATGTGTCCAATTAATAACGGGTGCATAAATATAAATAGGACAAATTTACATGCATGTGCAAAAAAGTGTATTGCCTAAATAAATATGCAAGAAACTAAGTAAATGTTCCCAGGAAAATAATGTGCCCTACACCGTGAACCAGGCATTATGGGCCATAATTAATCTCATGTATAAAGACATTTGTGAACTAAAACTTACATCAGACCAGTGGCTGCCAAATTCACCCCAACGCATGTTTCGTGTCTCACTTCATCACTTGATTGTTCTTTGTGGTATTAATTATTAGTAAAGTTCTCTGTCCAACTTTATTTGTTTGTGGACATTTTTGTAATAATTTATTACTAAATAAGTGAAAAATCTTTTTCTCCTTTACATTCAAAACCCGTTTGTCAAAACAGCAGTATATACAACAAAAAATATTTCAGCTGATTTTTCCTAACCACAATAGCTCCGCATAATAGCATTTAATCCATGCACAGCACTTAAAAAATAATTTACAAACCAATGCTAGTATATTTAATCAATAAAAAAACCATGTTGCAGAGAAATCCTTGATTAATCTGGCTAGAAGCCTAGAGTGCTAAAGTGCCTATAGAATAACAAAGTGCATAGTGCTATTTAGGAAAAAGACATTAAATAAGCCGTAAGGATACAAATGGAGTCAAATGGTTAAAAGAGGGTAGACCCCTCAGGAAGAAGTTTAAGTGCGAAACGCGCATCGGGGCTCAGACTACACTTAAAGGTGATGATTTTACCCTCTTTTAACCATTTGCTGTGTGCATCCAGCACTCTAGGCTTCTAGCCAGATTAACACTAGACCTATCGGACTTGTCACCCCCCTAGAACTACCGCATGGAGTCATTTTGACTCCTGTCTTGTTTTCGTTTATTTTTAGAGTTTCTTGCTCATGGTATTGTTGTAACTTTAATTTTATAGAATGGTATAGAATGAAAAATAGCAAGAATATCGTCAGGCTTTAGCACACTTCTTCTAGCCATATTAGCAACTAGCAAAACTGCAGGCCGTATTCTACAGAAAATATGTAGTCCACTCGAGAGTTCACTGGTTCACTGACGGATGTGTATGTCAAGTATATTTGAAAAAAATGCTAATTATTATAAGTCTAAGCCAACATTTATTCTACACTTATTCTAAACATACAAGTAAATGAAAACTAAAAGAAATAATAACATTTAGCGACAAAGACTAGCAAAAAAAAAGTACCTTTTTTTTTTAAATTTACCTTTCATTACCAAAGGGAGTCATTTTGACTCGCTACTATATTTATAGTAGGGAGTCGAAATGACTGTAGACAGAAAAAAGGAGCATTCCAGCTTCTAAAATTATATACTTTATTCCAAAATAGAAATTTAAAATTCCATATCACAGCTTTCTCCCCACAGACAGGTGGATGTATGTCGGGCACTAGAACATCAGCTACGTGTTTCGATCCTTTGCGGATCTTTTTCACAGCTGTGAAAAAAGCTGGCTTTTACTATCTAGGATTTACAAATAGAATAGGTAGATATATAGATGTCAGTGATGAATACAATTAGTACAGTGTGTGTGCAGCTTACTGTACATGTATTTAATTAATAAAAGATAATTTTTTGGAAAAAATTAGTGTGGGCTCCCCAATTTTTGTAATCAGCAAAGAAAGGCAATGGCTGGGGGCTGATGTTTATAGCCTGGGAAGGGGGTAATGCCCATGGAGCTTCCCAGGCTATTACTATCAGCTCACAGCTGTATAATTAGCCTTTAATGGATATTAAAATGGGGGACCCCCAAAAACGAAATGACGTCGGGTCGCCCTATAATTAATAACCAGCCAAAGAAGGGGCCATGGATACTGCCCCTCCAGGCTAAAAACATCAGCTCTCATCTGCCCCAGAAAAGGCGCATCTCTAAGATGCGCCAATTCTGGCACTTGGCCTCGCTCTTGCCACTTTCCCTGTAGCGGTGGCAAGTGGGGTGATGTCACCTTTGTATTATCAGGTGACATCAAGCCCAGAGGTTAGTAATGGAGAGGCGTCAATAAGACGCCCTCATTACTAACCCAACAGTCACATTGTAAGAAAACACAGACACTCAGAAAAAAAGTCCTTTAATTGAAAGAATGACAAAGACTCCTTTAATAATCTTAATTAAACCATAATTATGTCCTCACCCTTTCCCCCGATACCTTCGTCTGACATCACCCTTTCTGACATCAGCGCGAGCACCGTGGGAAATTTTCCCACGGCACTCACACCGATGTCACATAGGTGAAGTGAATTCATTGGCCGTGAACTCGCAGGACCTGTCAGATGACACCGCGAGCAGGAGAACTTTCTCATGCCCACGTTGCCCTCAGACAGGGAATAGCAGTTCACAGGCAGACAATGAGCACACGGTACTCAGTGTCTGCTGGATGACAGGCTGCATGGTCGCATCAGGTAACCATGCAGCCTGCCATCTAGATGTAGCAGAGCTAGACCCGTCGTGGGACAAATGGATTAAAAGCATCTGCGGAAAGGTGAGGAATATTGTTGTATGTTTATTTTTACCTCTTTTGCAGATGACAAGGGCATCGGGGGAATGGGCGAGCTCATAAGTATGGTTTAATTAAGAATATTAAAGGAGTCTGTGTCTACCTTTCAATTAAAGGACTTTATTCTGGGTGTCTGTGTTTTCATACAATGTGACCATGGGGTTAGTAATGGGGGTGTCTGAGAGTTGATGTTTTTAGCCTGGGGGCCAGTATCAATGGCCACTTTCTAGGCTATTAATATCAGTCTGCATCTGTCTGCATAGCCTTTTCTGGTTATTAATTATAGGGGGACCCCATGTCAATTTTTGGGGGGTCCCACATTTTAATAGCCAGTAAAGGCTTTGAGCTGATATTAAAAGCCTGGGAAGCTCCATGGATATTACCACCTTCCCAGGCTATAAACATCGCCCCCCCACAGCTGTCGGCTTTCCCTCTGCTAGTTACAAAAATTGCGTGGGAGCCCATGCCATTTTTTTCTGACAAATTATCTTTTATTGATTAAATACATGTAAAGTAATTTGCATACACACTGTACTAATTGTATTTGTCACTGACATGTGTATATCTACCTATTCTATTTGTATTTACTATATGTAATCCATCTCTTCTATCCTTTCGGCTCCTGCAGTGATTTTACAGTATACGGCACATGAATTGCCGGCTTTTCTTCTACCTATGTTATATATACATACATATATATATTTGTGTTTCACTGACATCCATACAGTTGTGGCCAAAAGTATTGACACCCCTGCAATTCTGTCAGATAATACTCAGTTTCTTCCTGAAAATGATTGCAAACACAATTTCTTTGGTATTTTTATCTTCATTTAATTTGTCTTAAATGAAAAAACACTAAAAGAATTGTCCTAAAGCCAAATTGGATATAATTCCACACCAAACATAAAAAAGAGGGTGGACAAAAGTATTGGCACTGTTCGAAAAATCATGTGATGCTTCTCTAATTTGTGTAATTAACAGCACCTGTAACTTACCTGTGGCACCTAACAGGTGTTGGCAATAACTAAATCACACTTGCAGCCAGCTGACATGGATTAAAGTTGACTCAACCTCTGTCCTGTGTCCTTGTGTGTACCACATTGAGCATGGAGAAAAGAAAGAAGACCAAAGAACTGTCTGAGGACTTGAGAAACCAAATTGTGAGGAAGCATGAGCAATCTCAAGGCTACAAGTCCATCTCCAAAGACCAGAATGTTCCTGTGTCTACCGTGCGCAGTGTCATCAAGAAGTTTAAAGCCCGTGGCACTGTGGCTAACCTCCCTAGATGTGGACGGAAAAGAAAAATTGACAAGAGATTTCAACGCAAGATTGTGCGGATGTTGAATAAAGAACCTCGACTAACATCCAAACAAGTTCAAGCTGCCCTGCAGTCCGAGGGTACAGCAGTGTCAACCCGTACTATCCGTCGGCGTCTGAATGAAAAGGGACTGTATGGTAGGAGACCCAGGAATGCCCCACTTCTTACCCCGAGACATAAAAAAGCCAGGCTGGAGTTTGCCAAAACTTACCTGAAAAAGCCTAAAACGTTTTGGAAGAATGTTCTCTGGTCAGATGAGACAAAAGTAGAGCTTTTTTGGCAAAGGCGTCAACATAGAGTTTACAGGAGAAAAAAGAGGCATTCAAAGGAAAAAACACGGTCCCTACAGTCAAACATGGCGGAGGTTCCCTGATGTTTTGGGGTTGCTTTGCTGCCTCTGGCACTGGACTGCTTGTCCGTGTGCATAGCATTATGAAGTCTGAAGACTACCAACAAATTTTGCAGCATAATGTAGGGCCCAGTGTGAGAAAGCTGGGTCTCCCTCAGAGGTCATGGGTCTTCCAGCAGGACAATGACCCAAACACACACTTCAAAAAGCACTAGAAAATGGTTTGAGAGAAAGCACTGGAGACTTCTAAGGTGGCCAGCAATGAGTCCAGACCTGAATCCCATAGAACACCTGTGAAGAGATCTAAAAATGGCAGTTTGGAGAAGGCACCCTTCAAATATCAGGGACCTGGAGCAGTTTGCCAAAGAAGAATGGTCTAAAATTCCAGCAGAGCATTGTAAGAAACTCATTGATGGTTACCGGAAGCGGTTGGTCGCAGTTATTTTGGCTAAAGGTTGTGCAACCAAGTATTAGGCTGAGGGTGCCAATACTTTTGTCTGGCCCATTTTTGGAGTTTTGTGTGAAATGATCAATGTTTTGCTTTTTGCTTCATTCTCTTTTGTGTTTTTTCCATTTAAGACAAATTAAATGAAGATAATAATACCAAAGAATTTGTGTTTGCAATCATTTTCAGGAAGAAACTGAGTATTATCTGACAGAATTGCAGAGGTGTCAATACTTTTGGCCACAATTGTATATCTTTGCATTCTATGTGTATATATATCTTTTCTATCTATTCTATTCTAACTTGTCACTATGAATTTAATGTACGCGGCACATGAATTGCCGGCTTTTCAAAGGACACCAGTGTGTAAAAATTGGACACCTCTCACATGGTCCGAGTGCTGTGCGATTTTTTTCTCGCACCCATAGGCTTGCATTGGCGAGTCTCAGCCGAGTCTCGGTGACAATCACAGCATGCTATGATTTTACACTCATACTGAATTTGGCTGAGAAAATAAATGGTGATGTGAGCTGCCCCATAGATTAACACTGGGCGGAGTGCTATACAATGTTTTCTCGCATAGCACTCGCCCGTATTCTACGGTAGTGTGGACCTGGCCTTAAATGCAATTCCGCCATGGTTTTTTGCTTGTCTGGAAAACAATGTGGTAAAAGTTACTCTGATGCTCCAGGTCAGAATAATTATTGCAATAACAATCTTGTATAGATCTTTTATTTTTTTAAGTGGAGAAATTATTCAGAAATTTGTCCCATGTAAAGAGAGTCTGTCATCAGGTTTTGCTATGTAATCTTAGAGCCGCATTATGTAGGGGCAGAGAGCCTGATTCCAGCTATGTAACACTTACTGAACTACTTCGTACAGGTTTGATAAAATCCCTGATTTGTCTGTTGTAAATGTACAGTAGCAGTCCTCTGAATGCTGAGCTGTGTATAACCCCGCCCACACCCCTGATTGGCAGTTTTGTGTGCAGGTTGCCAATTCGTGATGGGGGTGGGGTTACACAGATTAGCCTGACTGGCCTGCAGGTGACACCTAGTTCAGCAATGATAATTTCCTGCTGATAAAAAACTGATTGTTTTGTAATTAGAGCACATAGCCTTATAACTGACACATCTCTGTAATAATGGTCTCTTTTCTTACATTATGCTGCCTGCAGATTAAATAGCAAAGTCCTGCTGCCAGATACCTTTAAATGCCGCTGTCAGAGATTGTACTGATTAGCAGCCATGGCTGGAGCTCATCTCTGGCCGCCAGCTATTTGACATATTCGGAATCAGGCTCCTGAGCCCTCTCTACATGCGATCACCCCCACAATCACATACAGGATCGGAGAGGATTCTCATCTCAGCATGGTTTGCTTCTCTGCAGGAGGACACTGAAATGCACGCCCTCTGCGTGAAGAACCGCTCAGCCTTCGAGCTCCAGCATCACCATCTGCTGCACTGTCTGGAGAAGACCACGGTAAGAATCTATAGACGGACCTGTATATATAGTGTATACAGCGCACTCCTCAGCTCCCCCTAGTGGTGAGTACAGGTAGACAAAACGTTATCCTTTAATTCTGATTATAACAAGTTATTATGGTAAGGATGGGTCGTAACTAGTATATCGGTTTGGGTATGATTGCTAACACCCCTCCCCCATCAGTCATTGTTCTAGTGACCGGTGGGAGTCTGACCTACTCCGATCCTGTAGATTTGTGATAACTTGTTGTAACCGGAATACTCATTTAAAGAGAGCATCTCAGTAGTTTTCTCCTTGCTCAGCCGCTACCTTTTGCTTCTGCTTTAGTCATATAACAAAAGAAGTTTAATCACTGCAAGTGCTGGATATAATTTACCTTTGCAGGAGTCATGGAGGAGGAGCCACTGGCAGAAGAGTCATGCTGCACAAAATCTTGTACTGTGGGTGGAATAAATCCAGCGTATGTACTGTTGTGTTATGGAGCATGAACAGAAGAAACATGGTGTACAAGGGTCCTCTACTTGCTTCCAACGCGTGCGAGCAAAGCTGGTACTATAAACCTAGCTGCCCGCTGCACTGGGACTAGAAGACAATGGCGCATGCGCAGAATTTACAATGGGCTCAGGAAGATTTCTGTTGGACTCCTGGACCTGAAGAAACCCAAACCGATGCAGGGAAGGGGCTGGGCTACCGTGACTCTTCTGCCAGGTGGCTCCTCCTTCCTGACTCCTACATGGTAATTTACATACAGCATGTATAGGAACACTTTGACTTGCAATTAGATGACATACCTCAGTTATTTGGAGGGTCCACATGCTTGGGGCCATATAGTGTAGGTGTCACAATCCGACGTCTGCACGGTGTAGGCTTGTATCGCTGTCTCCTTCTCTTTTTCTTTCTTGTTCCCAGTGCCACGAATTCACAGATGAGCACACCTACAGTGAAGCGCTGATGACCGAGTCTATCGGGTACCGGACCAGTCGCAGCACCTCCGTCTCCTCCCAGCAGGGTCTAACTACGTCTTGCTGCCCGCGACGAGCCAAGCGCCGTGCCATACGACTTGCTAACTCCACCGTCTCCGTCAGTCGTGGCAGCATGCAAGAGCTGGATACCCTGCATGTACAGAAGGGTCTCAGCCAGAGGTGAGCAAAAGATGCACTGGCAATTGTGACGATCTGTTCCCCACCTTTGTTAGTGAGAATGGAGCCTGATATGCCTTCTCCTATTAACAGTGCTAACTAGAATGGCCCCTATTGACACTGCCAGCCATGCCGTCTCCCAATAAACAGTGTTAGGAAGAAAGTGCCCCTTCAACACTGCCAGACAGGGCAGACCCCCATATCAGCCAGGCTTCCTTCCATAAACCGCACCAGCCACAGAGTGCCCCCATGTACAGTGCCAGACAGAAAATGCTCCCTTTTAGGGTAGGTTCACACTACTGTATTTTCTGTCTGAGTGCTGTTCATGGAAAAAAATGGACGTCACTCAGACTATTTGTTATTAGTTTCTTATATAGCATCATCATATTCCTCAGCGCTTTACAGACATAACCATCGCTGTCCCCATTGGGCTCACGATCTAAGTTCCCTATCAGTATGTCTTTGGGGTGTAGGAGAAAACCCAGAGGAAACACACGCAAACACGGGGAACACATACAAACTCCCTGCAGATGTTGTCCTAGAAGGGATTTGAGCCCAGGACCCCAGAACTTTAAAGCAACAGTGCTAACCACTGAGCCACCGTGCTGCCCGCACCTTGGTTGTTCAATGGGGCAGTGCAGATGTGCAATTTTTTTTCACAGACCAATTCTGTATGTGAATAAAATCGCAGCGTGCTCTAGTTTCTTCCATGTGTCAGATGAGACTCACCCATCCAAGTCTATGGGGGTGCAAAGAAAATGAGATTTCATAGGGATCAACCATACAGTATCCGATCTTTACGCATATATTGCAATTCTGTAACTTTGGAAACTGTAAATGGTCCTGTAAATGGTTAATAGCTGATGCTGTCAAAAAATATATGTATGCCATACAGATGACCAGTGAGAAAAAGGTCATCTGAGTTTTCTGAAATAAAAGAAGCGTGCCCCCATAAAAATCAGTGCCATTCAAAAAGTACCCCCCATTAATAGAAGCAGATGGAAAGTGTTAGCCAGTGAGTTCCCCCATTAACACGGGAACACAGTGGTGTCGTTAGTATAGAATACTCCCTCAAAATAGTATAAATGGTACGCAATAGATTATATCTGACACGTAAGCTGTATAACAAGTAGAATAGATGTTTCTATCAAGTATGGGATAATATACTGTATGTATACCCAAAAGTATAATAAAGGAGTTGTAATGCACCTGTGATAAGCAAATAGTTAATATTTTGAAACTGACAAAACCTTAAAAAAATAGCACTAAGCCCAATGGGAAATATAAATAGTTTTTATTAGTTGATTAATACAAAAAGGTTTAAAAGTGAAAGAAACGTATGAGGGGCCCCTGACAAAAGCTCGCGCTGAAACGCGCGTTGAGGCTGGTGTCATTACAGCAGGAAGAGTCACTCATGGGTAAGCTTTATACTATTTTTCACTGATTAATTTTTTCAAGTCCCAATGACACCTTTACTCCTACTGATGTGGATCTCCTCCTAATAGATATACTGAATGCGCAGTAGATGTTTGGTTCTTGCAACAAAAAAACTTTTGTATTTCATTATCTCCTTATTTGGCTATTCCTCATTGTTACTATTAACTACCTCATATATATATTATCATAAAGAAAAAATCATATCCATATAGACATCTACAGAGATGGGACATATTGTGATACTTTATGAGAAACTCCTGGAGTGGACCCACTGGACCGTGGCAAAGAACCTCCCACGGGCGAGCTGACCAGGTGGACCACCCCCTATACAGGGAGTGTTTGGGGCAGGCCCGCGGGTAACTATTACCACGGCAGCTGGTACCCAGGGCAGGATACAGGAGGCACGACAGGAGGGTGGAGAGGCTGGTGGAAGATCTCCCCAGGACGGGAACCAGGACGGCGAACGAGACTTGAATGGAGGCTAAACGGCAGGGTGCGGACATAGACAGGAGGGCGCAGCTGCAAGACAGCACAGGACAGAGTGGAGCCACGGACTAGCAGGACCTAGAAGAGAAAGGAGCAGAGATCACGGGTAAGCAGAGGACTGGAAAGAGGAAGCTGCAGGCAGAGGAGCGCACAGGGGAACTAGGAGCCAGAGACACTAGCTGGGCACAAGTGATCATCAGGCACCGCCAGGAGGAAGAGGCGGCCTGATATAGGGAATGTGCCTGGGACTTCCGGTTATGACCCCCTCCCAGAGCCGAGAGAAGGAGGAGACGCGCGCCTTCAGGGGAAATGGAGCGCGCGCCTGAGCAGAGTGGAAGCGCGCGCCTGGGGAGCAGGACACCAGGCAGGGGCGCACGCCCGACGGAGTGCAGGAGATGGGCGCGGCAACAGCTGCAGCAGCATGACACGGGACTGCTGGAGCGAGGTGAGGGGGCCGAGGAGGAGTGCGGCAGCGACCGCAGCAGCGGCGTGACCCGGGCCTGCTGGAGCGGAGGTGAGAGGACCGCGGAGGGGCGCGGCAGCGGACGCAGCAGCGGCGTGACAGTACCCCCCTCTCTACGCGCTCCTCTCTGCAAACTGGAAAGAAACTTAGCCAAAATCCTGGGAGCCTGGATATTCTCTCCTCGGGGCCAAAACCTTTCCAATCAACTAGAAAAAAGGTTCTCCCTCTTTGCTTTTTCATAGCCAAGATGTCGTTAACTTCAAACACATCGTCAGCGGAGACAGGTTGTGGAGACTGGGTAGGAGAGGCATGGAAGCGATTGAGAACGACAGGTTTTAGAAGGGATACGTGAAAGGAATTGGGGATGCGAAGCGAGGCGGGAAGCCGTAGTTTGTAGGAGACATCGTTGATGCGATTCAAGACCTGAAAAGGACCAATGTACCTGGGTCCCAGTTTGTGCGAGGGAATCTTTAGGCGAACGTACTTGGAGGATAACCAAACCTTATCACCCGGATGATATAGTGGGGAGTCCAAGCGCCTCTTGTCTGCGTGTCTCTTTACCATATCACGAGTTAACTTGAGAGCGGTCTTGGTCTCCTGCCAGATCCTGGAGAAATCCCCAGACAGAAGATCTGCTGCCGGTACACCCGAGATAGGAGGAACCGGTAAGGGTACACCCGGATGTTGCCCGTAGACGACAAAAAAGGTGACTTGGTAGAAGATTCACTGATGTGGTTGTTATAGGCGAATTCAGCCCACGGGAGTAAGTCAGCCCAGTCATTCTGGTGAGCATTAGAAAAATGCCGGAGATAGTTCACCAAATTCTGGTTAGTCCGCTCTGCTTGACCGTTGGACTGAGGGTGGTATGAGGAGGAGAAATCAAGTATGATGTCCAGAGACCGGCAAAGGGCTCTCCAAAATCGAGAGGTGAATTGAACTCCTCTGTCCGAAACAATATGCTGGGGTAATCCATGGAGACGAAAGATGTGATGGATGAAGATTTTCGCCAAGTCAGGTGCTGAGGGTAGCCCAGGAAGAGAGATGAAGTGGGCCATCTTGGAGAATCTGTCTACGACCACAAGGTTGACGGTGCAGTTTGCAGACTTGGGTAGATCAGTGATAAAATCCATGGCAACATGTCGCCACGGAGCCGACGGAACTGGAAGCGGATGTAGAAGGCCGGAGGGCAGCTGCCTAGGAACCTTGTTCTTTGCACAAGACGGACAGGAGGCGACAAAACTTCGGACATCCTGGAGAAGGGTAGACCACCAGTAGTAGCGGGACACAAGGGCAAGCGTCTTCTTTAGGCCGGCATGACCTGCAAGTTTGGAGGCATGACCCCAGCGTAAGACCCGTCTCCGGTCCTTCACAGGCACAAAAGTTTTACCGGGGGGGCGAAACTAACGTGACAGGTACCACTATTATGAGCCTGGAGGGATCCAAGATGTACGTTGGTTCCTCCTCAATATCTGCCGAAAGGAAAGACCTGGACAAAGCATCAGCCTTGAGGTTCTTGTTACCGGGACGGAAGTGTAGATCGAAGTCGAATCGTCCGAAGAACAGAGACCACCTGGCCTGCCGAGGGTTGAGTCTCTGTGCCGATCGAATGTAAGCCAGATTTTTATGGTCCGTGTAGATAGTAAACGGATGTACGGCTCCCTCCAATAGGTATCTCCATTCCTCCAGGGCTAGCTTGATGGCTAGCAGTTCCCGATCTCCAATGGAATAGTTCCGTTCCGAGGTGGAGAATGTCTTGGAGAAGAATCCGCATGTAACAAGCCGACCGGAGGAGGATTTCTGAGAAAGCACAGCTCCGGCCCCAGTTGCCGAAGCATGCACCTCGAGGACGAAGGGTTTGTTAGCCTCCGGGCGATGGAGCACAGGAGCCGTAGCGAAGGCTCGTTTCAGCGACAAAAAGGCGTTCTCGGCCTCGGGTGGCCAGACTTGGGGATTCGCTCCCTTGCGGATCAAGGAGGAGATGGGACCGGTCAAAGAGGAAAAGTGGGGAATGAACTGCCGGTAATAATTCGAGAAGCCAAGAAATCGCTGTATTGCCTTAACACCATGGGGACGCGGCCAGTTGAGCACGGCTGACACCTTCTCTGGGTCCATTCGTAAGCCTGAGTCGGAGATGATGTAGCCTAAGAACGGAAGGGAGGACTGTTCAAAGGCGCACTTCTCCAGCTTAGCATACAGGCGGTTCTCTCTCAGGCACAACAATACTTGACGAACATTTCGCCTGTGGGCGGACAGGTCAGGAGAGAAGACGAGGATATCGTCCAAATACACTACCACGCAGGAGTACAGAAGGTCACGGAAGATGTCATTAACAAACTCCTGGAATACTGCGGGAGCGTTGCACAAACCGAAGGGCATAACCAGGTACTCGTAGTGCCCATCCCTGGTGTTGAAAGCGGTCTTCCATTCATCTCCGGAGCGAATACGGATGAGGTTGTAGGCTCCACGGAGGTCCAGTTTGGTAAAAATTCGCGCCCCACGCAGTCGATCGAATAACTCGGGAATAAGAGGTAGTGGGTACTTGTTTTTGATCGTGATCTCATTAAGACCCCGGTAGTCAATACAAGGCCGAAGAGACCCATCCTTCTTCTTGACAAAGAAGAAGCCTGCTCCAGTGGGTGAAGACGATTTCCGGATGAAACCTCTGGCCAAATTCTCCTGAATGTATTCGGTCATGGCTTGGGACTCAAGAGGATTCAGAGGATAAATCCGCCCTCGGGGTGGAGCAGAACCTGGAACAAGATCGATCGGACAATCATAAGGCCGGTGTGGAGGAAGACTCTCTGCCTCCTTCTTGTCGAAAACGTCGGCGAAGGCCCAATAGGCCAAAGGCAAACCAGCTGGGGCCGAGGCCGGTGGTGAGGTTTTGGGAGGCTGCACAGGAAGGAGGCACTTAGTATGACAGGACTGGCCCCAACGAAGAATGTCCCCAGATCGCCAATCCAGGACAGGTTCATGTATCCTTAACCAAGGAAGACCTAACAGCCTGGTATGGGATAGTGAAGGCAGTACGAAGAAAGCTATCTTCTCTCAGTGCAAGGCTCCAATCTGTAACTCCACCTCTTCGGTGACCAAGGTAACGGTCTCGCGCAGGGGAGCACCGTCCACAGAGGCTAACTGCTGGGGAAACTCCAAGGACCTGACAGGTATCCGAAATCTTTCAACCGCCTCGAGTTGGATGAAGTTCCCCGCGGCCCCCGAATCAATATAGGCTACCTCGGAAAGACGTTTGGAACCCAGGATCAACAAAACAGAAAGGGTTAAGGGTAGAGAGGTGTCACTGACACCTAGGGAGGCCTCTCTTACCTGTCCTAGGCGGAGGCGTTTCCCGGCCTCACTGGACAGGAACGCAGGAGGTGGGCGGCACTGCCACAATAGAGACACAGGCCATGCGTGAACCTCTCCTGGCGACGCTGCTCCGCTGGCTTAAGACGGTCCACCTGCATGGGTTCCGGGGCAGATGCCGCAGCAGAAAATCACGGGCGAGAGGGGCTGCGTGTAGAGGGAGATGAACGGAAAGGTCGCCTCTCCCTGGTGGCCTCGCGGGAGCGCTCCTGGAAACGGAGGTCGATTCGAGTCGCCAGGGAAATGAGGTCATCCAAAGACGTAGGCGTGTCCCTCCCTGCCAATTCATCTTTGATTCGAGCGGACAAACCGTGCCAAAAAGCCCCCACCAGGGCCTCGTTCCATCCTAGCTCAGAGGACAACGTACGGAACTGGATAGCGTACTGCCCTACAGAGAGGGAACCCTGGCAGAGGTTGAATAAAGCCTCGGTGGTTGAGACCAGGCGACCGGGTTCGTCGAAGACCTTCCGAAAAGTCTCCAGGAAGGCAGCAAGCTGAGAGACTAAAGGATCGTCCCGCTCCCACAAGGGATTTACCCAGGCCAGCGCCTCCCCCTCTAAGTGGGATACCACAAAGGCTACTTTGGCTCGGTCGGTGGGAAACTGCAAAGGCGACAATTCAAAATGGAGCTGACACTGGTTAAGAAACCCCCGACACAGCTTAGGATCTCCGCTATAGCGCAGGGGTTTAGCCAAACGGGGTGGTGGAAGCGGTACTGCTGCCTGGGCAGGGACAGCAGTCGCGGTCTGGAGGGCTAGCAGGCGGTTAACTACTGAGGCCATGTAATTTAAGATGTGGGCCTGGGTATCGCGCTGCTGAGCAAGCTCCTGCTGGAGAGTGGTGATCTGAGAGGCACCTCCCGGATCAGATGCCTGTATAGATGACAGACGGGACTCCATGGACTTAAGAAATGACATTATCCTCGCCTGATTCTCCCGGAGGAACAGAAGTTCCTTTTGGGTTGGGGTCTGGGAACCAGCGGGATCTATGGCCTGATGATACTGTGATACTTTATGAGAAGCTCCTGGAGTGGACCCACTGGACCGTGGCAACGAACCTCCCACGGGCGAGCTGACCAGGTGGACCACCCCCTATACAGGGAGTGTTTGGGGCAGGCCCGCGGGTAACTATTACCACGGCAGCTGGTACCCTTGGCAGGATACAGGAGGCACGACAGGAGGGTGGAGAGGCTGGTGGAAGATCTCCCCGGGACGGGAACCAGGACGGCGAACGAGCCTTGAATGGAGGCTAATCGGCAGGGTGCGGACATAGACAGGAGGGCGCAGCTGCAAGACAGCACAGGACAGAGTGGAGCCACGGACTAGCAGGACCTAGAAGAGAAAGGAGCAGAGATCACGGTAAGCAGAGGACTGGAAAGAGGAAGCTGCAGGCAGAGGAGCGCACAGGGGAACGAGGAGCCAGAGACACTAGCTGGGCACAAGTGATCATCAGGCACCGCCAGGAGGAAGAGGCGGCCTGATATAGGGAATGTGCCTGGGACTTCCGGTTATGACCCCCTCCCACAGCCGAGAAAAGGAGGAGGCGCGCGCCTTCAGGGGAAATGGAGAGCGCGCGCCCTTCTGAGCAGAGTGGCATGACACGGGACTGCTGGAGCGGAGGTGAGGGGGCCGAGGAGGAGTGCGGCAGCGACCGCAGCGGTGGCGTGACCCGGGCCTGCTGGAGCAGATGTGAGAGGACCGCGGAGGGGCGCGGCAGCGAATGCAGCAGCGGACGCAGCAGCGGCGTGACACATATCACCTTCACATTGAACAAATGGGATTAAATATAACTGGAGAAGTGAGAAGGAGCGGACACTTCAACCTCCATTGAAGTAGGACCCCCTGCCATGAACAGGTAATTACAGCATAGATCTGCTCTGAGAACCAGGCACCGAGGCTAGGCGTTTTTTTTACTCAGAGGCAGGCGGAGAAGTACATTTCCAAGGCAAGAGCTTCCACTGTTCAAAGCACCGATCAAAGACTTTTGGGAGCCAGTGGTGAATATTGGTGTTTGCAGTGATCCAATATTTATAGGAGATGCATTTTCGGCAGTGGCAGACAGGAGTTCTTCTGTTATTGTGGAGTACTGACCGTACCGAAGTGTGTGTGTGTATATATGTACAGTATGTATATATATATATATATATATGAGTATGTGTGTCAGTGTCCAGCTGCAGCAATGAGATTCCTGGGTCTTTCCATCTGGTAATCAAGTACCTGCACGGACTGGATTAGGAGTAAATCCTTCAATAAGAGAACAAAAAGGAAATCCAGCAAGAACTCAGCAAACCAGGATTGGAGTAAAATGATGCTTTTCTTTATTTCTTCAACAAGGTATAAAAACGACCCACAAGAATCAGAAACCAGAGTGTATGGCAGAAATTAGCGCAAATGGGACTACGCGTTTCGGCGGCCTAATCCGCCTTCTTCACGGTCCAAACCTAATCTGCTCCTTGTATGTGGAGCCATAGAAAAGGCAATCCTGAATAAAATTAGTGCAAATGATTACAAACGTGTGCAGGTTTAACACATTCGCTACTGTGGATTAACTAACAGCATTGCTACAAAACAGACAACTGTTTCTTATGTAATAAAAAATACAAGTAAACGTCCTAGAAAATGACATGATGTATAGGATGATGGAAAAAAAAAAAAAATTTAAATTTGAAAAAAAAAAATTCTTGTATTTAACATGAATAAAATGAACGCCACTGAAACCTCAATAATGCAGAATAATATCTGTACGGCTATTAAATCCTAAAGGAGTTCTTGTACCCATTTCAAAAATCCATTTACTTTCTCTAGCTAGAACCTTCCTGCGTAAGTCCCCCCCTCTAAGAGGTTTTTTGATAAATTACCACTATGGACTTTAGAGAATTGGCGTGAAACAACTGAAGCTCCAACCAAAGGTAAATTTTTAGCATCGGATATGTGTTTTCTCATCCTGGTTTTCAGTGAATTCATGGTACAACCAATATACTGAAGTCTACAAGAGCTGCAGCTGATCAAATAGATCACATTTTCAGTGTTGCAGTTAATGAAAGATGTAACACTAAACTCTTTATTATTAGAAAATGAAGAAAAAACTTTTGATTTATTAGCAAAGCCGCAGCAGATTCAGACATTAGCTCCACATTTGAAGAAACCCACAGTTTGTATAGTTTTTAACCAATTATTGGACTTCTTATTCTGATCAATAAACATGCTAGGAGACAATAAAGACGCTAAGGTAGGTGCCCGTCTAGCTACAAACGCCACATTGTGATTATTCACAATATTTTTTAAAACATCATCCTGCGTTAAAAGTGGCAAGTACCGTTTTATAATGCTGACTATGGTATTATATTGTGGGCTGTAATTAGTACTAAATACCACCTTCGAATCAAATGAGTTCATTGAACGTCTCTCAGTTTTCTCCTGAAGAAGTGAACTTCTATCAATATTATTAACAATTCCTCTAGCTCTGCTAAGTGACCACTTAGAATATCCTCTTTTTAATAGGTTAGTGCAGGTTTTGTTGGCTTCCATCTCAAAGTCCGTATCCAAGGTGCTGTTTCTTTTTAATCTAGTAAGTTCACCTACTGGAATATTTTTAATAACATGTATGGGATGGTTAGAAGTTGCCATGAGAATGCTGTTGCATGCCGTGGGTTTCCTATAAGGGGCCACAGTAACTTTACTCCCACTGCTGTCTCCAAATAACAATAAATCCAGAAAATTGATGGAACACATGTCACTAGAGCTAGTAAAGCGTAAATTGAAATCATTGCTATTCAGATAAACAACAAACTCATCCAAAGATAAGGCGTCACCCCTCCAGATAAACATCAAGTCATCAATGTAGCGGCCCAGCCATATAATGTTGTCCTTAAAGGGATTATCCTCAATATAAATATATTTTTCCTCCCAAACGGACATAACGATGTTCGCTAGGGACGGAGAAAATTTCGCACCCATACTCACGCCCTGTATCTGGAGAAAATACCTCTCATCAAAAGAAAAGTAATTATGCGTTAGTAAGAATCGTATGGCCTTCAAAAGGAAAGTTTGAATATGAGCTGGATATTTGCTGTACTTAGATAGTATTCGGCACAGCTTATAGCAACATGATGGGGGATAGAAGGATATAGTCCTACTACATCACAAGAGAGCCAAGAATAGTCAGCCTG
Source organism: Dendrobates tinctorius (assembly GCF_039654945.1). NCBI lineage: Eukaryota > Metazoa > Chordata > Amphibia > Anura > Dendrobatidae > Dendrobates > Dendrobates tinctorius. The sequence continues at coordinate 40,793,745 of NW_027361788.1, forward strand.
CTATTGAATTTTCTCTAATATAGAAACAGTGACTTTTGTGCCTCTCAAATAACTTGGTGTCAAAGGTACCAAAGGTTGGAGGTAGGGATCCACCCATTCCCCCAGTCTCTCACTAAATGAGCCTATCCCTGAGACTATTGGTCTAAAAGGAGGGGGAAAGATTTCTTTATGTACCTTGGGAAGTGAGTGGTACACTGGAATAATAGGTGAAACACAATAGATATACTTTTGTATTTTTTCAGAAATAGCACCCTCATTTACACCCTCTTGTAGCAGCTGGGATAATTTTAAATTGAAAAAAGAGGTCGGATTAGAATGTAATTCATTATAAACATTAGTATCTTCTAGACTGGAAAGATTCATTTTTTTATAAAGTCCCGAATTGAGGATCACAATAGCCCCCCGCCTTGTCAGCAGACGTGACAAGGAGGTCACCATTTGCCCTCAACTCACGGATCGCCCTGTGCTCAGCTTTACTTAAGTTATATTTAACCCGGGCTGAACCCTCAGCGTGATATAATGAAACCAGTTCATTCTCTATGGCTTCCTGAAAAAAATCTAAAGAAGGTGGCCTGGATTTAATTGGAGAAAATTGTGTGTTATATGTTTTAAAGACATTATTTAAATTAACCTCACTTAATATGTTATCATCACTATCCAGCTGTCTAAGATTTTGCAGGGTACATTGATCAGAAAAATACAAACAATCAGTATTAATATTGGTAACAGGTAAAGCAGAATCATACGCAGATTGTACAGCCTCTTTGCTGATATGAACTTTCAGAGTCAAATTACGCGCAAATCTATTGATATCTACTATAGTGTCATAAAGATCACATTTTTTACAAGGTGAAAAACCCAGTCCTTTTGATAGCAGCGATATCTGCGGTTCTGTAAGAATATAACTCGACAGATTAAAGATAGGAATGTTCATATTTTCCGCTTCCTTGTTCTCAGACATGAGCCGGTTGGCCCTGTGTTTTCTGCCACCCCTCCTCCTCGATCGTTTTTTGGCATGGCTCCTTCTTGCAGAAAATCTCTTTTATAATGTTTTTTATTTATATTCTGATCAGTAGGTAATGAGGAAATAGAAGAGTCCATTAGTTCATCAGAAGTTTCTCCAAATGAGGTGTCTGAAATAGCAGAGGAATTGCTGAAAGAGACTTTGGATTTTTTAAACCAAGATTTTTTTCTTTTGAGTATAGATGGAGGGTAATGCGACCAGTTGTAAACTTTGTTACTCTTATAGTCCTCCAAATCTCTTATAAATTTTCTTTTTTTGATGGATACTATAGAGTTCTCCCTTCTTTTTAAGTTGTTATGCATTCTCTCCAAGAACTTGGTTTTATTGTCTGATATAGGCAAATCATTAACAGACTTTTTCACCATCTCAATTTCAACATTCAATTTATCCAGCTCTTTAGATTCCTCATCTATAATCAGTTCAATTAATTTTAGTGAACATTCACTTAGAACCTTATTCCAATTCGTCTGGAAATCCATACCATAAGAAGTTGTGGGTTGTTTATTCAAACGCAGTCCACGGGGGATCATTTTTCTCTCCAGATAACCATTGAGAGAGTTATGATCCCACCAAAGTTTGAGAGGCACAAAAGTCACTGTTTCTATATTAGAGAAAATTCAATAGCAGGCTGACTATTCTTGGCTCTCTTGTGATGTAGTAGGACTATATCCTTCTATCCCCCATCATGTTGCTATAAGCTGTGCCGAATACTATCTAAGTACAGCAAATATCCAGCTCATATTCAAACTTTCCTTTTGAAGGCCATACGATTCTTACTAACGCATAATTACTTTTCTTTTGATGAGAGGTATTTTCTCCAGATACAGGGCGTGAGTATGGGTGCGAAATTTTCTCCGTCCCTAGCGAACATCGTTATGTCCGTTTGGGAGGAAAAATATATTTATATTGAGGATAATCCCTTTAAGGACAACATTATATGGCTGGGACGCTATATTGATGACTTGATGTTTATCTGGAGGGGTGACGCCTTATCTTTGGATGAGTTTGTTGTTTATCTGAATAACAATGATTTCAATTTACGCTTTACCAGTTCTAGTGACATGTGTTCCATCAATTTTCTGGATTTATTGTTATTTGGAGACAGCAGTGGGAGTAAAGTTACCGTGGCCCCTTATAGGAAACCCACGGCATGCAACAGCATTCTCATGGCAACTTCTAACCATCCCAAACATGTTATAAAAAATATTCCAGTAGGTGAACTTACTAGATTAAAAAGAAACAGCACCTTGGATACGGACTTTGAGATGGAAGCCAACAAAACCTGCACTAACCTATTAAAAAGAGGATATTCTAAGTGGTCACTTAGCAGAGCTAAAGGAATTGTTAATAATATTGATAGAAGTTCACTTCTTCAGGAGAAAACTGAGAGACGTTCAATGAACTCATTTGATTCGAAGGTGGTATTTAGTACTAATTACAGCCCACAATACAATACCATAGTTAGCATTATAAAACGGTACTTGCCACTCTTAACGCAGGATGATGTTTTAAAAAATATTGTAAATAATCACAATGTGGCGTTTGTAGCTAAACGGGCACCTACCTTAGTGTCTTTATTGTCTCCTAGCATGTTTATTGATCAGAATAAGAAGTCCAATAATTGGTTAAAAACTATACAAACTGTGGGTTTCTTCAAATGTGGAGCTAATGTCTGAATCTGCTGCGGCTTTGCCAATAAATCATAAGTTTTTTCTTCATTTTCTAATAATAAAGAGTTTAGTGTTACATCTTTTATAAACTGCAACACTGAAAATGTGATCTATTTGATCAGCTGCAGCTCTTGTAGACTTCAGTATATTGGTTGTACCATGAATTCATTGAAAACCAGGATGAGAAAACACATATTGGATGCTAAAAATTTACCTTTGGTTGGAGCTTCAGTTGTTTCACGCCAATTCTCTAAAATTCATAGTGGTAATTTATCTAGTTTTTCCTTAATGGGAATTGAACAAGTAAAAAAACCTCTTAGAGGGGGGGACTTACGCAGGAAGGTTCTAGCTGGAGAAAGTAAATGGATTTTTGAAATGGGTACAAGAACTCCTTTAGGATTTAATAGCCGTACAGATATTATTCTGCATTATTGAGGTTTCAGTGGCGTTCATTTTATTCATGTTAAATATAAGAATTTTTTTTTTTCAAATTTAAATTTATTTTTTTTTTCCATCATCCTATACATCATGTCATTTTCTAGGACGTTTACTTGTATTTTTTATTACATAAGAAACAGTTGTCTGTTTTGTAGCAATGCTGTTAGTTAATCCACAGTAGCGAATGTGTTACACCTTTTTTCTGCACACATGTTTGTAATCATTTGCACTAATTTTATTCAGGATTGCCTTTTATATGGCTCCACATACAAGGAGCAGATTACCGTAGGTTTGGACCGTGAAGAAGGCGGATTAGGCCGCCGAAACGCGTAGTCCCATTTGCGCTAATTTCTGCCATACACTCTGGTTTCTGATTCTTGTGGGTCGTTTTTATACCTTGTTGAAGAAATAAAGAAAAGCATCATTTTACTCCAATCCTGGTTTGCTGAGTTCTTGCTGGATTTCCTTTTGTTTCTCATATATATATATATATATATATATATATATATATATATATACTAGCTGAAGAGCCCGGCGCTGCCCGGGCATAGTAACTAACTATGGTTAGTTATAGCAAATTATAATTATCCTCCATCCCATAGTCCCGTGCCCATATACCCATCATACATATCCACGATCCCATCGGCCCGTGCCCATATACCCATCATACATATTCTCCATCCCATAGTCCCGTGCCCATATACCCATCACACATTCTCCATCCCATAGTCCCGTGTCCATATACCCATTATACACATCCTCCATCCCATAGTCGAGTGCCCATATACCCATCACACATCCTTCATCTCATAGTCCCATGCCCATATACCCATCATACATATCCTCCATCCCATAGTCCCGTGCTCATATACCCATAATACATATCCACCATCACATAGTCCCGTGCCCATATACCCATCATACACATCCTCCATCCCATAGTCCCGTGCCCATATACCCGTCATACATATCCGCCATCCCATAGTCCCGTGCCCATATACCCATCACACATCCTCCATCCCATAGTCCCATGCCCATATACCCATCATACATATTCTCCAGCGCAGGAGCGCGGTGCCGAGGAGATTGTGTAGATGATGCTGCACTGCGCTTCTCGCTCGGCCTAGGCCTGCTGCACTGCGCTTCTCGCTCGGCCTAGGCCTGCTGCACTGCGCTTCTCGCTCGGCCTAGGCCTGCTGCTCTGCCAACTCATGCTCTGCATTGCATTCTTGTAGCACAAGCTGCATCCGCATTTGAGGGTCAGATCCGCCCAGATGCAGCAGAATAAGTGGCAAGCAAGAGTCTATTCCACTCCGGGAGCTACAGCTGCTGCTGGCCCCTTCTGAGTCGGACAGATCTCCACTGCTGCCACTGGTCCAAGGCTCTGGTTCCCCAGTAGTCACAGCAGGCTCCCTCCTCTTCCCCAGTAGTCACAGCAGGCTCCCTCCTCTTCCCCAGTAGTCACAGCAGGCTCCCTCCTCTTCCCCAGTAGTCACAGCAGGCTCCCTCCTCTTCCCCAGTAGTCACAGCAGGCTCCCTCCTCTTCCCCAGTAGTCATGTAAGGCTCCATAGCAGAAGGCTTTCCTTAGACCTCTCCCGTTGGGTAAAAAAATTAATTCCTTAGGATGTTTTACTGTCATCTTCCCTAGTGATATGTAAAATGCTGACCAGTGCCACTGGAAGGGACATTTTACTCATAGAAGAATCCCTCCGTATATTATATATCAGACATTATAAGCCACAGGCTATTATCACACACAGATTCAGTAGATGTGGCGGAGGCAGCAGTCACAATGATCTCTGCCCAGCCCAAAGCTGTCTTAAATAAGTACATTAATAGACATAAATAATGAATAGGATCACTCCTGTGTCCAGAGCACTGCCTGACCTGTTCTGTGAGGGCGGGGGATTGTGGACACTTCAGCACCTCTGCCCAATACTGCGGCCTCTGCTGCCACCTGTTCCCTGAGGGGCTCTGTAGTTTTCTGTTGTCCTTAGTCAGATGCATAAAGGTGGACTTTAAGGTGCCATCCAAATGCACATTCAACCCAAAACTATTGCTCCCCTTCCCCCACACACCAAGCATGTATGTGGGGAGAAGGAAATAAACTGCTATCAGACACCTCTGGTGGTCGTTTGTGGGAATCCAGCATGCCCTACCCTCCATTATGGGGAGAGGCAAGGCATCTCATCCTACATCAGTCATCTATTGTGTATGGGCCCCAGGGCTCATCTGTACCAGGCCCCTCCGGCACCAGTGTCATTTATACCAGGCCCATCCGGCCCCAGTGCTTATCTGTAGCAGGCCCCTCCAGCCCAAGTGCCATTTATACCAGGCCCCTTTGGCCCCAGTGGTCATCTGTACCAGGCCACTCCAGACCCAGTGCCATTTATACCAGGCCCCTATGGCCCCAGTGCTCATCTGTACAAGGCCCATCCGGCCCCTGTGCCATTTATACCAGGCCCCTCTGGCCCCAGTGCCATTTATACCAGGCCCCTCTGGCCCCAGTGATCATCTGTACCAGGCCCCTCCGGCCCCAGTGTCATTTGTACCAGAGTCTCTGTATGTGGCAGCAGGATCCTTGGGTCCATTTCCACCACCTGGATGTTCCTCTCCACCTTCTGGAAAGTGATGTGCTTCTGAGGATATCTGCAGATTGGAGGTCTTCCTGACCACACAGGTTACATTGCTGGGGGTGGCATTGGAGCAGGGGGGCACTGGGTTCCAGGGGGGCACCAACCAATCAATAATTGGATCCAGTGCTATGAATAAAGCCTCCCTGAGGCTCTGCATCCACACCCAAGAAATCTTTCCCGTGTCTTATGCTGTGTGGGTTTTGTCTTCTTTCTTTCCAGTCGCTCCAGTCTCAATGCCAAAACCCACGGGAACCTGAAGCTTAATTGTGAGACGTCCGATCTGACAGCTGCCATTATCAGCATCCCAACGCCGCCCGCCAACACTCCAGATGAGCCCTCATCACCGAATGCTGGCGTCATGAGGAATTCCAGTGTGACCGCCAGATATTACCAGGAGACTGTCAGGATCTCCAGCTTGTAGGGTCTGGGGTACCCCGAAAGGAAGGAGTGGCGTCTCCATGCACACTGTGACACCTCACATCATCCATATATACCAGACAATCAACCCATCGCCACATGGACAGCAGAACCGACGACATCACACAGACAGCACACCACCGCACCAAACACCGTTGCTACTGCACAACGACAACACGGCCACATGCTGCCCTCACTCAGAACAGCACAACTTTACTGGTCTCAATGGCCCATGACATCGCTGCACACACTCATACCACATCCAAGAGAATGAAACAGTTAAAGGACATGGGCAAATAAAAAGCACATTTTAGTATGTCGTGCAGGGGGTGGTAGAGACCGGCAGGGGGCACAGTCAGCAGTCTGGGCCATGAGACTGTGATACCTGGCCACCACATATCATGGCCACCCAGTAGGGGTATGAGATGGCAAATGGATCCTCGTAGAAGGGGTTAAAGCATATCTTGGGCTGAAGGGATGACAGGTAATGGGGTGTCAGGACCATGACAGACAGTGAAGGTCAATTTATAGGTTGTCAGGATATTCTCAGACCCTGAAGGTCAATATATGGGGTTGACAGGTTTTTTTGTAGAAGGTGCAGAGGGTGAAATAAGAGGTGAAATAATGTAACAGACACTTGTGGTTCAGTTTTTGGGTGACTTTTACAGATATGTAAGGTCAGACTATGGGGCAGCATGAAGGCCTCGCAGACATGGGAGTGATATGTAAAGGGGGAAGGTTCCATCGTCATCGCTCTTCATGCCCTCAGTTTCTTCCTCACCCCCATACACATACCTACTGAGTTTGGTGGCACCGATCAACCATCTACTGCAGATAGGCGACTGCTTGGATCCCCCGAGAGATGATTGTGGAGGAGAGAAGGTACACACATATTTTGATTTTGAGTCCTCCTAGAAGATGATCTGCAATCATAGTTCTCTATAAGCGGCTTATGGTCCTGTCCCCACTTGGGAAATGTGTGTATGGGGGCTAGGGGAGTACCTGTGGCAAAACAAGTGTCAGCTGTCTAAGGTGTATGGGCAGCTTTAAATATACACACACGTCACATACACGTCACATACACGGTATATACACACGTTACATACACATCATGTACGCGGTATATACACACATTACATACACATCACATACGCAGTGTATACACACACGTTACATACACATCATGTACGTGGTATATACACACGTTACATACACATCACGTACGTGGTATATACACACATCACTTACGCGGTATATACACAAACGTTACATACACATCACGTACGCGGTATATACACGTTACACACACATCACATACGCGGTATATACACACATTACATACACATCATGTACGCGGTATATACACGTTACACACACATCACATACGCGGTATATACACACATTACATACACATCATGTACGCGGTATATACACACACGTTCCATACACATCACATACGCGGTATATACAGAAAACGTTACATGCATATCACGTATATACACATTACATACACACATCACATATGCAGTATATACATGTCATGACCGCTGTATATACAGTCACGCATCACGTATACATATACACACGTCATGTAAGCTGTACACATACAGTGGGTACGGAAAGTATTCAGACCCCTTTCCATTTTTCACTCGTTTCATTGCAGCCAAATTCAAAAAAGTTCATTTTTTTTCTCATTATTGTACACTCTGCCCCCATCTTGACTGAAAAAAAAAACAGAAATTTAGAATTTTTTTCAAATTTATTAAAAAAGAAAAACTGATATATCACATGATCAAAAGTATTCAGATCCTTTGCTTAGACACTCATATTTAAGTCACATGCTGTCCATTTCCTTGTGATCCTCCTTGAGATGGTTCTATTCCTTCATTGGAGTCCAGCTGTGTTTAATTAAACTGATAGGACTTGATTTGTAAAGGCACACACCTGTCTATATAAGACCTCACAGCTCACAGTGCATGTCAGACCAAATGAGAATCATGAGGTCAAAGGAACTGGCCAAGGCGCTCAGAGACAGAATTGTGGCAAGGCACAGATCTGGCCAAGGATACAAAAGAATTTCTGCAGTGCTCAAGGTTCCTAAGAGCACAGTGGCCTCCATAATCCTTAAATGGAAGAAGTTTGGGACCATCAGAACTCTTCCTAGACCTGGCCGTCCAGCCAAACTGAGCAATTGTGGGAGAAGAGCTCCATAGATGCAGTAGAGAGGTGGGAGAAAGTGGCACAAAGCCAACTATCACTACAGCCCTCCACCAGTCAGGCCTTTATGGCATAGTGGCCCGACGGAAGCCTCTCCTCAGTGCCAGACATCTGAAAGCCTGCATAGAGTTTGCTAAAAAAAATGTTACGGCCACGCGCGACTGGACACAGCGCCTCCAGCAGGGTGGATTTAGATGACACGCGTGACCCTGGATACACCGCCCCCAGTTGGGCGAATTTAAATAATAAAACGTGCAGCTGGATACGCCGCCTCCAACAGGCGAAGTTCGGAAATACACGGATGTCAAGAAACTCCGCCTCCAGTAAGGCGAATTTAAACAATAAAAGGGAAAACCTGGGTAACAATAACAATGGTGGCCCTGCGATAGGGAACGGGGACATGGAGACCTCCTGCACTCCCGAGTCAGTGTCTCTACACTCCTAACATTCCCTAGGCCGGTTCTGCACCAGGCGACGATCAGGAACCTAAAAACCCTGACTCGCCCTGCACCTAAACCCTCACTAGTGAAGTGGACGGTGCGGAAACTAATCCCACCACTGCACTAAAACACACATGAGGAAAAGAGACAAAACAAGGGAACACCACTTAGCTTTGCTCTGTTGCTTACGCTCCCAGCAACAGAGCCCACCACCTGCGTGCATCTTTTCCTCCGACCGGATCCAACACCATAGTGCAGCCTTGGAGCAAACAGAGTCCATCACCTGCGTGCAGCTGTCCAGAAACAGAGTCCAGCATATGAGTCCAGCTTTCCAGCAAAAGAGTCCAACATCTTGAGTCCAGCTTTCCAGCAACCGAGTCCAGCATCATGAGTGCAGCTCTACACCATAGCTGCCACTCCACCAAGCCATACAAGAACTCCTTGCTGACACCATAGCTGCAACTCCACCAAGCCATGCCAGCCCTCCTTGCAGACACCATAGCTGCCACTCCAGGACTCTCACTGAGCTGCCCGGGTCTCTCCTTCAGCTCCATCCTTCACCCAGGCTTGCTTGTAACTGAGGACTATCACCAACAATGATTACCACACCTGACACTCTTTTATAGAGCAATCACACCTGTTTTATAATTACGTGCACAAAACTAAAGTAACCAAAGTGCAATGACCCTAATGGCCACCGAGGGAAAACTAGAACTGAAACCACCACAGTGCAATGACCCTAATGGCCACCGGGGGGAAACTAGAACTGAAACCAAACTTTAGCACACAGCCAAAGGAAAAAAAAGGTTACTTGTGCATTTTCTCTGTCATATCCAACCTGGATCATGACAAAAAAAACACATGAAGGACTCCCAGACTATGAGAAATAAGATTTTCGGTCTGATGAGACAAAGATAGAACTTTTTGATGATAATTCTAAGCGGTATGTGTGGAGAAAACCAGCCACTGCTCATCACCTGTCTAATACAACAATCCTAACAGTGAAACATGGTGGTGGCAGCATCATGCTACGGGGGTGTTTTTCAACTGTAGGGACAGGACCACTGGTTGAAACTGAAGGAAACATGAATGTGGCCAAGTACAGAGATATCCTGGATGAAAACCTCTTCCAGAGTGCTCTGGACCTCAGACTTGGCTGAAGGTTTACCTTCCAACAAGACAATGACACTAAGCACACAGCTAAAATAACAAAGGAGTGGCTTCGGAACAACTTCGTGACCATTCTTGACTGGCGCAGCCAGAGCCCTGACCTAAACCCAATTGAGCATCTCTGGAGAGATCTGAAAATGGCTGTCCACCAACGTTCACCATCCAACCTGATGGAACTGGAAAGGATCTGCAAGGAAGAATGGCAGAGGATCCCCAAATCCAGGTGTGAAAAACTTGTTGCATCATTCCCAAGAAGACTCATGGCTGTACTAGCTCAAAAGGGGGCTTCTACTCAATACTGAGCAAAGGGGCTGAATACTTATGACCATGTGATATTTCAGTCTTTCATTTGTAATAAATTTGCAAAAAATGTCTACATTTCTGTTTTTTTCAGTCAAGATGGGGTGCAGAGTGAACATTAATGAGGAAAAAATGAACTTTTTTGAATTTACCAAATGGCTGCAATGAAACAAAGAGTGAAAAATGTAAAGGGGTCTGAATATTTTCCGTACCAACTGTACACATCACATATGCAGTATGCATATGTCACATACATGGTATATACACACACGTTATGTACGCGTTATATACACGTCACGTACATGGTATAAACACACACATCACATATGCAGTATACACTTCACGTATGCGGCATATGCTCACATGTCGCATATGCGGTACATACACAAGTCACGTATGCAGTATACACACGTCACATCTGCAGCATATACACACGCTACGTATGCGGTATACACACCAATGTACCCCCTGGACTGACATTTCTGTAGTCTAGAGTAATGCACAAATTGAGAGGAATCTATGCACATATTCTTGTCTATACGTTGTGGTGGGGAGGGTCCCTGCATTTGGCGCTGAGACACATTGCACACGCGTGTATGGAGCCAGTATGGACATGTATGTACAGACCTGTAGATACGGACACTTCTATAATGCCTACATGCACAGAGCCATGTGCAGTATATAGCTGCACAGCCTTGTATATATATGTACACGTATGCACAGCACAGTATAGATGGGTAGTCACCGCCATGTTTATGACTATGCAGAGCCCCTGTATGCACAGCAGTGTATGTGTATATATAGGTACAGCATGTATGTGTATATATGTACAGCACTGTATTAATGGAGGCATTGTGTTCCAGGATCTACGATGCAGATTGGCTAGGTCAGGCGACTATGCATAATAAAGCCGGGTGGTGGGCCGCAACCCCCTGCAAGGGAATCGAGAGGATTCAGTAAGAGCTTCTGACTCAGGGACACACAGATTTTCTTCTTCCTTTTTTGTCGGCCTTCATGTCTAAGGCCTTGCAGACCCTCTGGCCGGGCTACTCGGCGATACAGAGATTTGCTCTGTCACATTGTAACTATGGATTCTCATTGGGGTAGTGATCAGTGTTGTGACCCACCACTGTAAAACCACTGGTGGGATTTTTGATTACACAAGACTTTGCCCCCATAGACTTCAAGGTGAGTCACGTTACGCTTGTGTGAAAAATGTCGCCGTATAGTCCGAGCCTAATACGTCTGATCCTTGCAACCAGTGACCACTGCATGCCACCAGCCCCACTGTGCTGCCTGCCCACCGCCTGCAAGGAAGAAACCAATGTGATGGCCAGGATGTGTCAGCGAGGAGGGAGCACACCACCTGACCCTCCTTCTGTTCTTCTCATAGAAACAATGTCACATTGTGTGCGGCATGATGTCGTGTAATATTGTGATACATGTATGATATCATTGTGTGCGGTATGATGCCATTGTGATATATGTATGATGTCATTGTGTGATACAGGCAGATGTATGATGTCATTGTGTGATACAAGCAGCGGTATGATGTCATTGTGTGAGGTATGATGCCATTGTGATATATGTATGATGTCATTGTGTGTGGTATGATGTCATTGTGTGATACAGGCAGATGTATGATGTCATTGTGATACATGTATGATGCCATTGTGTGATACAAGCAGCGGTATGATGTCATTGTGATATATGTATGATGTCATTGTGTGCGGTATGATGTCATTGTGATACATATATGATGTCACTGTGTGACACAGGCAGAGGTATGATGTCATTGTGATACATGTATGATGTCATTGTGTGAGGTATGATGTCATTGTGTGATACAGGCATATGCATGATGTCATTGTGATACATGTATGATGTCATTGTGTGATACAGGCAGATGTATGATGTCATTGTGATACATGTATGATGTCATTGTGTGATACAGGCAGATGTATGATGTCATTGTGATACATGTATGATGTCATAGTGTGAGGTTTGATGTCATTGTGATACATGTATGATGTCATTGTGTGATACAGGCAGATATATGATGTCATTGTGATATATGTATGATGTCATAGTGAGGTTTGATGTCATTGTGATACATGTATGATGTCATTGTGTGATACAGGCAGATGTATGATGTCATTGTGATACATGTATGATGTCATAGTGTGAGGTTTGATGTCATTGTGATACATGTATGATGTCATTGTGTGATACAGGCAGATGTATGATGTCATTGTGATACATGTATGATGTCATTGTGTGATACAGGCAGATGTATGATGTCATTGTGATACATGTATGATGTCATTGTGTGAGGTATGATGTCATTGTGTGCAGTATGATGTCGTTGTGATACATGTATGATGTCATTGTGTGATACAGGTAGATGTATGATGTCATTGTGATACATGTATGATGTCACTGTGGGATACAAGCAGAGTATGATGTAATTGTGCCATGCTTGGTGTTGACATGATGTCAATAGGCAGGACGTGATGTCATGTTGCCATTTTTGCACAGGAATGGTGTACTGTAATTGTGTGATATTTTGTAGCGGCATGACGTCATTGTGTAATTCCTGCGGATGTACATTACAAGAGTTACGCAGTAGTTATGTGAGGTATGATGTCATTGTGCTCTGATGTCATCATAGGATTCTTGCAGCGGTATGATGTCATGTTTCTAACTGACATGATGTCATTGTGCTAGGTATGATGCAATTATGTGTGGTGTGATGTTATGCTGCAATTGTCACGGAAGTATGATGTCATTGTGCTAGGTATGATGTCCACGTATGCTTCCTGCAGAGGTGTGATGTCTGTGTAATTCTTGCAGATGTATGATGCCATTGCGCAACGTATTATGTTAGACCCTGTCATTCTGCTTTTCTTGCAGAGGTATGATGTCACTGTTTATGGTATGATGTCATACATTATTTTTGTGCAGGTGTGATATCATTGTGTGATTGTTGTACAATCATGGTGTGGCCGAAGAAAACGTGGTCGGGTCGTAAGTCTGCGGCAATACAGTGGGGTAATGCCATGGCGTATTTGGGCGCCATCTGCAGGCTAACAATGGGCATTACAAGGGCCGTTCTATGCATGTTGTGACTTTCATATATGCACATGTGGGCACAATTCACACGCAGCCATATGTCAGGGTGGGGGAGGGGTATTATGAGCTTGTCTGGGTGCCGTTCTAGGTACCTGTCCACACGGTCCTGATGTACAAGACCTGGGGCGAATATTTGGATTGTTTTTTTTCGTTGTATTGCTTGTAGGTTAGCAACCCGCAGACTGAAGCCTCTGTGTGTACTGGGGGGTCCCAGAATCCCCAGCTCTGTGCATCGCTCCCCTGTATAGACTATCCATGCCTGTCCATGGCACCTTCTGCAGAGCATCCGCTTGTCTATGACACCTGCAGGATTGTTGCTCTAGCCACCCACGAAAATTGCTCATGGCCTATGGAATCTGCAGGCTCTTACTTTATAGCTCATCACTTGCCTTGTCTATTGCACCGTTCTGCAGAGCATTGCTTCCCCCGGTCCATGATACTTGCAGAATGTTGCTGTTTGCTTGCAGACCATCGCTCTTCTTGCCGTTTGCGGAATGTTCCCCCAGACCTGTCATTTTTCTCAGTTTCTGAAATATCTAGCAAACTGCTCACCCTGCCCATGGTATCTGCAGAGCATTGCATCTTCCATCTATGCAGACTCCTGCTCTCCCTCTCTGCACAAAATCTCATTTCCAATATCTGCAATATTAGTACAGAAGTGAAGTCCCTACCTGCAGAACCTTGCACTTCATATACTTGAAAGCTGCAGAACATCACGTCTGTCTAGTAAATCACACTGGAGAGGAGAAAGCATATTGATTTCAATGAAACAGGTGTGTAATGCACCATTTCCCCTGCGGGGGAGCTGCAGGGAGAGTGACACTTGCTGCCAGGAGCCACTTTGACTTCTAGTGACCCAAGAACAAGAAATGTCACAGTGTCTACAGCACACACACAATGGGCCACCAATGGATCCTTAAAGCAACATGCTCCAATTTACTTTGCTCGATCTACTGAGAGCCATGGACACTGTGAGCAGCCAACTACATCTTATGCGCCTTGATTTCTCCTGTCACTCAAATAATGGACCCGCTCAGAGCAGTTGTCACTATCTTGTCTTCCATGCATGTTACTCGTCTGTCGTCACCTGGATCGGGTGGTGTGGGGGGATGTTTCTGAGTCTGCATCTCATTTGTCCTTTTAAATTAAATATTTTGATGATAAGGAATCAAAATAAAAGAACTAAAAAAAAAAGTACTGTCCTATTATTGGTTTAGACAGTTCTGAGATATAACAAAATATATGATCAAAGAGCACTCTACTGCTGAGATCCAAGAAGACATCACATATTATATGATCAGAAAGTACTCTACTAATGAGATATAAGACCCAATTCCATATTATGTGATGAGAGCACTCTATTACTGAGATATAAGAACCGCTCACCTATAATATGATCAGAAAGCACTCTACTATTGAGATATAAAAAACGATCATGTATTGTATGATCAGAAAGTACTGAAATATAATAATCTTTATTTTTATATAGCGCTAACATATTCCGCAGCGCTTTACAGTTTGCACACATTAACATCGCTGTCGCCGATGGGGCTCACAATCTAGATGTAATAACCAATCCCACATTATGTGATCAGAGAGCACTCTACTGCTGAAATACAAGAAGACATCACATATAATCAGAAAGCACTCTACTTCTGAGATATACAGTGGCATGCAAAAGTTTAGGCACCCCTGGTCAAAATTACTGTTATTGTGAACAGTTAAGCAAGTTGAAGATAAAATGATCTCTAAAAGGCCTAAAGTTAAAGATGACACATTTGTTTTGTATTTTAGGCTAAAAAGTAATACACATTGTAATTTTTTCACATTTTAAAAATTACAAAAAGAAAAATGGTCCGATGCTAAAGTTTGGGCACCTTTGGAGATTTGTGTGCTCAGATAACTTTGACCAAGGTTTCAGACCTTAATTAGCCTGTAAGGGTTATGGCTTGTTCACCCTCAATGTTAGGAAAGACCAGCTGATGCAGATTCCACAGGTTTAGAAACACATAGCCTCCTCTAACCTTGTGCGAAAAAACAGCCACCATGGGTTCTTTTAAGCAGCTGCCTAGCACTCTGAAAATGAAAATGGTGGAGGCCCACAAAGCAGGAGAAGGCTATAAGAAGATAGCAAAGCGTTTTCAAGTTGTCCTTTCCTCAGTTCAATATATAATTCAGAAATAGCAGTTTACTGGAACAGTGGAGGTCAAGATAAGGTCTGGAAGGCCAAGCAAAATTTTAGAGAGAGCTGCTTGTAGGATTGCTAGGAAGGCATATCAGAACCCCCACTTGACTGTAAAAGACCTTCAGAAAGATTTAGCAGATTCTGGAGTTGGTAATTGTTCTACTGTTCAGAGACACCTTATCAAATATGGCCTTCATGGAAGAGTCATAAGAAGAAAACCTCTCCTGCACCCTCACCATAAAATTCAGCATCAGAGGTATGCAAAAGAACATCTAAACAAGCCCAATGCATTTTAGAAACAAGTCCTGTGAATTGTTGAAGTTAAAATAAAACTCTTTGGTTGCAATGATCAAAGGTATGTGCACAGAAAAAATTGCATAGAATTTCAGGAAAAGAACATCTCTCCAACCATTAAGCATGGGGATGGATCAATCATGCTTTGGAGTTGTGTTGCAGACAATGGCACAGGGAACATTTTACAGGCAGAGGGAAGAATGGAGTCAATGAAATTTCAACAAATTCTTGATGCAAACATAACACCATGTGTAAAAAAGCTGAATTTGAAAACAGGATGGCTTCTACAAATGGATAATGATCACACACATCAAAATCCACAATAGACTACCTCAAAAGGCGATAGCTAGAGGTTTTAGGTTTTTCAATGGCCCTCATAGTCCCCCGATTCGATCACCATTGATAATCTGTGGCTAGTCGTCAAAATAGCAGTGCATGCAAGACGACCCAGGAATCTCACAGAAATGGAAGAATTTTCCAAGGAAGAATGGATGAAAATCCATCAAACAAGAATTGAAAGACTCCTGGCTGGCTACTAAAAGCGTTTACAAGCAGTGATATTTTTAAAAGGGAGTGCTACTAGGTACTAACTATGCAGGGTGCCCAAACTTTTGCATTGGCCTATTTTCCTTATTGTAATCTTTAAAATGTTAATATATAATTTTTTGGCCTAAAATACAGAGAAAATGTGTCATCTTTAACTTTAGCCCTTTTAGAGATCATTCCATCTTCAACTTGCTTAACTGGTCACAATAACAGTAATTTTGACCAGTGGTGCCCAAACTTTTACATGAAACTGTAATCAGAAAACACTCTATAACTGAGATATAAGAACGGTTCCCATATTATGTGATCAGAGAGCACTCTACTGCTGTGATATAAATAGATCCCATATTATATGATCAGAGAGCACTCTACTGCTGAGATATAAGAACCGATCCCATATTATGTGATCAGAAACGAGTCTGCTATTGAGATATAAGAACCGATCCCATATTATATGATCAAAGAGCACTCTATTGCTGAGATATAAGAACCGATCACATATTACATGATCAAAGAGTACTCTACTGCTGAGAAATAAGAACCAATCCCATATAATATCAAAGAGCGCTCTACTGCTGAGATATAAGAACCGATCATGTATTATATGATCAGAAAGTACTCTACTACTGTGATATAAGAACCAATCCCATATTATGTGATCAAAGAACACTTTACTGCTGAGATATAAGACATGACATTATATGATCAAAGAGCACTCTACTGCTGAGATTTAACAGATCCCATATTATATAATCAGAAAACACTCTATAACTGAGATATAAGAACGGTTCCCATATTATGTGATCAGAGAGCACTCTACTGCTGTGATATAAATAGATCCCATATTATGTGATCAGAGAGCACTCTACTGCTGAGATATAAGAACCAATCCCATATTATGTGATCAAAGAACACTTTACTGCTGAGATATAAGACATGACATTATATGATCAAAGAGCACTCTACTGCTGAGATTTAACAGATCCCATATTATATAATCAGAAAACACTCTATAACTGAGATATAAGAACGGTTCCCATATTATGTGATCAGAGAGCACTCTACTGCTGTGATATAAATAGATCCCATATTATGTGATCAGAGAGCACTCTACTGCTGAGATATAAGAACCAATCCCATATTATGTGATCAAAGAACACTTTACTGCTGAGATATAAGACATGACATTATATGATCAAAGAGCACTCTACTGCTGAGATTTAACAGATCTCATATTATATAATCAGAAAACACTCTATAACTGAGATATAAGAACGGTTCCCATATTATGTGATCAGAGAGCACTCCACTGCTGAGATATAAGAACCAATCTTATATTATGTGATCAGAATGCACTACTGCTGAGATATAAGACTATATCCCATATTATGTGATCAGAGAGCACTCTATGGCTGAGATATAAGATATCCCATATTATATGATCAGCGGGCTGATAATATAATAGGTATAATTCCTATATTAGGAGAGAACAGAGGATTGCACACAGCCGAAACACCTAGCAACGATGAAAGATAAACACTCCAAAATGTCTCTACCAACAACCGACTCTCCCACTCCTTCACAAGTACAAGACTTAACACTGGCAATCTAGGTTGCCAATGGGGAGTACATATAGCAGAGGGGAGTGTCTGATACTGCACAGCTGAGATCCTCCAACCTGGATGCCTCAGAGACTCTAACCCCTGCACTACTAACAGAAACCTGCACCGTTCAATATGAAGGGGACGTGCTTCTGATCACTGCAGGGGTACGTGAAATCAGACGCTGTGGTCTTCTGGCCCCTCTCTTTTATGGTAAACCAGTGACAGAACCTCCCCCCCTTCTACGAGGGACCTCCGGAACCACAGGGCTGGGTTTATCAGGGTACAACACGTGAAAGGACCGGATTAACCTGACCGCATGAAAATCCGATGCTGGTACCCACATCCTCTCTTCAGGACCATAACCCTTCCAGTGTACCAGATACTGAAGAGACTGACAAACCAAACGAGGATCCACGATCTTAGCTATTTGAAACTGTAAATTCCCATCAACAATGACTGGAGATGGAGGTGATGGTTCGGAGGATGCAACATAATTTTTGAGCAAAGACCGGTGAAACATATTAGGAATGCTAAGAGTAGATGGAACAGGAAGGCAGAATGCTACACGCCTGACGACAGCCATAATCTTATAAGGACCGAAGAACCTGGGACCCAATTTCCAAGAAGGGACCATTAATTTAATGTTCTTTGAGGATAACTACACCAAATCGCCAACAAACAGGTCCGATCAGCCACTCTCTTGTATTTGGACGTAATCTTCTTCAAATTATTGAGAATCCCTTGCCATGCAGACATAATTGATGATGAAAACCGTTCTTCAGGTATATCAGAAGAATGATTCTATTAAACAAGCTGAACTCAGGATTAAACCCGTATGCCCCGAAGAACGGGGACTTACCAGTAGACTCATGACAATGGTTATTCACAGCAAGTTCAGCTAGAGGTAAGTAGGTATCCCAATCCTCTTGATTCACAGACACAAAACACCTAAGAGAAATCTCAAGATTCTGGTTAACCTGTTCAGTTAACCCATTAGACTGAGGATGAAAAGCTGAGGAGAAAGACAGATGGATCCCCAAACAAGTGCAAAATGCTTTCCAAAATTTGGAATAAATAGCACCCACCAGTCAGAAACAATATCGGTAGGAATCCCATGTAATCTCACAATTTTTTTGTTGAAAATTTGCGCCAAGGTCTTGGCGTTGGGTAAGGCGGGTAGCGCAATGTAATGAGACATCTTACTGAAACTGTCCATCATCACCAAAATGACTGTATCACCCATAGATTCGGATAAATCAGTAATGAAATCTACTGACAAATGAGTCCAAGATCTACTGGGAATCGCCAATGGTTGGAGAGACCAAGTCGAGTGAGTATGAGGGATCTTAAGGCGCGCATAGGCAACTACATACTCTAAAACATCCTGATGTACCCCAGACCACCAAAAACGCTGAGTAAGGAGATCTATGGTGGCTTTACTGTCAGGGTGTCCGGCCAAGTCCGAATCATGACTTTCACTTATAACTTTAAGATGTAGATTCACAGGAACAGTTTACCTAAAGGATAGGCAGTCGGGGATTCCCACTGAGCCTCTAAAACCTTGTTTTGAAGGTCAGACCTAATAGCAGCAATAACTACTTTCTTTGACAAAAACCGACCTTGCAGATACATGCAATAATATGGCAATCCCTCAAATTAAATGTGCCCGTGACACTAAAGAGAGAGAAAGGGGAAGGGGCAAACTCCCATAATTATGATACTACAAAAAATCAGAGCATACTGCCCCATACTACAATAAACAACCAAAGAGTATGTAATAAAAAATATAACCTTTATTAATACAATCTCAAAATATTTTCTTTTTCATTAAAAACGACACTTCAAAATGGCGGCCATGGTCCCCACCCATCTTGAAAAGTTTCCCCCCTCCCATATACTAATGTGCCAGAAACAGGAAGTTGATATCACCAACCATTCCCATTTTATTTACGTGTATCCATATAAATGGCCCACCCTGTATTATGTGCTTTGGAAAGGTGCATTTATATTCTCTGTCCTTAAGGATGTCTTGAAAAAGAGAACCAAGGTGTGGTGGAATAAGGCTGCCCTTGAAAACTATCTGCAGAAGGATATCATATCAAGGGGTTTGAGAATCCAGCTTTTCCCCACTTTTAATTCAGAAGTTCTATCCTTTTCATCCAAGTGGGAGGAGACACTGACAAAGTGTTCTCGTACCCTATGTGAGGCAGTGACCCCTCTTACAGCTAGAAGGCGCTGTATGGGCTCCTCAGGATATAAGCTTGGAGGCGTAACTGATGGTGAGACACTGACCAGTGTCGTGATGAATGGCCGGTATGTATCACAGAGGTGGGTGGCCCTGTGATGGAAGCCTGGGCGTGTTTTGCTCAGCAGACCTACAGCTGAGGGATTTTCTTTACATTGGGAGGCTTCCAGGTGACTTGGAGAGTTGGGTGTGTCCAGTCACCTACATACCCACCCAAGGGGTGTGTCTGAATACCCAAGATGAAGCCTGTGTGTGGCTGTGTGTTTGAGGACCTGCGGTGATGTCACGATCACCTGACTAGCAATGTGATAGGTACCTGGGTGTGGTTACAGCTATGTAATGGAGGTGTGTTGGGCACATGTGAGAGAGTGTTTGGGAGTTTGTCAGTGTGGACACATTTCCATGGGTCCAGACTGGAGACTACAGAGTGGTCTGTGTGCAGTGAAAGAGAAGTCTCCCTGCGTGTGTGACTCCAGACCAAACCTGCTTGCTGGACATCGCACAGCCTGAGGAGTGCTAGCTAGAGCCTGAGCCAGAGGAAGGAGGTCTGTGAGATACCTCAGGAGTGGACAGTCTGACAGCCGTGAGTGATCCTGCTATGTTTGTGGGATACCTCTGAGGAGAAGGGGGATCCGGGAACCTGTGTGGCCGACACCAACAGGTAACAGTCAGGAGACTGTGTTATGCTGACCGGGGTCAGAAAGAGACTGTGTTTTCCTATAGAGCTGAATGGTTAATGGACATTGTACTGGTGGCTGCATACTACTTGGTTCATGAGAAGGGGTTTATGCTTTTTACTAATAAACCAAAAGGACTTTGTTTAACCCTGAGTGTCCCAGCATATGCCCCAGCGACCAGCAACGTGAGTGTCCCCCAACACATTCAGTAGGCGCAGCATTACACCTATTAGAATTATTGATTGGTTCCGATAAAAAAAACCTTGGAAAATTTTGAAAAGGAAATTGATCAGATCCGTGAAAAATTACAACAGAATTTGTCCATAGAAGATTTTAAAACATTTGATTTACAGATAGAGGAAGATCTGGGTAAATTTGAACTTGAAATCCAGCAAAATAAAACCAAGAAATTTCAGAGAGATTTGAACGACTACCAATCCAATAGGGTATATCGTTGGAATTCTAGGTCCAATAAAATAAAAAAATCGTTCTGTATCTGTGTCAAGTTTCTCAATTACCTCTGAAGGAGAATGTGGCGGGCGTTTTTTAAGCAAACGCCTAAGATCTGGAGAAGAGGAATTCCCAGAGAATCCCAAAACAAGTCTACTGTGCATTCTATGACTCCGATGGTAAAAAGATCAAATCGAGTCTACAACTTCAGAGACAAGAGACAGCAGCAGAAAAAGAAACCCCTAAAGGTAATCAATCTTTCTGATCATAATTTGACAAAATCACAACTTGAGGTTCTATCTAGGGGTTTATCCTTCTCCCCTACAGGAAAATTGGATTACTTTACGGTAATTAAGGGTTTGGAATTATCTGCTAGGAAATTGCTTTTTTAAAAAAAAACATTTCAGTGCTGATACATCTCATTGTACTTCAGAAACCGAGGTCCAGGCGCTTTATGAACTTGAATCTGTAGCTAGAGAACATAATGAAAATGTTTCTTTTGATCATCCCCCTATACCAGCGCACCTGTTTCGGACCTCTAAGGTTTTTCCACCCTTGTCCACCTGTCCACAAGTTGAGATTTTTGTGAAGGTTGTCAAGGAGTAATTACAGCACCTTGATGATAAGATACAGAATGACAACTTAACCTCCACTCAAAGAAAGGCTATTAAAGAACTAACATCTCTAAAGCATATAGTTATTAAACGGGCGGACAAGGGTGGAAATATTATCCTTTGGCCAGCACATCTTTATGAGACCGAAGCATTTAGGCAGCTTAATTCATCCGTTTGCTACAGACGCCTTGATTCTAACACCAAACAAAAATTTAAGGCCGAATTGTGGGATATCTTGAATGAGGGATTAGAGAATGATGTTATTTCAACAAAGATGAGAGATTCCCTTTTTCAGGAATGTCCTATAACACCTACTTTCTATCTGCTTCCTAAGGTTCACAAGGACCCCCAAAACCCACCAGGTAGACCTATAGTCTCGGGGATTGGAGGTCTTTGTGAATCTTTATGTAAACACATTGATTTTTTTGGTCAAAAATGTGTTGAAACTAAACCCTCTTACGCCAGGGATACGACTGATATACTCAGAAAATTGGATGGGGTACACCTAGAGGATGATATGATCATGGTAACATGTGATGTGGAGACCCTGTATACATCGATTGGTCATGACCACGGAATGAGGGAAGCCAATTTTTTTCTGGATATGACAAATCTTGATTATGATTTGATTGAATTTATCATTTCTTTGTTGCATTTTGTACTTACTTATAATTTTTTTGTGTTCAAGGTCCGCCCCTTCCTACAGCTCCATGGAATTGCAATGGGGGCCACTTGTGCGCCCTCATATGCCAATCTTTTCCTGGGGCTTTGGGAAAGGAAGGTGGTCCTTGACACACCAGGATATGGCAGCCTCATCTTGTGGTCCCGCTATATTGATGATATTTTTTTCATCTGGCATGGCTCCACATCACATCTTGATATCTTTCTTAACAATCTCAATACCAATAATTTAAATATTAATCTTACTTGGAAATATAGTAAGGCAAAAATGGAATTTCTTGATGTTCTAATTTCCAAAAAAAAACCCAGATGAAATGGTGGCTACTGATATATAACGCAAAGTTACTGCAACAAACGCACCACTACATGGTGACTCATCCCATCCACCACAATTAAAACGATCTATACCGTTAGGGCAATTTCTAAGGACTCGGCGTATTTGTTCGGAAAGTCATACATATCATCAACAGGCAAAAAAACTTTCAAATAGGTTTAAAGAAAGGGGCTATAAACCAAAGGATATTAAAAAGGGTTATTTCAGAGCCACCAATACTGATAGACAATCTTTGCTGTCATATAAATCTATCCATCATCGCCGACATAATGTGGATGTGAAACATTTCATATCCACATTTAATTCAAATTGGGACCTTAAATATCATTTAATCCCTACTCCATCTATTACATGGCGGAGATCGCATAATCTCGGTGACATGCTGACCAAAAGTCACTATATTCCACCTAAGACAAGTCCGTTCCACTTTGGCAGCATGGGACCGCCGTGGGGCTCTTTTCCTTGTGGCTTCAAGACTTTATTGTAACTCAGCTTTATTTAATGGTTAATATTCTAATCATTATTCTTAACATCTTGCTCTATTTTACCCTTAGGGTCCTTTGTCTATGTTTTTTATTGTGTCATGTCTAATACTGTTGTTCTTTATAAAAAAATCTTTTGCAGTTCTACTATCTTTGCCATCAAATTTAATGATATGTACCGTATATACTCGTGTTTATAAGCCAAGATTTTCAGCACATTTATTTGTGCTGAAAATGCCCCCTCGGCTTATACAAGAGTCATTGTGAAGAAAGCCAGCGGGGGAGGGGGAGCGGCGGCAGGAGAAGTGGCTGTGACATCATACTCACCCTCCTGTGCCGTCGCTGAACGTCCCCTGCATCCTCCGTTGTCCCAGGGCTGACAGCTTCTTCCTGTCTTCAGCGGTCACATGGTACCTGTCAAGGGGCAGTAGGAGGAAAACAGGAGACGTGGAACCTGGGACCCTGAACTGCCCCTCAGACCAAGGAGGTGCCCTGACTTTCCTTAACTTGGGGGTACACCTGATGGTAGTGAGGCCCAAGTCCCAGACCTGTCCCTATCTCCTGTTAAGCCCTGAGCTAAACCCCCAACCCCCTCCCCAGGAGGTGAGACAGGGAATAAAGTGAACTGCACCAAATAACACACAAGGAAAAATAAAACAGACACCACGGGGTTAAAGCAACTAAAAACCCAAACTTAGCTTTAGCTGCTGCCAATGCTCCAAGCAGCAGAGAAAGGCACCCGAACAGCATCCAGCAGCAACTCCACTGCTCCAGAAAAGCTGAACCCCCTCTCCACCAGGTAGGTCCAGTCTTCACCAAGCTTGGTTAGCAAATGACCAGTATTACCAACAGGGAGCTACAGCAGATGACGACCTTTTATAGGAAGGAGGGGGGGAGGTCACCACCTGCTGACTAATTAAACATGTAGTAACACTAGCGGCCATCGGGGGCAAAAACCCAGCAGCCGACCAACTATAGTTGTAGTAACACCAACAGCCACCGGGGGCAAAACTCCATATTAACCCCCCGAGGGCCAGAAAGGAAAAAGGTTCATATAAGAGAGTCCAGACTGCCACAGATCCGAAAATGACAGTACCCCTCCTTCAATGAGGGGCCTCTGGACCCTCAACACCACACCTCACCGGAAAACCACCTACAGTGAGGACGCCTAGATCCACCAGAGTTCACATTGGCAACTACCTGACTCTCAGGTTTATGGCAAATGTGGGCAGATGGAAGTAGCAATGTATGCTCTGGAGGCACCACAAATCTCCAGAGCGCCGACCTGGGGAACGAGTTGTGTATTTGCATAATTGGGGGTAACTCCAGCTGGTAAGTCCCCAGGCCAAGAATGGCCGATACCCGATACGGCCCGATAACCCAAGAACTCCAGACCCCAGCAGCACACTTCCACGGAATGTTTTTGGTGGACACCCATACGTACTCATTCACACACAGGTCCGGACCTGAACGTTTATTGCCACGCACACGTTTGCCACAAGATGGTGAACTCTTCACAGAACCGACGACAGAGGCGTCCCCCTGTGTCCTCACACTCAAACCCCCACAATGCTCAGGAGTCACCACCCTCCTCTGACCCCTCCTACGAGGACTCCGCAGGGTTGGCTAATGGTGAGGGTTGAGACTTGCCCCTACTCCCTGGCAGCACTTTTGCTGCCCCCACTGGAGTAGAAGGGGATGGCCGTAGAAAGACAGCAGAGACAGTAGGCCCCAGGCAGCAGCCCTCACGACTGATCCCAGCTGACCACTTCCCTAGACTGTCAATCTATGAACGGGTTGTGTTTTTCTAGCCAAGGGAGGCCTTAAAACGATAGGTGATGGCATTCCCTCCAAGACGTAGCATGACAGGGACTCTACATGATGAGTCCTATACGCAGATGTATATTTTCCATGACTTGGGTCAACCTCCCCTGGCTCAGTGGGACAGAGTCAATGGCATGGACGCTTAGGGGTTTGGCCAGCGTCCTACACCTCAGGCCATGAGTCTGGACATAGTGAGCGTCCACCAAATTGACTCCCGCTCCACTGTCCACAAACACCGGTATGCCCTCAGGTACCCAGCCAACCACCACTTCTGCTGACAAAGCACACTGAGAGGGCAAAATGGAGGAAATATACACTTCCTGGTCGCCTCCCTCCACACGACCAGGGGAACGCGGCTGCTTAGGTTCTACCAAAGATTTGGCGCACGCTGGGCAGAGTTTTAAAAACTGGCCAGTCTGCCCACAGAAAAAACATGCCCCCACACCACGGCGAATCGCAGGCAACCCTCTTTTGAAATCCACTACTCCGATCTGCATGGGTTCTTCCGTCAGCACTGGTGTGTTCTCCTCCCTAGCAAGGACTACAGGGAGCACATTTGGTGTATGCCTCTCCCTGAGGCATCTATCCACCCAGATGGCAAGGGACATGGCGGCCTCCAACGACCTGGGGGCGACATACTGCACCAGAGTTTCCTGCAATTTTGGGGACAGACACTACACAAAATGACTCCTAAGTGCAGGGTCATTCCACTGTGTGTCAGTGGCCTACCTCCTAAACTCTGAGCAGTACTCTGCCAGCCGGCCCCCCTGCTTGATCTTACGAAGTTGGGATTCCACCAGGGAGACGCCATCAGGTTCTCCATACACCAGCGCCAATGCCGCAAAAAACTCGTCCACTGATCGTAGAGATGGTGAATCGACCAGCAGGGAGAAGGCCCAGGATTGGGGATCACCCTTATGGGACATAATGATTCCCACCCTTTGTTCCTCACTCCCTGATGAACGAGGACGGAGCCTGAAGCATAACTTGCAGGCCACCTGAAAAACCAAGACTTTATCTCTCCCTGCAGCAAACCTGTCAGGGAGAGATATCTTGGGTTCTGGTTGGGCCTGCACCTGAACCAAGCCCCCATACCCCACCAACTGCTGCAGCTGCTGCACCACCTCACCACGCAGCACCCTAAGCTCATCAATGAGGGGCCAAATACAGGCAGTTGGGCAAAGGCCTGTATTTGGGTCATGGCTTACCAGAAAAAATGGGTAGGTTGGTAATAATGTTACGATATGTCTGGCTCTGTGTGACGCGACCCGACGATCGGTCGGTCACAAAACAACAAGACAGACAAGGGGACACCGGGGAAACAATTACAACGGTGGGCCCTATAATAGGGAACGGGGAAGTGGACACCTCCTGCACTCGCCTAAGAGCCCTGAACCCTCCTCACGTTCCCTATACAGGTTCTTTCAACCTGTCGCCGACCAGGATACCTCAGTCCCTCACTTGCGCTGCACCTATCCTTTGCTAGGGAACTGGCAAGTGCGGACACTGGTCCTCACCGCTGCACTAATAAGACACCAGGAAAAATAACAGACAGGGAAACACAAACAACACTTAGCTTGCTCTGCAGTCATGCAAGGACCGCAGAGTAAGGCACCCAGACACAGCTTCCAGCAGCAACTCCACTGCTCCAAATAAGCTGAACCCCCTCTCCACCAGGTAGGTCCAGTCTTCACCAAGGTTGGTTAGCAAATGACCAGTATTACTAACAGGGAGCTACAGCAGCTGATGATGCAGGGGTGGCATTTATGCACATGTAATCGAAGTACATGTATCAAAGTACTACTGGCAGTTATAACATGGATGAATGTGACACGCATCTCTATTCTCTTCATACAGGTAACCAGCTTTTCCAATCTCTGCTCTGAATCCACTCCTGTGTCTCCATTCAATGTCAGCAAGCAGTTAATCCTGAATGCTATCTCTGTGTTTTCAACTCTGCAAGCTTATATCTGGTATATAGTTTTTTTCAACTTACTCTGCTTGTCCCCTTATGTTGTGAGGTCAAGAAACTTTTCAAAGTGCTTTATGATCCATGTAGTGCTGGACATGTGTTTATTTGACCACAACATTTTATTGGGTCCTGGTGTCTCAATTTAGTGTGATTGATTAACAAGAAGAGAGAGAGCCAGCAAAAAAAAACCAAAAACTTAGCCTTAACCTCCTATATATTCAGACCTAGCTAGGGGGAGCATTTATGCAGGGGTGGCATTTCTGCAGATGTAATCGAAGTACATGTATCAAAGTACTACCGGCAGTTATAACTTGGCAGTTAGACAGGGCAGGAGACAGGTAAGACATTTATATACATCTACTCCCTGTACATTAGGAGTACAACAAATATATACCATATGCATTTGTGTAATTTTAATCCTGGCCGCTGCATTCACACACATCCACCGCCCTGGCATTAACTCTCTACACTCCATCCATATTGGCCCCTCGCTTCTTTCCTCTCCTATGTATAGCACTCACGCTCTTTTCACGTTGTTAAATTGCACAGATCCAGTCAGTCCCACGATTCAACATCAGAGACGCTCTCACAAATCACTTAACCATCTGCTCACTCTTTCTATCCTCCTTCTCCTAGTCGCAGGAGACATTGCTCCCAACCCTGGTCCCCCATGTTATAGAAAGTCAAACCCCCCGACTGCTACACTTAGAAACCCCTCTAATCTGATAAATATTCCCTGCCTGCCATCTGTCTCTCTTAATTGTGCACTTTGGAATTCTCGCTCAGTGTGTAACAAACTCTCCTTCATCCATGACTTCTTCCTTTCTAATTCTCTTAACCTCCTGGCTCTTACTGAAACCTGGATCCAGCAGTCAGACACTACCGCTGCTGCTGCTCTTTCATACGGGGGGGCTACACTTCTCTCATACCCCAAGATCAGACAGTAGAGCTGGTGGAGGCGTTGGTCTGCTCCTATCACCAAAATGTACCTTTCAGGTTATCCCTCAAGTACCCTCACTTGTCTTCCCTTCTTTTGAGGTCCATGCCGTCAGACTCTACACCCCCTTCTCCATGCGAGTGGCGGTGGTGTATCGTCCTCCCGGCCCCTCCCATCAGTTCCTGGATCATTTTGCCACTTGGCTTCCACATTTTCTCTCCTGTGACATCCCTACCCTCATCATGGAAGATTTCAACATCCCCATTGCTCTTCCCCTCTCACCATCTGCTACTCACCTTTTATCTCTAACCTCCTCGTTTGGCCTTTCGCAGCTTACTAATTCCCCAACGCATGAAGACGGAAACTCCCTCGACTTGGTCTTCTCTCGGCTTTGTGCAGTGGATGATTTTGCAAACTCCCCTCTCCCACTCTCTGACCACAATCTTCTTTCATTCTCTATAAAGAACTGCCAGGCTGCTCAGGTCACCCCCACTGTCCAGACTTATAGAAACATACAGGCCATTAACACCCAGAAACTTATGAAGAACTTGCAGTCTTCATTGGCCCCTATCTCCTCCCTCTCATGTCCTGATTCTGCATTGAAGCATTACAATGAAACACTTCAAAGTGCCCTGGATGAATTTGCACCCCCTATAAGTAGAACACCACAACGCAGACGGCGACAACCCTGGCACACGGTGCAAACACATTCCCTGCAGCAGTGCTCCAGGTGCGCCGAACGTCTGTGGAGAAAATCCAATCTACACGAAGATTTCATCCATTTTAAGTTTATGCTTAGAACATACAAGACTGCCCTTCACCTCTCCAAACAAACCTATTTCAACACCCTCATCACCTCACTGTTCAATAACCCAAAATGTCTTTTTGACACTTTTCATTCTCTACTCAATCCAAGAGTACAGGCCCCAACCACGGAGCTCCGATTTGACGATCTGGCCAATTACTTCAAAGAAAAAATTGACCAGATTCGACAGGAAATTATCTCCCAATCACCTCATACCATGCACTGTCCTCCCTCCCTCACTGCATCTAGCTCACTCTCTGATTTTGAACCAGTCACAGAAGAAGAAGTAAGCAGGCTCCTTGCATCTTCTCGCCCAACTACTTGCACCAGTGACCCATTTCCGTCACAACTCCTCCAGTCCCTTTCCCCTGCTGTCACCCCTCACCTAACTAAAATATTTAACCTCTCTCTTCTGGTATTTTTCCCTCCTCATTTAAGCATGCCATCATACATCCACTACTTAAAAAACCATCCCTCGACCAAAACTGTGCCGCTAACTATAGACCTGTCTCTAATCTTCCCTTCATCTCTAAACTCCTGGAATGCCTGGTCCACTCCCGTCTTATCCGCTATCTCTCAGAAAACTCTGTTCTCGACCCTCTCCAATCCGTTTCCGCTCTTTTCACTCCACTGAAACTGCCCTCACTAAAGTCTCTAATGATCTGCTAACAGCTAAATCAAATGGTCATTACTCCATGCTAATTCTCTTGGATCTCTCTGCAGCATTCGACACTGGGGATCATCAGCTCCTCCTCACTATGCTCCGTTCCATTGGCCTCAAAGACACCGTTCTCTCCTGGTTCTCCTCCTAGCTCTCCGACCGCTCCTTTACTGTATCTTTTGCCGGTTCCTCCTCCTCTCACCTTCCCCTTACTGTTGGGGTCCCCCAAGGATCGGTTCTAGGCCCCATCCTCTTCTCCTTGTACACTGCCCCTATTGGTCAAAATCAGTAGGTTTGGTTTCCAGTACCATCTCTATGCTGATGACACCCAATTATTACGCTTCTTCGCCTGACATCACGCCAGCCTTTCTAGAAAACACCGGCGATTGTCTAAACGCTGTGTCTAATATCATGTCCTCACTATATCTGAAACTGAACCTGTCAAAGACTGAACTCCTGGTGTTTCCTCCCTCTACTAATGTACCTATACCCGACATTGCTATTTCTGTGTGTGGCTCCACTATTACTCCCCAGCAACAGGCCCGCTGTCTTGGGGTCATACTTGATTCCGAGCTTTCCTTTGCCCCCCACATTCGATCACTGGCTCGCTCTTGTCATCTGCACCTCAAAAACATTGCTAGAATTCGACCTTTTCTTACTTTTGACTCTGCAAAAACTCTTACTGTTTCTCTTATTCATTCTCGTCTGGACTATTGTAACTCTCTTCTAATCGGTCTCCCTCTTACCAAACTCTCCCCTCTCCAATCTGTCTTGAATGCTGCAGCCAGGATCATATTCCTCACCAATCGTTACACCGATGCCTCTACCTTGTGCCAGTCATTACACTGGCTACCCATCCACTCCAGAATTCAGTATAAACTTATTACCCTCACCCACAAAGCCCTCCATGGCTCAGCACCACCCTACATCTCCTCCCTTGTTTCAGTATACCACCCTACCCGCGCCCTCCGTTCTGCTGATGACCTGAGGTTAGTATCCTCAATAGCCAGAACCTCCCACTCCCGTCTCCAAGACTTTACACGTGCCGCGCCAATTCTTTGGAATGCACTTCCCAGGTCAATACGATTAGTCCCCAATCCCCACAATTTTAAGCGTGTCCTGAAAACACATTTATTCAGACTGGCCTATCGCCTCAACACATTAACCTAATCTATACCTGTGTGGCACAGCCAAGTTTTACCATAACCAGGTTCCCCGCATCATGTTCCAACATGCTTTATGCATCCATTAGCCCTCTGTGTCTGTACTGTCACACACTTAACATTATGGCTGGTCCATACAATCAGGGCAACTGTTACCACCCACCTTTCGTGTCTACCTCTTTCCTCATAGACTGTAAGCTTGCGAGCAGGGCCCTCTTTCCTCTTGGTATTTGTTATAATCTACTGTATGTGTTTATTGTTATGTTGTAATGTCTATTGTCTGTACAAATCCCCTCTGAAATGTAAAGTGCTGCAGAATATGTCGGCGCTATAAAAATAAAATTTATTATTATTATTATTATTATTATAGGAAGGAGGGGGGGAGGTCACCACCTGCTGACTAATTAAACATGTAGTAACACCAGCGGCCATCGGGGGCAAAAACCCAGCAGCCGACCAACTACAGTTGTAGTAACACTAGCGGCCACCGGGGGCAAAACTCCATATTAACCCCCGAGGGCCAGAAAGGAAAAAGGTTCACATAAGAGAGTCCAGACTCTGCCACAGATCCGAAAATGGATCGTGACAGTACCGCTCATTAAGGTCATGAATATGGACACGACTCCATGCCTAAGGACGTGGAAGCATATTCATGACCTTAATGAGAGGTACCATGTGACCGCTGAAGACAGGAAGAAGCTGTCAGCCCTGGGACAACGGAGGATGCAGGGACGTTCAGCGACGGCACAGGAGGGTGAGTATAAAGGAGGAGGTCGGGAGAGCACGGAGGAAGACTAGGGGAGGACAGGAGAGCATGGAGGAGCACAGAAGAGCACAGAAGAGGACTGGGGGGAGGAAGGGGAGCATAGAAGAGCGCGGAAGAGGACTGGGTGAGGACATGGGGAGCACAGAAGAGCACGGAGCAGGACAGGGGAAGCATGGAGGAGGACAGGGAGCGGAGCCATATATAGAAGGATGGAACAGGGGAGCCAAGCCATGCATACTGGGAGGGGGGCAAGCCACACAGAGCAGGACAGGGATGAGGGGACAATGCATACCCAGCTTAATCTCGAGTCAATAAGCTTACCCAGTTTTTCGTGGCAAAATTAGGGGCTTCGGCTTATACTCGGGTCGGTTTATCCTCGAGTATATACGGTAATTTTCTTTGGAAGATAAAGTGGACATTTCTGCCTACATCTATGGATCTTTAATAATAAGAAGAATTGGAAGAAAAACTGGGATTCATCTTCAAAATATGTTATTGATACGATGCATTTGTTTTTTATTTTGGTCACCTCTTGGTCTCTTATTATGTTGTAACTTACCTTAGTGGTGAAAGACATTTATAGACTATTGTGCCTTTGAATTATGTAATTTGTTGGTGTTTTTCCCCTTTTTTCGTTTTAGAACTTATGTATAATGTGGCTGGATAATACCAGTCTGTGTACCTTCTACTTGTTCTACTCCATCCAGACGCATTAGATCAGTGTGCTGCCACGCACTGGTGTCTGGCCGGGCGTCCTGGTTGCCGTGGTTATGTGCAGGATGACGCCACATCTTCCCTCCGATCACGTGCAGCGCTGGTCGCCTGCATCAGCACATGGGGTGTGGCATCATGGTCACATGCGCCGATTGATGACGTCCACCCTCAAACGTTATGATTTGATTGGAGATGTTTACAATTCAAGGTCCTTGTATGTTAATGATCTGCATAGTTGCGGGAGGTCTTCCCCTGCTGGCGATGCCGGTCAGGCGCCCCTGGCCGCGCCGGCGACCTCTCACAGCTGTTTATTATTTTCCTCAACTATATACACTATAAAGGTACCCTAAATTTAACTAAGCCACGCCTCCTGACGAAGCCACAAAGGCGAAACGCGCGTCGAGGTGCAGCTGAGTGGGGCACTGTGGAGTTTTCCTGCCTCTCATATACGGGAATCAAGACCTCAGGTATATTTATACCCTTATCTGGGGTCTCACTATCTATGCAGCTTATAAAGTTCACTCTATATGCTTGAATTATATTGACAGGCAAAGTGCTTTATTTTTGTATATTTCAGTATGCATGTGTAGTGAGTATAACATGATTGTCAGACTATCAATTTGATTTTTGCTAGACTAGGAGCTCCTTTGAAAATTATTCTATGCTAATATATGACAATCTATGATGCATAGGGATTTAGTCTGATCCTGTATGATAAGTAATCTACAGTATTTATTGATACTCTGTTATTGCATTTTTACTTATCGCCCTGGTGTTCTGATCCTATTTTGGGTCTGACATGAGGCATTGACTTCTCTGCTTAAGCCCCAGTTGTCTCGTCATGTCATTTACCAGCTCTCACATAATTACACTGTTACTTTTGTGTATAATTTTTGTATGACTATTCACTAATAAAATATTATATTGATATAAAGATAATCAAACAGATATTGTTTATTCAGGGATAGTCTCTTTATCTTTGTGAAGTGAACATTGCTGATTATCCTTATCGGTTTTCTATGATTGACACTTTTTAGTGTTTTTAGGAAGCTATAGCTTCGGTTGGAGAGGAAATACTTTTTGGTTTGCTATCTTACTGAAACTGTCCATCAACACCAAAATGACTGTATCACCCGCAGAATCGGGAAAATCAGTAGTGAAATCTGACAAATGAGTCCAAGATCTACTGGGAATCGCCAATGGTTGGAGAGACCCAGTCGGGTGAGTATGAGGGATCTTAAGGCGCGGATAGGCAACTACATACTCTCAAACATCCTGATGTACCCCAGACCACCAAAAACGCTGAATTAGGAGAACTGCAGTGGCTTTACTGTCAGGGTATCTTGCCAAGCCAAATCATGACTTTCACTTATAACTTTAAGACTTAAGGGGGCTTTACACATAGTGAGATCGCCAGCGATCTCGCTACATGTGACACCTCTGACCGCCCCTCCCCCCGCTGAATATCGCTGATCGCGCGCGAACGTCCAGGGCCTTTTTTTCCTCGTTGGCGTATCACTGGCGCCGACTAGCGACGCAGGCGGAAGTCGTCATCATCGCTGCCATGTGACAGGTAAGAGCGACCGCCGAGCATCGCTGGATCGCTGCTGCTTCGCTGGTGGGATCTGCCTGTGTGGCAGCTCACTAGCGACCATTTAGCGATGTACCAGCGATCTTGACCGGGTCGTGTCGTTGTCGGGATTGCTGGTGCATCGCTAAATGTAACGGGACCCTTAGATTCACAGATACAGTTTACCTAAAGGATAGGCAGTCGGGGCGTCCCCATGAGTCTCTACAACCTCGTTCTCAAGGTCAGACCTAATAGCGGCAATAACTACTCCTTTCTGTAGTATAGGAACCAGTTCACAAGTATCTCCACCCACAGGAAAACAATGGGATAAGGCATCTAAGTTAACAAGCTTATTCCCCGGCCTATACGTAATGAAAAAGTTGAATCAGGCAAAGAATAAAGACCACCTTGCCTGTCTAGGCATCAAACACTTAAGGCCCTTTTACATTTAGCGATGCACCAGCGATCCGACCAGTGATCCCACCCGGTCAGGATCGCTGGTGCATCGCTAAATGATCGCTAGTGAGCTTTCATACAGAAAGATCTCACAGCGATGCAGCAGCGACACAGCGCACGATACTTACCATTCACACACAGCGATCCTGGCGTCCTCCCGCCCGCGTCCAGAGTCGCTCGTCGTCACAGCAGGAAGTCTCAGCAGGAAGCAGACGACGAGAAATGGAGCCGGACATTCTCGCGCGATCAGCGATGGACAGCGGGGGAGCCGGTCGCTGGTAAGTATCACACATAGCGATATCGCTAGCAATATCGCTATAACGTCACAAAACCAGTGACGTTTTGCTTAGTGTAAAACCCCCTTTAGCAGATTCTAACTATAACTGATTTGCGATCAGTGATAACCATGACCGGATGAACTTCCCCTTCGAGAAAATGATGCCACTCTTCAAAAGCCCACTTAATTGCCAAGAATTCTGTGACGATTCTATTGTCTGATAACTCGGGGCCAGCGGTTGCATCCCTGTCCTGTAATTAATGCTACCAGGGCCTAGCTATCCCTGCTCCCTGTATTAATTCTGATAGTGAAGACGCTAGGGCAACGTACCTTGCTGAACTCCTGAATCGCCCCTTATCTGTCCTCTCCCCTTCCCAGGGAAGTGGGGAGTAATAGTGAAGGTATATAGACAAACCAGACAAACAAGGAAAAACGTACAGGGATAAATGAAAATACCAATCACACAAAACAAGCACTCACAGACAACAGAGGGGAACACTGGAGAGATAAGGAAGGTAAGCAAAATAGGAGAGGATAAGTACTATCACAATGCTCTCTGAACTTCCATCTATTCTACGTCCCAGATCACTGCAGCAGCGGTTACCATGGTCGGTTACCATGGTAACTTCCGATCACGGTCGAGGTTTGGAACGCAAGCACGGACGTCCTGACGCCACCGTATCACGCGCAGCCCTTGGATCCGCCTCTTTGTTTCCCCACCAATCAGTCGCGGGGTTACGCCCCGTCACGTGGTGCAGTAGGACGTGTTGCGTCCTGACGTTCCGCCCGGTCCGGCGCTCGGTGTGACGCAGGCTCGGTGTCCGGTGAAGGTGACCGATGACCATCCTTCCCAAGAAGAAGCCGCCTCCCCCCTCTGACCCGGAGGACGGGGACCGGAGCGGCGCCGGCGGGGGGGATTCGCATTCTCACTCTCGGTCTGGGGCCCGGCCCCGCTCCTCTCCTCCTCCGCGCTGGGCCCAGGCCTCGCCTCCGCCCGGTGTTGGTGGGCCGGGGGGTGCGGGCTCTGGTCCAGACGGTCCTGGAGGCCTCGGTTGTTGCTGTTGTTGTAACGGGGCGGGGATAGGACCCGGCGGCTGCTGCTCGGGGCCCGGACACAGCAAGAGGAGGCGGCAGGGGGTGAGCGGAGCCGGGGGAGCTGGGGACCGAGGCCTGGGGCTGCCCGTGGCCGGAAACTCCCCCGACGGGGAGGATGGAGCCGGGAACAACAGTGAGGACGAGTACGAGACAGCGGCGGCCCGCATCCAGTCCATGGACCCGGACATGGCGGAGCAGGTGAGACCCCCGGGGGCTGTCACATCGGCGGGGGGGAGGATGGGGGACAGTCAAGTCAGCAGGGGAGGGCGCTGTTACGTCGGGTGGAGGGGTGGTATTTTGGGGGGGGGGCTTTCCTGTCATTGCAGCGTGGGGGTGGGGAGGGGGGACAGTTATGTCAGCAGGGGGCTAAGAGTGCAAGAGAAGCACTCAAAACGCGTCAGGTGACTTGTTTGTAAGATGGCTTGACGTGCCACAATATACTTTTTCACTTTTCTGGAGTGCCATCAGTTTTCTTCTTTCGTCAGCAGGGGAGGGGTTGGCTGTGTCAGGGGCGTGGGGGAGGGGTATTTCCAGTTGGGGGGGGGGTGCTGTCCCTGTTGGGGGGGGGGGTTGCTGTCCCGTTTGGAGGGTGTGGAGAGGGGTTTGTCCTGTTGGGGGGGGGGGGGTTGCTGTCCCGTTTGGAGGGTGTGGAGAGGGGTTTGTCCTGTTGGGGGGGGGGGGGTTGCTGTCCCGTTTGGAGGGTGTGGAGAAGGGTTTGTCCTGTTGGGGGGGGGGGTTGCTGTCCCGTTTGGAGGGTGTGGAGAAGGGTTTGTCCTGTGGGGGGTGCTGTCCCGTTTGGAGGGCGTGGGGAGGGGCTGTCCCGTTTTGGAGGGAGTGGGGAGGGGCTGTCTGGTCTGGGAGCTTGGGATGTGACTGCAGTCATCCACAGGTCAGGCAGTTTTTGATCAGTCGCACAGCCCTGAGCTGGCACCTTGGCATGTGGCACAGCTGGGCACTCGGGTGGCATCAGTCACTGCTGGGATATGACAGGAATGTGCAGGATGTGACTGCTGGTGACTCTCTCTCTCTGGGCTCCTCTTTGTACATTTCTGTATTGACCCATTGTGAACCTGGCCCTATAGAAGTAACACCCACTGTCCCCATTGCCCTGTCACTATGTGGATGTGGGGAGAACATTCACCCAGGACCCCAGCACTGCAGAGCTACCGAGCCCCCCATTAACCACTGCTGCCCATACACTGAGCCCCCCACTTTTGGTCTTGTGATAGGAAAAGTTCTGCTGATTTAGTTCCAGAGCAGATGTAGTCTGTGATGGGAACATTCAGTGCCAGTGATTCTCACAGCTGAGGGTTTGTTACATTTGTGTCCAGCCTGGACAATCCTCAGTGAGTGCAGCACAAATCTCCCTGCCCATCTGTTACAATGTATCCGTTTTGGCTCCTTTGTGAACTGGATGTAATTGTAGCAAGCCTCCAGATGTGAGAAATATCAGGCCTGTTCCTGCTCAGTACACTTTACAGACAGCAAGCAGAGATCTTAAAGGTGACCTGAAACCCTGTTTTTTGTTATCCCCTATGAATTGATACTAGTAAGCATGTTCCCATTAACGTGTCGTAGAGCAGCGATGTATGGGGGGCTAATCCACCCGTGCGGCAGACCCTGCAGGCCTCGGCTCGTATGGGGTGGAGGTGCTCAGTCTCCTGTTCATTCATTGCCTGCTGGAAATAGGGGCGCACTGCCCTCTGCTTTCTCCCATAGAGTGGAGATGGAACGTGCACCTCTGGTCCCTTTCTTGGTTTCGCAGTTGGACCCCCAGCGATCAGTTAGTTACCGTATCCCCTTGCTCAGCTCTAGAAATGACCCTTTAGCTTCTTCATGCTCTGTGTCGGAAATATACTTGGCGGAGCGAGTCAGGGCATATGTGGCGCGCTCAGGAGCGGATCCTGCTACATACGGGGCAGATGATTTTAACTGGCGCTGTCAATAACTGACTGCAGCATTAACTCCCTAAAGGACCTTGCAACTTTTCATTTTTGCGCTTTTCTTTTCCTCCACTTTTTGCAAGAGCCATAACGTGCTTCGTTTTCCACCCACATCGCCGTATGAGGGCTTGTTGTTTGCGGGACGAGATCTCCTTTTGATTTACAACTTTCATTTTACCCTATAATGTACTGGAAACGGAAAAACAATCCAGGTGTGGTGAAATAGTGAAAAAAAGATGCTATTCCACATTTGTTTTTGGGGTTTTGTATTTATAGTGTCCATTGTTCAGTGAAAATTATCTGCAGATGTTATTCTAAAGGTCAGGACTAGTGATTATTATTATTCATTTATATAGCACCATTGATTCCATGGTGCTGTACATGAGAAGGGGTTACATACAAATTACAGATATCACTTACAGTAAACAAACTAACAATCACAGACTGATACAGAGGAGAGAGGACCCTGCCCTTCTGGACTTACATGCCACAGGATGGTGGGGAAGGAGACAGTAGGTTGGGGGGTTGCAGCAGGTCCGGTGTTGGTTGAAGTGATATCACCGGTAGTGGTGAGAGAGAAGGAGGTAGCGGTGTCATTGCAGGCTGTAGGCTTTCTTGAAGAGGTGGGTTTTCAGGTTCCGTCTGAAGGATCCAAATGTGGTTGATAGTCGGACTTGTTGGGGCAAAGAATTCCAGAGAATAGGGGCATATCGGGAGAAGTCTTGGAGGTGGTTGGGTGAGGAGCGAAGAAGTGTGGAGGAGAGAAGGAGGTCTTGGGATGACCGGAGATTACGTGAGGGAAGGTATCGGGAGATTAGTTCAGAGACATATGGGGGAGACAGGTTATAGATGGCCTTGTAGATCAGAATTAGTAATTTGAACTGGATACGCTGAGGGAATGGGAGCCAGTGAAGAGATTTGCGGAGGAGTAGCGAGGAGAGAGATGAATTAGTCGGGCGGCAGAGTTAAGGATGGACTGGAGTGGTGCGAGGGTGTTAGCAGGGAGACCACTGAAAAGGATGTTGCAGTAGTCGAGGCGGGAGATGATGAGGGCATGCACAAGTATTTTAGTAGATTGAGGGTTGAGGAAAGGACGGATTCTGGAAATATTTTTGAGCTGGAGGCGACAGGAGGTAGAAAGAGCTTGGATGTGCGGTTTAAAGGACAGGACAGAGTCAATGGTTACTCCGAGGCAGCGGACTTCTGGTACTGGGGAAAGTGTGATGTCATTAATTGTTATAGCTAGGTCGGGTAAGGAAGATCTGTGAGATGGAGGAAAGATGATGAGTTCAGATTTGTCTACATTGAGTTTGAGGAAGCGAGAGGAGAAGGAGGATATGGCTGATAGACACTCTGGGATTCTGGACAGCAGAGAGGTAGATCTGAGTGTCATCAGTATAAAGAGGTGGTACTGGAATCTGTGGGATTTTATGAGTTGCCCCAGACCAAGTGTATAGATTGAGAAGAGTAGGGGTCCTAAAATAGAGCCTTGTGGGACTCCAACAGAGAGAGGGTGGGATGAGGAGGTGGTGTGGGAGTGGGAGACGCTGAATGTGCGGTTGGAAAGGTATGAGGAGATCCAGGATAGGGCAAGGCCTTTGATGCCAAAGGAGGATAGGATTTGTAGTAGGAGGCAGTGGTCAACTGTGTCAGATGCAGAGGACAGGTCTAGAAGCAGGAGTATAGAGTATTGTCCATTTGATTTGGCTGTAAGTAGGTCGTTAGTAATTTTGGTCAGGGCTGTCTCAGTGGAGTGATGGGGGCGGAAACCAGATTGTAGATTGTCAAAGAGCAAGTTAGATGATAGGTGGGAGGAAAGTTCAGCGTGGACGTGCTGCTCCAGGAGTTTGGAAGCGAATGGGAGCAGCGATATTGGGCGATAGCTGGACATAGCGGTTGGGTCGAGGGTTGGCTTTTTAAGGATAGGCGTGATTGTGGCATGCTTGAAAGCGGAAGTCAAGGTACCGGACGTTAGTGATAGGTTGAAGAGGTGGGTTAGGGATGGGATGAGTGTGGTGGTGAGGTTGTGGAGGAGATGGGATGGGGTCAAGTGCTCTCTTCTAATCGGTCTCCCTCTACCAAACTCTCCCCTCTCCAATCTGTCTTGAATGCTGCAGCCAGGATCATATTCTTCACCAATCGTTACACCGATGCCTCTACCTTGTGCCAGTCATTACACTGGCTACCCATCCACTCCAGAATTCAGTATAAACTTATTACCCTCACCCACAAAGCCCTCCATGGCTCAGCACCACCCTACATCTCCTCCCTTGTTTCAGTATACCACCCTACCCGCGCCCTCCGTTCTGCTGATGACCTGAGGTTAGCATCCTCAATAATCAGAACCTCCCACTCCCGTCTCCAAGAATATACACGTGCTGCACCAATTCTTTGGAATGCACTTCCCAGGTCAATACGATTAGTCCCCAATCCCCACAATTTTAAGCGTGCCCTGAAAACACATTTATTCAGACTGGCCTATCGCCTTAACACATTAAACCTAATCTATCCCTATGTGGCACAGCCAAAAGTTTTACCATAACCAGGTTCCCCGCATCATGTTCCCACATGCTTTATGCATCCATTAGCCCCCTGTGTCTGTACTGTTACACACTTAAAGGGAATCTGTCACCCCTTTTTTGAGATATCATATAATGATATCATTCAATTGTGTGTCACATAAGGATTCTCTTATTACTTTTGCTTCCCCCTGACCCCACACCTTTCATGCATAAATACCTTTTTTATATCGGTTCAGATGTATGTAAACTGCCGCTGTCCGGTCCGCTGGGCGGGGCTTATTCACCTGCTCCCCCCCTCCCTGTCTTGCTCTACGCATTTCTTCTTGCATATCTCAAAAAAGGGGTGACAGATTCCCTTTAACATTATGGTTGGTCCATACAATCAGGGCAATTGTTACCACGAACCTTTCGTGTCTACCTCTTTCCTCATAGACTGTAAGCTTGCGAGCAGGGCCTTCATTCCTCTTGGTATCTGTTATAATCTATGTGATTATTGTTATGCTGTAATGTCTATTGTCTGTACAAATCCCCTCTGAAATGTAAAGTGCTGCGGAATATGTCAGCGCTATAGAAATAAAATTTATTATTATTTATTATAAGTGCACAGGTTGTGAGGTGCGATTTGGAGAAGAGGCGATTAAGCTTCCCTTCAGTGATGTTGGAGAGTGAGGTTATGGGGTTTGGGCATTGGCGTGGTATACAAAGGGGTGGTTGAGTGATGAAGACTTGCCTTGTTTGGTCGATCTTATTTTTGAAGTGTGTGGCAAAGTCCTCAGCAGAAATAAGGGAGGTTGGAAGGGGCAGTGGTGGGCGGAGGAGGGAGTTGAAAGTTTTGAATAACTGTTTGGGATTGTAGGATAAGGAAGATACGAGGGTTGTGAAGTAGGCCTGTTTAGCAGAGGTGAGGGCAGATTTGAAATCGAGTGTTGCCTGTTTGAATGTGGTGAAGTCGTCTTGCGAATTTGTTTTCTTCCAGCGCCGCTCTGCAATCCTGGACACTTGTCGGAGCTTTTTAGTGGTGTTATTGTGCCAGGGTTGTCTGT
This sequence comes from Dendrobates tinctorius, assembly GCF_039654945.1. Classification (NCBI taxonomy): domain Eukaryota; kingdom Metazoa; phylum Chordata; class Amphibia; order Anura; family Dendrobatidae; genus Dendrobates; species Dendrobates tinctorius. Next base: position 40,835,050 of record NW_027361788.1, read on the forward strand.
TGATACGTCGCATTCTGCCATGAACGAGAGGGGCAACCGTGTTCTCTTTAGGCTAAGTGCACACGTACCGGAACTCTCGCGGAAATTACCGCGAGAATTCCGGAATTCAGGGCTGTGGAGTCGGTAAGCCAAACCTGCGACTCCGACTCCGACTCCTCAATTTCCCTTACACCGACTCCGACTCCAACTCCGACTCCACGACTCCGACTCCCACACATATTGCTTATATTTAAGTGAAAAATTTATTGTAGTACAATGTGAACCTCAGACATTTAATCATTTTTATGATCCAATAATCAAGATATTTATATAGAACAGAATATATATTGGTGTACTACCCAGTTTTCATTCTTTTTGGTACAGATACGATATGGATAGACAGATATGGATAAATGGATAGATAGAGCAGATTTCTAATCTGCTTTTGCTATTGAAAACATTATCTATGAGCTCAAAAACCTTTCAGGTGATGCAGTTTTTTAAAAAGATGATCAGCTTTTGCAGCTGAAAAACGTATCCTCAAAAAACACAGGAAAAACGCTGTGTGTGAATGTAGCCTTAGATCAGGAATATAACAGCCATTTATAGGACATTTCATAACTTTCCCAAACTCCTATGAAAAAATATTCAGCACATCCTGCATTGAATTACTGTACCCAATTTATTATATATTTTAGGAGTCGGTCCATTTTATACCGACTCCAACTCCGACTCCACCAAAATGAGCACCGACTCCGACTCCACGACTCCGACTCCACAGCCCTGCCGGAATTCCAGTCCGCGGGAAAATCGCATTTTAAATTCCCGCGATTTTCCCGCGGAAAAACTAGCATTTTGCAAGCGTATTTAGCTTGCAAAATGCTAGCGTTCTTCAAGCGATCTGTAGCATCGCTTGGAGAACTGATTGACAGGTTGGTCACACTCGTCAAACATAGTGTTTGACAAGTGTGACCAACTTTTTACTACTGAGGCCGCCTATGCAGCATCAATAGTAAAAGATAGAATGTAAAAAAAAAATAAAAAATGGTGTTATTCTTACCCTCCGACGTCCCGCGCATCCGTTCCCAGTAATCCTTTGCGAAAATGCCCGCGATGACGTCAGTTCTCGCGGGATCGCGACGTCTCGCGGTAATTCAAGATGACGTCGCGCGAATGACCGCGAGACTTCGCGATCCCGCAAGAACGGACGCCATCGCGGGCATTTTCGCAAAGGATTACTGGGAACGAGAGCGTGGAGAGAAGCGGGAAGACTGCGCTGGACGTCGGAGGGTGAGAATACAATATTTTTTATTTTTAAATTCTATTTTTTACAGGGATATGGTACCCAAAGCCCGGAGGACAGTCTCCTCTCCTCCGGACCGTGGGTACCATCCACAAATGTTCTTGTTACTTTCCGCATGGTGTGCACAGCCACATGCGGGAGGTAAGCGGAACAATGCATTCCTATGGGTGCGGGATCGCCGCGATTCCGCAAATTAATGAGCATGCTGCGGTTTTTACCGCAAAGCGATTCCGCCGCGGTAAAAACCGCAGCATTAGCACAGCATTGCGGAATCCCATAGGAATGCATGGGATGCTTATTTTTCGCGGCAAAATCTCGCGGTTAAAACCGCCGCGGAAACACGAAAGAAACGCCACGTGTGAACTCAGCCTTACAGTTTTTACCAATCTATTCAATTCATTTTAGATTTTGATAGCTCGGACTTTGGGATCACATATGCATATATATTTTTTAAGATTCTTATTTTTTAATGGGGAGGAGTGAAGAGATTACAATTTGCTTTTTTTTTGTTTTTTTTAGTTCTCTAAAGTGGACTTGAATTTGCGATTGACTGATTGCCCATACTTTATACATGACCAAAAATGTTGGCACCCTTAAAATTCTGCCAGAAACTGAAGTATTTCTCGCAAAAATTTTTTGCAATTACTCATGTTTTGTTATACACGTTTATTTCCTTTGTGTGTGTGTTTGAACAACACAAAAAAACATAGAGGGAAAAAAAGGCAATTTGGACATAATTTCACAAAAATCCCTAAAAATTGTTGCCACCTTCATCTTAATATTTGGTTGCACATCCTTTGGAATAAATAACTGCTATCACTCGCTTCCTATAATCATCAACAAGCTTCTTAAACCTCATTTAGAATTTTGGAGCACTCTTCTTACAAACTCCTCTAGGTATTTCATATGTGAAAACGCTTTCTCCCAACAGCAATTCACAGGTGATCAATCTGATTTAGATCCGGACTCATTTCTGGCCACTTCAGAACTCTCCAGTGCTTTGTTTCCATCCATTTCTGGGTGCTTCTTGAATTATGTTTTTGGTCATTGTTCTGCTGGAAGACCCATGACCTAGGATGCAAACCCAGCTTTCTGACACTGTGCATTACATTGCGACCAATAATTCTTTGCTGTTCTTCAGATTTCATGATGCCTTGTACACAGTCAAGACACACAATGCCAGAGGCAGCAAAACAACCCCAAAACAACTTTGAATCTCCACCATATTTGACTGTAGGTAGTGTTCTTTTCTTACAGGCCTAATTCCATTTTCGGAAAACAAAATGACTTGCTTTACCAAAAAGCTCTATCTTGGTCTCATCTGTTAACATGACACTTTCTCAGAAGGATTTTGGCTTATGTGCATTTTGGCAAACTGAAGGTAGCTTTTTTATGTCTTTTTTGTCAGCAGTGAGGTCCTCCTTGGTCTCCTGCCGTAGCATTTCATTTCATTCAAATGTCGATGGATAGTTCTCACTGACACTGATGCACCCTGAGCCTACAGGACAGCCTGAATTTCTTTGGAACGTGATTGGAGCTGCTTATCCACCCTCCGGACTATCCTGCGTTGCAGCCTTTCATCGTTTTTTCCACGGAGGTTGGCTACAGTGCCATGGGTTGTAAACTTCTTGATTATGTTGCGCACCGTGGACCAAGGAACCTTATGATCTCCGGAGATGGAATTGTAACTTTGACATTGTTGATATTTTTCAACAATTTTGTTTCTCAAGTCCTCTTCTTTTTCTGTTCTCCATGCTTAGTGTAGCACCACAGACACGCAATGCAAAGATTGAGTCAACTTTTCTGCTTTTTATCTGGTTTCAGGTGTGATTTTCACATTGCCAACACCTGTTACTTGCCACAGGTGAGTTTGAACAAGCATCATCACATGGTTGAAATAAAGTTGTTTACCCACAATTTTGGAAAGATGCCATCAATTTTGTTTGGCCTATATTGGGGTTGTGTGTGAAATTATGTCAATGTGTTCCAACACACACATAGGAAATAAACATGTGTATAACACAACTTGTGTAATTGCAATAATTTTCTGAGAGCAATACTTTTTCAGTACATTACATTTTCTGGAGCAATTTCAAAGGTGATAACAATTTCAGGCATGACTGTATGTAATTCTGTATATACTATCTTTATACGCCATAGATAGTTCTATATAGTTCGAGTGCTGATGGGTGGCTAAAACAGCATCCCCCCCAGGCCTCATGCAGTAAATGCTGCTATTTGTGAACGACAGTGCCATCAAACAGGTTATGAGGTTCAGGAGGAGCTCTGCTCAACTCGCGTCTGTTAAAGCAGATGATGGCTGTAATGCACAGCCATCATCTTCTGAGAATGGAGCGTGCTCAGCTCTGTATCCTGATCCACTCCCGACATAAGTCATTAAGGGGTTAAAGAGTAATTGTCAATTTAATTTCTGTTTTACAAATAAATATTACAAATGAAAATAAGCAACTCTGTAATATATCTTATCAGAGAGATCGCTTATTTCTGCTCCTGGACTCATCTTTGTTTCTGAATTAATGGGTAAATATCTGTGTTCAGTGAATATGTTCCCATTACAGAGAGAGAGATGACTGTTGGTGCTTTTAAAATTCTTTGGCGGAGGAGCTAGAAGCCGACAGACATTCTGCTGACAGGACAGCTACAATTCTCCATAGATCTTTATAAGCACCAACTGTCCTCTATCTCAGTAATGGGTAAGTCTGTAAAAAATTACCCTATGTACACTGCTCAAAAAAATAAAGGGAACACTTAAACAACAGAATATAACTCCAAGTAAATCAAACTTCTGTGAAATCAAATTGTCCACTTAGGAAGCAACACTGATTGACAATCAATTTGACATGCTGTTGTGCAAATGGAATAGACAACAGATGGAAATTATTGGCAATTATCAAGACACCCTCAATAAAGGAGTGGTTCTGCAGGTGGGACTACAGACCACATCTTAGTACCAATGCTTTCTGGCTGATGTTTTGGTCACTTTTGAATGTTGGTTGTGCTTTCACACTCGTGGTAGCATGAGATGGACTCTACAACCCACACAAGTGGCTCAGGTAGTGCAGCTCATCCAGGATGGCACATCAATGCGAGCTGTGGCAAGAAGGTTTGCTGTGTCAGTGTAGTGTTCAGAGGCTGGAGGCGCTACCAGGAGACAGGCCAGTACACCAGGAGATGTGGAGGGGGCCGTAGGAGGGCAACAACCCAGCAACAGGACCGCTACCTCAGTCTTTGTGCAAGGAGGAACAGGAGGAGGACTGCCAGAGCCCTGCAAAATGACCTCCAGCAGGCCACAAATGTCCATGTGTCTGCACAAACGGTTAGAAACTGAATCCATGAGGATGGTCTGAGTGCCCGACGTCCACAGATGGGAGTTGTGCTCACAGCCCAACACCGTACGGCCCTCTAAAGAAATGCCACCCCACACCTTTGCTGACCCACTGCCAAATCGGTCATGCTGAAGGATGTTGCAGGCAGCAGATTGCTCTCCACGGCGTCTCCAGACTCTGTCACGTGCTCAATGTGAACCTGCTTTCATCTGTGAAGATGAAAGGGTGCCAGTGGCGAATTTGCCAATCCTGGTGTTCTGTGAAAAATGCCAAGTGTCCTGCACGGTGTTGGGCTGTGAGCACAACTTCCATCTGTGGACGTCGTGCACACAGCCCATCCTCATGGAGTCGGTTTCTAACCGTTTGTGCAGACACATGCACATTTGTGGCCTACAGGAGGTAATTTTGCTGGGCTCTGGCATTGCTCCTCCTGTTCTTCCTTGCACAAAGGCTGAGGTTGTTGCCCTCCTACACCCCCCCCACGTCTCCTGGTGTACTGGCCTGTCTCCTGGTAGTGCCTCCAGCCTCTGGACACTACGCTGACACACAGCAAACCTTGCCACAGCTCGCATTGATGTGCCATCCTGGATGAGCTGCACTACCTGAGCCACTTATGTGGGTTGTAGAGTCCGTCTCATGCTACCACGAGTGTGAAAGCACAACCAACATTCAAAAGTGACCAAAACATCAGCCGGAAAGCATTGGTACTGAGATGTGGTCTGTGGTCTCCACCTGCAGAACCACTCCTTTATTGAGGGTGTCTTGATAATTGCCAATAATTTCCATGTGTTGTCTATTCCATTTGCATAACAACATGTGAAATTGATTGTCAGTCAGTGTTGCTTCCTAAGTGGACAGTTTGATTTCACAGAAGTTTGATTTACTTGGAGTTATATTCTATTGTTTAAGTGTTCCCTTTATTTTTTGAGCAGTGTAGTATTTCTGTGTCCGTAAAAGTGCGATCTAACAAAATCTAAAACTGTTTAACCTGTTCCCTTAAATGTCGAGAGAAAAAGAGATACTGCAAAATTGCACTTGGGTTTTTTGTGTCTTGGCGCTTCCAGCAAAAAGTGTAATGAAAATATTGGAAATGACATCATCTCATCACTCAGTAAAACCGGCCCTCAAACAGCGTCATTGATGGGGAAAATAAAATTATGCTGTGTCACTATTTTTACTTTTTCTAACAAAGTTTGGTGTCACCATAATAGTCTCGACTTGGAGAGTCACGTTTCCAGGTCATTCATTTGTTTTTGTACTGCACAATAAACTTCCTGAAAATAAAAAGTGAGACATTGTTTTTCTCCGTACTTGGATTTTTTTTCCTCTTTTTCCAGTACATTACATGGTGTTTTTTCAAAACTGCATCCTGTTCCTCCAAAAATTTTATTTGGCTGTGTGGACAGAAAAATAAAAATGAAAAAATTGGTGGCTTCCTTAAGGAGTCAAGCGAGTCAGAAAATGAAATCCATGCCATTATGAGGTGCTATAGATTCGCACCAAAATTTTCATCGTAATAGATTGGTCCGTCCATTAAAGGGATGTATGCAGATGGGCTCAGTCTGGGCCTTGATGGCAGTGATCGGGTACTTTACTTTTCGGGCAGGTGCTTTTCATTTCTGAAAATAGCGACTTTAACTTTCCATTTTAAAATGGTGGCTGTTAATACTGTCTAACCCCCCCACCCCAAATAAATAAATAAATAAATAAATATACGGACAAAAAACATTTCCTTCCAGACGATGTCCTCATTACACAGCTGCCGGGGTCCTAGTTTATTGTGGTGAGACAGAAGTGTGCTGCTCTGAGCACTAGGTGGCGCCTTCATCCAATGTAATTCATAGCTAGGTCCATGAATGCCCAGAGACACTGTACCCCACACTGAGCGTCTCCCAACATCTCACCACCCCCTGATTATTGCCACTTACAGAAAGCAATCGGTTCAGTCTAGTCTGGGGCCATATAATAATAATCTTTATATAGCGCCAACATATTCCGCAGCGCTTTACAGTTTAACAGTTTAACAATGAAGATGTTGAAGGGATTGAGCTGCTGATTGTGCTGCATTTACCCAGGTTCTTTTTTTCAGAGGTCACAATGAGGTGTAAGTGGTGAATTTGCAACCCAAAGCGTTAACTGGTGCTGCTACCACTCTGCAGAGCAATAAGGGTGCAGTGAAGAGGCGGTGACATGTGGCTTCACCACAGGGGGGCAGTATCGTCACTTTCATGATGGCACTATGAAAAGTTCATTTTTTTTGTAGGATCTCTGCTTGCTCTCTCTGTGTGTGTGTGTGTGTGTGTGTGTGTGTGTGTGTGTGTGTGTGTGTGTGTGTGCTGGGAATCCCGTATAAAGTAAACAAAACCTTCCTCCGAAACAAGAAACCGATCTGCCATGGAATGTCAGTGTGCAGCAGTCTTGCTGTTCCCCTTCACTGACAGCAAGCAGAGGGGCAAGAATGGGTGATGGATTGTAATGGTATATTGGAAAGGGGCACAACGATTGTGTGGGTAGATGGATTGTAAGGGCTTGTAGGGAGCATTCTGATTTCATGTAGCTTTTCTTGTTTTCAGCAGGAGAACTGGTTTGAGAAGGCATTGCAGGAGAAGAAGGGGTTCATCATAAAACAGATGAAGGAGGACGGCGCCTGCCTGTTCAGAGCGGTTGGTAAGTATCACACTAATCTGGAGACAAGCGGCCACAGTTTTGTCTGGCAGCTGCTTATCCACTCTCGATACTGAAGTATTGACAGACACTGTCGGGGTCTACTGTCGTGTATGCCAAGGGTCTCTGCGCACAGGGATCTGCAGCGACGGCCTCAGGATGCTGGGAGTTGTAGTCACAGTGTGCAGAGCTGGGGGTGTAGGGTGCGTGGAGCTGGTGCACATGTGGCTCATAGAGATATTTGCCGGCACCACAAGGCGTTTCCAGTGACTCAGCAGCCAAATCGTGGAATCATGACTCAGCTGTGAAGAATTCTGTATATGTAGGGTAGGGAGGCTTGTGTACAGTGGGGGGTGCTATTTTCTCTTCCTTTCTATTTGAATTAATCTGACACAGCAGGTTCTGTGTCCACGGATTAGAGACCAAGTAAACAGCCCCTCCACCAGCCTCACTAATAATGGCAGGAATTTGTGCTGCTATTCGGATGTCTAATGGAGGCTCGATCGCTGGGACTCCCACCCAGCACATCGACTTAGATGATCGAAAGCACCTGATGATTGGGGGCACCACTGATCACAAGAATGGAGTCTCAAGTTCTTCCTTTCTAGATGACCACACCGAGATGGAGTGGAGGTCATGTGTGTGCCCGGTTCTGGGGATTAATGACACCCGCGATCCCAAGAGAACAGACTTTTTTTTTTCTTATATGTCTTGCAGCAAAATCCCCTTAAGTGCGGCTTTGGGGAAGGATTTTCTAATTGAAGGATGTCATAAAGGCATGAGACCCCTGTCCGTACATAAATGGAAAATTCTGGGCCGGCAAAATGATGTCGCCGCTGTGGTTAAGTTGAGCACAATGTCACCTTTGAAACCAGGGTCAGGAAGGAAAGCACTATGTGGCCCCCAGGGTCAGATAGAGTACAGTGTCATTGTCGGGGGAGAGCACGATGTGGCCCCCGGGGTCAGGGCGAAGCGTGCGATGTGGCCCCCGGGGTTAGGGAGAAGGGCGTGATGGGGCCCCCTTGATCAGCGCCTCCAGAATAGTACAGCTACTGGGGTCTGAGTTGGAGGAGTGTGATCCGTAATATAAAATGTAAGCCCCGGCTATATGTTGTGGTCTCGAGTTGATGGGAGGAATATGGAGCGAAATTTGCGCACAGAAGGGAAGGCTTTTCGTGTAGCCTTTACCCCACGTGTTTTGTTGGTGGTGCTGTAGTTTGCGACTTCTCTGGCTTCAGTACATTTCTCACAAAGTTTGTCAGAAAGTTGCAGAACTTTTCAAGAGTTGTTTTTGACAGATTTTCCTGGGTGACTTTCACTCCTGCGTCACCTCCTGTTCCTGTAGGAGGGGAGTTTTCCCCTCCCCATGTAATAATTTCCAGCACTGTGACTATTTATCACCGTAATTACCAGATAAAATACAGGAAGTCACTGTGATGTCATGGTTTCTCTTTACAACTGACTGCCTTCAAAATCAGAGGCACGTGTGGGTGTAGGATCTAACATTGTGACCATGGAAATCGTCTAGGTGTGTGACCGCGCTCCTATGTCCAGCGACTGTGGATGGCAGCAGTGGGGTTAGGAAGACGGACATTACTAAGAAGAGGGGATTTAGTGATGTCCCAGCCGGGCTGAGATGTCAGTATCTCGGAAGACAAGATATTACTGGTGGGACTGCGGTGGGGAGAGGACAGATATTACTGACCGGAACGGGGAGGATATTACTGATGGAACTGCGGAGGGGGGGAGAGGAGCGATATTACAGATGGGACCGCGGGGGGAAGAGGAGAGATATTACAGATGGGACCGCTGGGGGCTGGGGAGAGATATTACAGATGGGACCGCGGGGGATGGAAGAGGGTAGATATTACAGATGGGACCGCTGGGGGGCTGGGGAGAGATTACAGATGGGACCGCGGGGGTTGGGGGTGGTTGAGGAGAGATATTACAGATGGGACCGCGGGGGATGGAAGAGGGGAGATATTATAGATGGGACCGTGGGGGATGGAAGAGGGGAGATATTACAGATGGGACCGCGGGGATGGAAGAGGGGAGATATTACAGATGGGACCGCGGGGGATGGAAGAGGGGAGATATTACAGATGGGACCGCGGGGGATGGAAGAGGGGAGATATTACAGATGGGACCGCGGGGGATGGAAGAGGGGAGATATTACAGATGGGACCGCGGGGGATGGAAGAGGGGAGATATTACAGATGGGACCGCGGGGGATGGAAGAGGGGAGATATTACTGATGGGACCGCGGGGGATGGAAGAGGGGAGATATTACAGATGGGACCACGGGGGGATGGAAGAGGGGAGATATTACAGATGGGACCGCTGGGGGGGTTGGGGAGAGATATTACAGATGGGACTGTGGGGGGGGGGGGGGGAGAGGAGAGATATTACAGATGGGACTGTGGGGGGGAGAGGAGAGATATTACAGATGGGACTGTGGGGGATGGAAGAGGGGAGATATTACAGATGGGACCGCTGGGGGGGGGTTGAGGAGAGATATTACAGATGGGACCGGTGGGGGGGGGGGGGAGAGGAGAGATATTACAGATGGGACTGTGGGGGGGGGAGGAGAGAGATTACAGATGGGACTGTGGGGGGGGGCAGAGGAGAGATATTACAGATGGGACTGTGGGGGGGGGCAGAGGAGAGATATTACAGATGGGACTGTGGGGGGGGGCAGAGGAGAGATATTACAGATGGGACTGTGGGGGGGGGCAGAGGAGAGATATTACAGATGGGACTGTGGGGGGGGGAGAGGAGAGAGATTACAGATGGGACTGCGGGGGGGGAGAGGAGAGAGATTACAGATGGGACTGCGGGGGGAGAGATGTTACAGATGGGACCGCCGGGTTGGGGGGGGAGGAGAGATATTACAGACGGGACCACGGGGGGGGAGGGGGGAGATATTACAGATGGGACCGAGTGGGGTGGAGAGGAGGGATATTACTGAAGGGACTGTGGGGGGAGGGGGTGATATTACTGATGGGATCGTGGGAGGAGGGATATTACTAACCGAGTCAGGAAGGGAGAGGGCAAAATACTGATGCAATCGTGGGAAGGAGGTTATTACGGACGGGGAGGGACGGATATTACTGACGGGACCATGGGAGGGGGAGAAGGGTTATTACTGATGGTACCACGGGGGGGGGGAGGGTATTACTGACGGCATTGCGGGGAGGAAGGATATTACCGCAGGTCTTTCTAGGATGTGGGGCTATTGGTCTCTGCTGTCAGGCTGATACAGGCGGCCGCTCCCTCTGTCTTCAGCCCTTGATAAATCTTATCCCAGAGCTCTCTGCAGTGGCTGTCACATGTCAGACCTCGGTGGGCCGCATAGACTGAGGCTATGTGCACACGTTGCGGATTCTGTTGCGTTTCCGCAGCGGTTTTGGCTCTGCGGAAACGCAGCAGTTCCGCAGACATGGTACAGTACCATGTTAGCCTATAGCATTACAAATCCGCTGTGCTCACGCTGCGGTTTTTCCGCACGGTTTTGCTGCAGTTTACAAACCGCAGCATGTCAATTGTTTGGGCGGATTCCGCAGCGGTTTAACACCTTTAACCCCTTCACCCCCAAGGGTGGTTTGCACGTTCATGACCGGGCCAATTTTTACAATTCTGACCACTGTACCTTTATGAGGTCATAACTCTCGAACGCTTCCATGGATCCCGGTGATTCTGACATTGATTTCTCGTGACATATTGTACTTCATGATAGTGGTAAAATTTCATTCAAATAACTTGCGTTTATTTGTGAGGAAAAACGGAAATTTGGCGAAAATTTTGAAAATTTCGCAATTTTCCAACTTTGAATTTTTATGCCCTTAAATCACAGAGATACGGCACAGAAAAAACTTGATAACTAACATTTCCCACATGTTTACTTTACATCAGCACAATTTTGGAACCAAAATTTTTTTTTGTTAGGAAGTTATAAGGGTTAAAAGTTGACCAGCGATTTCTCATTTTTACAACACCATTTTATTTTTAGGACCACATCACATTTGAAGCCACTTTGAGGGGTCTATATGATAGAAAATACCCAAAAGTGACACCATTCTAAAAACTGCACCCCTTAAGGTGCTCAAAACCACATTCAAGAAGTTTATTAACCCTTTAGGTGCGTCACAGGAATTTTTTTGAATATTTAAAAAAAATGAACATCTAACTTTTTTTCATAAAAAAAATACTTCAGGTTCAATTCAATTTACCAAGGGTAACAGGAGAAATTGAACTGCAAAAGTTATTGTGCAATTTGTCCTGAGTACGCAGATACCTGATATGTGGGGGGGAACGACTGTTTCGGCGCATGGCAGAGCTCAGAGTGGAAGGAGCGCCGTTTGACTTTTTCAATGCAAAATTGGCTGGAATTCAGATTGGACGCCATGTCACGTTTGGAGAGTCCCTGATGTACCTAAACAGTGGAAACCCCCTACAAGTGACCCCATTTTGGAAACTAGACCCCCCAAGGAACTTATCTAGATATGTGGTGAGAACTTTGAACCCACAAGGGCTTTACAGAAGTTTATAACGTACAGCGGTACAATTAAAAAATCATATTTTTTCCACAAAAATGATCTTTTCACCCCAATTTTTATTTTCCCAAGGGTAGCAGGACCCTAAAAGTTATTGTGCAATTTGTCCTGAGTACGCTGATACCCCACATGTGGGGGTAAACCACTATTTGGGCGCATGGCAGAGCTCGGAAGGGAAGCAGCGCCATTTGACGTTTTTGGCTGGAATTGAGATCGGACACCATGTCGCGTTTGGAAAACCCCTGATGTACCAAAACAGTGGAAACCCCCCACAAATGACACCATTTTGGAAAATAGACCCCCTAAGGAACTTATCTAGATGTGTCGTGAGAACTTTGAACCCCCATGGGCTTCACAGAAGTTTATAACATAAAGCCATACAATTAAAAAATCATATTTTTTCAACAAAAATGATCTTTTCACCCTCAATTCTTATTTTTCCAAGGGTAACAGGACCCTAAAAGTTATTGTGCAATTTGTCCTGAGTACGCTGATACCCCACATGTGGGGGTAAACCACTATTTGGGCGCATGGCAGAGCTCGGAAGGGAAGCAGCGCCATTTGACGTTTTTGGCTGGAATTGAGATCGGACACCATGTCGCGTTTGGAAAACCCCTGATGTACCAAAACAGTGGAAACCCCCCACAAATGACACCATTTTGGAAACTAGACCCCCTAAGGAACTTATCTAGATGTGTGGTGAGCACTTTGACCCCCCAGTGCTTCACAGAAGTTTACAACGCCCGGGCGTGAAAATAAAAAATTCGTATTTTTTCCACAAACATGATCTTTTAGTCACCATTTTTTTATTTTCCCAAGGGTACCAGGAGAAATTGGACCCCAAAAGTTGTTGTCCAATTTGTCCTGAGTATGCTGATACCCCATATGTGGGAGAAAACTACTGTATGGGCACACGTCGGGGCTCGGGAGGGTAGTAGTGACGTTTTGGAATGCAGACTTTGATGGAATGGTCTGCGGGTGTCATGTTGCCTTTGGAGAGCCCCTAATGTACCTAAACAGTGGAAACCCCCCACAAATGACACCATTTTGTAAACTAGACCCCCCAAGGAACTTATCTAGATGTGTGGTGAGCACTTTGACCCCCCCAGTGCTTCACAGAAGTTTACAACGCCCGGGCGTGAAAATAAAAAATTCGTATTTTTTCCACAAACATGATCTTTTAGTCACCATTTTTTTATTTTCCCAAGGGTACCAGGAGAAATTGGACCCCAAAAGTTGTTGTCCAATTTGTCCTGAGTACGCTGACACCCCATATGTGGGAGAAAACTACTGTATGGGCACACGTCGGGGCTCGGAAGGGAAGTAGTGACGTTTTGGAATGCAGATTTTGATGGAATGGTCTGCGGGTGTCATGTTGCCTTTGGAGAGCCCCTAATGTACCTAAACAGTGGAAACCCCCCACAAATGACACCATTTTGTAAACTAGACCCCCCAAGGAACTTATCTAGATGTGTGGTGAGCACTTTGACCCCCCCAGTGCTTCACAGAAGTTTACAACGCCCGGGCGTGAAAATAAAAAATTCGTATTTTTTCCACAAACATGATCTTTTAGTCACCATTTTTTTATTTTCCCAAGGGTACCAGGATAAATTGGACCCCAAAAGTTGTTGTCCAATTTGTCCTGAGTACGCTGCTACCCCATATGTGGGAGAAAACTACTGTATGTGCACACGTCGGGGCTCGGAAGGGAAGTAGTGACGTTTTGGAATGCAGACTTTGATGGAATGGTCTGCGGGTGTCATGTTGCCTTTGGAGAGCCCCTAATGTACCTAAACAGTGGAAACCCCCCACAAATGACACCATTTTGTAAACTAGACCCCCCAAGGAACTTATCTAGATGTGTGGTGAGCACTTTGACCCCCCCAAGTGCTTCACAGAAGTTTATAACACTCGGATGTGAAAATAAAAAAATCATTTTTTTCCACAAAAATGATATTTTTGCCCCCAATTTTTTATTTTCCTAAGGGTAACAGGAGAAATTGGACCCCAAAAATTGTTTTGCAATTTGTCCTGAGTAGGCTGCTACCCTACATGTGGGGGTAAAACACTGTTTGGGCGCATAGCAGAGCTTGGAAGGGAAGGAGCACCATTTGACTTTTTCAACTCAGAATTGGCTGGAATTGAGATCAGACGCCATGTTGCATTTGGAGAGCCCCTGATGTGCCCAAACAGTGGAAACCCCCAATTCTAACCCCAACCCGAACCCCAACACGCCCCTAACCCTAGCCCTAACCCTAGCCCTAACCCTAGCCCTAACCCTAGCCCTAACCCTAGCCCTAACCCTAGCCCTAACCCTAGCCCTAACCCTAGCCCTAACCCTAGCCCTAACCCTAGCCCTAACCCTAGCCCTAACCCTAGCCCTAACCCTAGCCCTAACCCTAGCCCTAACCCTAGCCCTAACCCTAACCCTAGCCCTAACCCTACCCCAACCCTACCCCAACACACCCCTAGCCCTAACCCTAGCCCTAACCCTACCCCAACCCTACCCCAACACACCCCTAGCCCTAACCCTAGCCCTAACCCTAATGGAAAAATGGAAATAAATACATTTTTTTTATTTTATTATTTTTCCCTAACTAAGGGGGTGATAACGGGGGGTTTGATTTACTATTTATGGCGGTTTTTATATTTGGCAGCTGTCGCACGCTAAAAGACGCTTTTTATTGTAAAAATAGTTTTTGCATCACCACATATTGAGAACTATAATTTTTCCTTATTTTGACCCACCGAGTCATGTGAGGTCTTATTTTTTGCGGGACGAGTTGACGTTTTTATTGGTACCATTTTCGGGCACGTGAAATTTTTTGATCGCTTTTTATTCCGATTTTTGGGACGCAGAATGAAGAAAAACCAGCGTTTCATGAATTTCTTTTGGGGGGGTGCGTTTACACCGTTCCGCGTGCGGTAAAATTGATAAAGCGGTTTTATTCTTCGGGTCAGTACGGTTACAGCGATACCTCATTTAGGTCGTTTTTTTATGTTTTTGTCGGTTTTATGCAATGAAAACTATTTTATATAAAAAATAATTATTTTTGCATCGCTTTATTCTGCGAGTTATAACTTTTTTATTTTTTCGCTGATGATGCTGTGTGGCGGCTTGTTTTTTGCGGGACAAGATGACGTTTTCAGCGGTACCATGGATATTTATATGCGTCTTTTTGATCGCGCGTTATTGCACTTTTTGTTTGGCGGTATGATAATAAATCATTATTTTTTGCTTCGTTTTTTATTTTTATTTTTTAAGGGGTTCGCTAAAGGGGTTAACTAATGGGACAGTTTTATAGGGCAGGTCGTTACGGACGCGGCGATACCTAATGTGTACTTTTATTGTTTGTTTTTTTTTATTATTTTCAAAAAATGAATTTATTGGGGAATATTTTTTTTTTTTTTTACTGATTTATTTGGCGATTTTTTTTTTTTTTTTTAAATTTATTTTTACACTTTTTTTTTACACAGCAATCTGTCACAGGCAGTGCACAAGGCTTCCTCATGCCTGCGCTTTGCAGGCACTGAGGAAGCCAGCTTCCCCAGGCCCCCGTCGCCATCTTGGATTCGGGGGCCTGGAGGAAAGGAGCCCCCCGCAGCAGCGCTGCACATTGCGCTGCCGTGGGGGGCTCAGGGAAGCACGGAGGGAGCCCCCTCCCTGCCGATGCTTCCCTTTAACTCCCGGTACACCGCGATCGCGTTTGATCGCGGTGTGCAAGGGGTTAACGTGTCGGGGGCGGTCCGTGACCGCCCCTGACACATTGTGCCGGGTGTCAGCTGTGATAATCAGCTGACACCCGGCCGCGATCAGCGGCGCTCACCACGTGGGCGCCGCTGATCGCGGTAGACGTACTATCCCGTCCCCGGTCATACGGGCCCGGGTACCGTGGACGGGATAGTACGTCTCATGTCAGGAAGGGGTTAACATAGTAGAGGTGTGAAACCGCAGGTCAAAACCGCAGGTCACTTTACCTGCGGTTTTACCTGCGGATCCGTGTGGGAAAACCCGCAGGTGAATCTGCAGCGTGTGCACATAGCCTGAGAGTCTTGCATCTCTGCTATTTACTCTTCCTGTGTTAACGGCTCCTCACTGACCTGGAGAGAACAACTTCCACGACTTGACACTTTAGAAGTCCTTGTTTGTGCCAGCCTGGCTGCCAGGATTTACTGTAGTTTTAACATCCAGGTGGCAGAGGAGGGTATAGTAAGCGGGCAAAGTGAGTTTTCAGAAGTGTTTTGCACTTAGAGGTGGACTAATTGGGGAAGCACAAGAGAAGTCCTGTGACTGCCACATGCATACAGTTGGGGTAGAATAGTGGAGATGATTCTTGCTTCTGAGGCCTGCTTGTGTCATATCTGAGACCCAGAGCCAGTAATGTTTCCCCTCATCGGTGCAGTTTGCCGTGCGGTTTCAGTTTCAATGAAAACATTTTCTGTGAATCCCCTAGTTTTTTGTGACCTTTCTTTTGAAGGTAAAATTCTAAGAAGCTGCTGAGGTGGAACCAGGTCGAGCCTCTCTAGAGGCTTTTCTTCTCCCTTGTCAGTGATCAGATCACCCACCTACATACATGATTAGGCCGTCACTTCCCCCGCTGTCCTCCCTGACATGTCTTTGAATGACTCCCGAAGTAACACATGGTGGCCATGCTCTCTAAGAACTCTGATCCCAGCCATTTAGCTGAACAGATGCTACGATCAAGTGACCGTAGCATCCAAACTGTTGGAAGTAGAAGAATTCCATTATCGCCCTGGTAGCTTCCCTTGCTGTGTGATTTTTTATTTATTTTTTTATTTTATTTTTTTTTGGGGGGGGGGGGCGCTGGTGGTTTTTAGGTCAGCGTAGACCCTAATAAAGGCCCCTTATCTATCTTATTCATCCCTTTTAGACTTGGGGTTGCATGGGAAGCCTCAGTATCTCACTGACAGATGTATCACTCTGCCATAGACATTTCATTGGAAGATATGAGGGCTGCAGATGATACCCCTTATACCCCAGGATGGAGGCTGCCAGTGACAAGGGTCTTGTGTTCTTTTTTATGTTCAAGGTTTATCTTATTGAAATAAATGTCATATCATACACCTGAATGCTTTTTCAGGTTCCCACTCAGTAAAGCATGCTGCGGAGAAGCAGGGGTACGTCATGTAAATCTGAGGAGTGGGAGGCTCTGCGCTGAATCCCCCCTCACACTTGCATGCAGGGTACAGTTAGGTCCATATATATTTGGACAGAGACAACATTTTTCTAATTTTGGTTCTAGACATTACCACAATGAATTTTAAACAAAACAATTCAGATGCAGTTGAAGTTCAGACTTTCAGCTTTCATTTGAGGGTATCCAAATTAAAATTGGATGAAAGGTTTAGGCGTTTCAGCTCCTTAACATGTGCCACCCTGTAGGGACCAAAAGTAATTGGACAGTTGACTCCAAGGCTATTTCATGGACAGATGTGGGCAATCCCTTCGTTATGTCATTCTCAATTAAGCAGATAAAAGGCCTGGAGTTGATCTGAGGTGTGGTGATTGCATTTGGAAGGTTTTGCTGTGAAGGAGGAAACATCCGGTCAAAGGAGCTCTCCATGCAGGTAAAACAAGCCATCCTTAAGCTGCAAAAACAGAAAAAACCCATCCGAGAAATTGCTGCAACATTAGGAGTGGCAAAATCTACAGTTTGGTACATCCTGAGAAAGAAAGAAAGCACTGGTGAACTCGTCAATGCAAAAAGACCTGGGCGCCCACAGAAGACAACAGTGGTGGATGATCGCAGAATAATCTCCATGGTGAAGAGAAACCCCTTCACAACAGCCAACCAAGTGAACAACACTCTCCAGGAGGTAGGCGTATCAATATCCAAATCTACCATAAAGAGAAGACTGCATGAAAGTAAATACAGAGGGTTCACTGCATGGTGCAAGCCACTAATAAGCATCAAGAATCAAAAGGCTAGTCTGGACTTTGCTAAAAAAAAATCTAAAAAAGCCAGCAGAGTTCTGGAAGAACATTCTTTGGACAGATGAAACCAAGATCAACCTCTACCAGAATGATGGAAAGAGAAAAGTATGGCGAAGGCGTGGTACAGCTCATGATCCAAAGCATACCACATCATCTGTAAAACACGGCGGAGGCAGTGTGATGGCTTGGGCATGCATGGCTGCCAGTGGCACTGGGTCACTAGTGTTTATTGATGATGTGACACAGGACAGAAGCAGCCGAATGAATTCTGATGTATTCAGAGCCATACTGTGTGCTCAGATCCAGCCAAATGCAGCCAAACTGATTGGTTGTCGCTTCATACTACAGATGGACAATGACCCAAAACATAAAGCCAAAGCAACCCAGGAGTTTATTAAAGCAAAGAAGTGGAATATTCTTGAATGGCCAAGTCAGTCACCTGATCTCAACCCAATTGAGCATGCATTTCACTTGTTAAAGACTAAACTTCAGACAGAAAGGCCCACAAACAAACAGCAACTGAAAACCACCGCAGTGAAGGCCTGGCAGAGCATCAAAAAGGAGGAAACACAGCGTCTGGTGATGTCCATGAGTTCAAGACTTCAGGCAGTCATTGCCAACAAAGGGTTTTCAACCAAGTACTAGAAATGAACATTTTATTTACAATTATTTAATCTGCCCAATTACTTTTGGTCCCTTTAAAAACAGGGTGGCACATGCTAAGGAGCTGAAACTCCTAAACCCTTCATCCAATTTTAATGTGGATACCCTCAAATGAAAGCTGAAAGTCTGAACTTCAACTGCATCTGAATTGTTTTGTTTAAAATTCATTGTGGTAATGTCTAGAACCAAAATTAGAAAAATGTTGTCTCTGTCCAAATATATATGGACCTTAACTGTATATGCTGTCTCTGTACACATTGCCTCAAGTGAAGCGTAAAGAGCGCATCACAGATGGCCCATTTCTGAGTGTAGCCCCCAAAAAATGTGGGTTTGCCAGGGGAAGCCCAGTCCATGCAGGTATTTCCCTTGCGGTAGCAACTACTGGGGAAATGCAGAATGGAGGCCATGTCCACTCTTGTCATAAAAGTACTGCTAGAGTCCTCCAAAACTGGAGCTGCTGGCACAATTCAGAAACGGGGTCTTGAACAAAGGACTCTCCGTTATGATTTCCATATTGCCTTTCACTAGAAGCCCCCCTAGAACCAGTCCCAGTGATGCATTAAAGGGGTTCTTGGGACCCCCACGCTTTATTCCAGATGGAGCCCATCAGGGTCTGTGTTTGCAGCTGGGCCCATTGGCCCACTGTGCCCCCGCTGCTGTTGGCTGCATGCTGCATGTTTCTGCTCTGGATTCTGTTTGCAGCGTTTGTAAACACGACTTCTGCTGTGGTTTCCTGTGATAAAATTCACCATGCGGGGGGAGACAACGATTGGTCCAGAGCAGCCACCTCGCTAACCCCCCCGAACTTCTAAGAAAGCAGGTCATGTGATGAGCGGGAAGGCCTGCCATGTATAGCCCTCATTAGCATATCGCTCATTGTTTACATGCTGTGTGGTTTTACAAGGTGGCTTATCGCCAGCGTTAATGGAGGTTTTTTCTTGTTTTTTCTTTTTGCTGCTAGGTCCATGTAACCTAATGTACAGCTTATTAAAGGGCCACCAAAACTTCAGATCACTGTTCGGGGTGCAGGGCCAAAGTGCCTGACACAAACGCATGTTACGTTACATGTGCGTTGTGCTGCCATATGACATTTATCCACTTTTTATTTACAGCTGACCAGGTATATGGTGACCAGGACATGCACGAGGTGGTCCGGAAACACTGCATGGATTACCTGGTAAGAAGGACTCTGGAGGGGTCCTGGGGCCCGCGGGAAAATGGCGGAGCCTCCCTGGGGCCCGCGGGAAAATGGCGGAGCTCCCTGGGGTTTGCAGGAATTTTTTTTTTTTTTTTTTATTTACACTTTTGTGTTTTTTTTTTTCTTTGTCAAACAGATGAAGAACGCCGACTACTTTTCCAACTACGTGACAGAAGACTTTACCACTTACATCAACCGCAAACGGAAAAACAATTGCCATGGCAACCACATAGAGATGCAAGCCATGGCGGAGATGTACAACCGGCCCGTAGAAGTGTATCAGTACGGAACAGGTGGGCAGGCCTGGCAGATCCTCATGGGTTTTCTAGAGGTCACTGCTTGCTGTCCTTGCACGTTACATCGGAGGTTGTCAGAAGGGTTTTCTGACGTACGTGTCACCATGTGCATATTCTGTGACCTGTGTCGCTCATAGGTTTCCTGCACACATTTTGTCAAAGGACGCTAATATATATTCTGTGTAATTTCATACAGAAAAAAGTACACCACCCCAGCGCTCTTCTGTCTGCCATCGGGTAAATGGGGACCTATTTACGACAGATGTGGTTGGCACCCCCTATCCCAGTGTGCGATGTTGGGAGTTGTAGTTGTACAATATCTGCCAGTGGCACATCATCACTGTAGGTTCACTGCCGCTTGTCGTCGCCCTGCTGTGGGGTAATATAACATTTTCTTTTTCTTTAACATTCATCTCCATGATCTCTTGTGTTCCAGAACCGATCAATACATTCCACGGGATCCAACAAAATGAAGATGAGCCAATCAGAGTGAGCTACCACCGAAACATCCACTACAACTCTGTGGTCAACCCCAACAAGGCCACAATAGGAGTGGGCCTGGGACTGCCTTCTTTTAAACCTGGGGTGAGTCACAAAATGTGAGAATGCTGCAAAGACCCCACATGGCGGTGAGAGTAATCGTAGGGAGCAGACATCGCCATTTATTAGAGAAGTCTAGATATGATGCCAAGATACTTTTGGCCTCCAGCAGGAGAATTGGAGCCTATGTTTGTCATTTGCAATGAGAAGTTTCTGGTAAACCTAAGGCCTCTGTACACATTAGGCAAACATCGGCCTAACCTGCGGATTTTGATGAATCAGTAACGAGTCTTTGTATTGGGACCTACGGGATTCCTGCTCAACAGATTATGTCTGGGACTTAAGGATCTGGCATGTCCAATATCTGCCATCAGTTCTCATAAAGGATACCAGAGCAAGCCCTCCTGTATATGGGAGAGACAGCCATGATGGCTGCTGGTGGTTCAGACGATTGCAATATATAGTGTCGGTGGGCTTTGGAAAAGTATTACTTCTCCTATTGTCATGTCAGGAAGGACCCATTATGACTTCTGACTCGTTAAGTCCTAATTAGGTGACCTCTGTAGATGTCATCTCTAGGAGTGTGTGTGTCTTTAAGAGTCAAGCTGGATCTTGTGTTCAGTACGCAGAGCAGACCCTAATGAAAAGCGCCATCCGGACCTCGGAGGAATCCTGGATCGAGCAACAGATGTTAGAAGACAAAAAGCGGGCCACAGACTGGGAGGCCACGAATGAAGCGATCGAGGAGCAGGTGGCACGGGAATCTTACCTGCAATGGCTTCGGGACCAAGAGAAACAAGCCAGACAGGTAACTGACATTTGCCGTAATCTTTGCTCTGCTTCCTCTTCCGATTTCTTGTCATTTGTCTCTTCCTGTTTCCTCCTTCTTTATATCAGCTGTTTTTTTTTTTTTATTACGGCTCCAGAGTTTTGTTTAAAAAATATTGCCTCTCCTCTTTGCAGCCACGGAAGGCCAGCGCAACCTGCAGTTCTGCCACTGCCGCCTCCTCCAGCGGACCCGAGGAATGGAGCAGTCGTTCCCCAAGACAGCGCAGCACCGCAGGCTCCCCCGAGCACCCAGATGTTCATGGAGAGCAAACAGCAAAGCCGTCTTCCCCAGGGACCACGCTTGTTTTAGCTAAACCCCCTTCTCCCTGTGCACCAGGTAACGTCCAGCCCTCAGCTATCAAAGATATAGAAATATATCCCTTATATTGGTCCATCGAAGGGGGTTCATGTGAGCCAAGGCCGAGATGCACGCTGAAGCTTGTTGGCTCTACAATGGTCATCTCCAAATTTGTGGCTCTCCGGCTGTCGCCAGGCTACTATTCCAGAATGCTTTGAGGTGCAGTTTTGCCAGATGTGGCGAAGCATAGGTTGGAGGCCGCTTCTCTACACCCCAAGTGTCCTGCCATACCCTGGTCCGTAGGTTGGGCGCTGAAGGTTGGTGGACAGTTAGAATACATAAGACACAT
Source organism: Dendrobates tinctorius (assembly GCF_039654945.1). Lineage (NCBI taxonomy): Eukaryota > Metazoa > Chordata > Amphibia > Anura > Dendrobatidae > Dendrobates > Dendrobates tinctorius. Next base: position 40,857,024 of record NW_027361788.1, read on the forward strand.
GGGTACAGAAGTGCCGTGACCATCTTGCACCCTAGTGACGTCATGCCTATATCTGCAGTCCCAAAAAGTGCAAACTGAATGGAGAGATAGATGAAAGAGGTGGCGGCTGGCACCTTTCCCGGTGACAGATAGGGTTTCTATACACTTGGGTTTGGCTGTCAGACACTAGCTCTCACAATGTCTGTTCTCCGCCTAGGCCCAAGCAACCAGCCATGTTCTGGTGCCGACCGCGCCACCTCACCCCTTGTGTCTTTGTACCCAGCCCTGGAGTGTAGAGCACTCATGCAACACATGTCTCCCACAGCGTTTGGTGAGTGTGCCGGCCTCATCGAGTGTCTCCAGGGTTGATGGTGCCGTATCTTAACCTTCTCCTCCTCCTCCAGGTTTGAACGACTGGGACGACGACGACATCCTGGCCTCCGTTTTAGCAGTGTCACAGCAGGAATATCTAGACACCGTGAAGAAGAGCGCCCTGCGTAGGGATCCCTCCCCAGACCACAGCTGATATCCAGCCCGGGCTCATCCAATTCTCCTGTCTCCAACCTGTTTCTGCTTGCCTTTCCTTTCACTCCCGAGACCCTTCTTTCTCCAACGAGTTTTTATCATGCTCACATTGTGATCTCCACATGAATGATGCTCTTTTCTGTAAGCGTACCTTTCCTACTAGCCTACGGAGGACGTGTATAGCTGCATGTTACAGCAAATATTGACAGCCCTGTGCCCCCACTTAAACCCCTGGACCTTCCAGGACTTTTTTTTTTTTTTTTTTTTTGCTCTGAAGGCCTGCAGCGGGACGGGGGAGTTGCTGCCTGCCTGGTTCCTGCAGGAGGCGCCCTGACTTGTGTTGACACCGTTTTTAGATAGGTTTGGATGGGTGTGCAGAGGAGAGAAAGACTCAGCCGGTGGAGCTCTCCACTTTTGTATCTTCCTGAAAATTTTTTTTTTCGGTTTGTATCTTATCAAGCGGACGTTCAATCACCTAGGAATAACTTTTTTCTTATTAAGAAAGTTAAAAAAAGAAAAAAAAAATTGAAAAAAAAATCTTATACAGAACAATTTAAGTGTCATGTTGTTAATTTCTCTGTGTAGTGATAAATTATCTAGAAAATGTATATAGATATGGGGCCCTGCCATCTTCTGTATGTGGGGGGGGAGGACCCTGCCCCCTGCCATCTCCTGTATGGGTGGAGGGGGTCCCCTGTATGGCGGGGGTGGACCCTGATGTCTCCTGTATGGTGGGGAGGGGACCCTACCATCTCCTGTATGGGTGGAGGGGGTCTCCTGTATGGTGGGGGGGGACCCTGCCATCTCCTGTTTCGGTGGAGGGTGTCTCCTGTATGGTAGGGGTGGACCCTGATGTCTCCTGTATGGTGGGGGGACCCTTCCGTCTCCTGTATGGGTGGAGGGGGTCTCCTGTATGGTGGGGGGGGACCCCGGCGTCTCCTGTATGGGTGGAGGGGGTCTCCTGTATGGTGGGGGAGGACCCCGGCGTCTCCTGTATGGGTGGAGGGGGTCTCCTGTATGGTGGGGGGACCCTGCTGTCTCCTGTATGGGTGGAGGGGGTCTTCTGTATGGTGGGGGAGGACCCTGCCGTCTCCTGTATGGGTGGAGGGGGTCTCCTGTATGGTAGGGGTGGACCCTGCTGTCTCCTGTATGGTGGGGGGGGGGGGACGCTGCCGTCTCCTGTATGGGTGGAGGGGGTCTCCTGTATGGTGGGGGGGACCCCGGCGTCTCCTGTATGGGTGGAGGGGGTCTCCTGTATGGTGGGGGGGACCCTGCCGTCTCCTGTATGGGTGAAGGGGGTCTTCTGTATGGTGGGGGAGGACCCTGCCGTCTCCTGTATGGGTGGAGGGGGTCTCCTGTATGGTAGGGGTGGACCCTGCTGTCTCCTGTATGGTGGGGGGGGAGGGGACGCTGCCGTCTCCTGTATGGGTGGAGAGGGTCTCCTGTACAGTCACCCTGTATGGGTGGAGGGGGGACCCTGCTGTCTCCTGTGTGGTGGGGGGGGACCCTGCCATCTCTTGTTTGGGTGGAGGGTGTCTCCTGTATGGTGGGGGGTTGGACCCTGCCGTCTCCTGTATGGTGGGGGGTTGGACCCTGCCGTCTCCTGTATGGTGGGGGGTTGGACCCTGCCGTCTCCTGTATGGTGGGGGGTTGGACCCTGCCGTTTCCTGTATGGTGGGGGGTTGGACCCTGCCGTCTCCTGTATGGTGGGGGGTTGGACCCTGCCGTCTCCTGTATGGTGGGGGGTTGGACCCTGCCGTCTCCTGTATGGTGGGGGGTTGGACCCTGCCGTCTCCTGTATGGTGGGGGGTTGGACCCTGCCGTCTCCTGTATGGTGGGGGGTTGGACCCTGCCGTCTCCTGTATGGTGGGGGGTTGGACCCTGCCGTCTCCTGTATGGTGGGGGGTTGGACCCTGCCGTCTCCTGTATGGTGGGGGGTTGGACCCTGCCGTCTCCTGTATGGTGGGGGGTTGGACCCTGCCGTCTCCTGTATGGTGGGGGGTTGGACCCTGCCGTCTCCTGTATGGTGGGGGGTTGGACCCTGCCGTCTCCTGTATGGTGGGGGGTTGGACCCTGCCGTCTCCTGTATGGTGGGGGGTTGGACCCTGCCGTCTCCTGTATGGTGGGGGGTTGGACCCTGCCGTCTTCTGTATAAGGGGTGGGGGGTTGGACCCTGCCGTCTTCTGTATAAGGGGTGGGGGAGAGGACCCTGCCGTCTTCTGTATAAGGGGTGGGGGAGAGGACCCTGCCGTCTTCTGTATAAGGGGTGGGGGAGAGGACCCTGCCGTCTTCTGTATAAGGGGTGGGGGAGAGGACCCTGCCGTCTCCTGTATAAGGGGTGGGGGAGAGGACCCTGCCGTCTCCTGTATAAGGGGTGGGGGAGAGAACCCTGCCGTCTCCTGTATAAGGGGTGTGATGGGGGAGAGAACCCTGCCGTTTCCTGTATAAGGGGTGTGATGGGGGAGAGGACCCTGCCGTCTCCTGTATAAGGGGTGTGATGGGGGAGAGGACCCTGCTGTCTCCTGTATGGGGGGAGGGGGTCTTCTGTTTCCTGTATGGAGGGAGGACCCTGCGCCCTCTCGTATGGGGGGGATCCTGCCGTCTCCTGCATGGGGCTGCCTTCACCTAGCCAGTCTTCCATGGCTGGCAGAGGCTCCCCCCTCATAAAGGTATATGTAAGGTATGTAATTGTCTGATCTTGAAGAGTTTGGAGGGAATGCTAAACCCTGTGCTCATTGTTGGGGATCTTGGCCCTTGGATACCCACTAGTCAAGCATCCTTTTGGAGAGCATGAAACACCCTTTGAAAAAGGAGGTCTGGTGAGATAGAGGGGTTATCTGATGCTGTCCAAATTAAAGGCGCAGCAGCAATGGTGGTAAAATCCCGCAATGGCAGTGATGTCATTGGCACTGCTCACTTCCTCTGGATGGCGTTGGATGATCCCTTTAAGGAACTTTTTAATTCCTACTCTTACCCTCTCTCATGGGAAATTTAAATGGGTGTTCTGCTCTTATTTAAAAGTCAAGAGGTAAGCGTTGCCATTCTGCTGGCGAAAGTGATGATATTCATGCCATTTATTGGCTGCAGGGTTTGGTGAACGGAGGTCTGGGCGGCATCGCTTCCATGGGGGCAGCAGATCTGGTTTTAGTCACAGATTCTGTTAATCCTTTTAAACTTGGCTTCGAAAGAAGAACAGAAAACCCCTTTAAATAAATACTCCATACAAACCTCATTAATACCGACCTGCTTTGTGCTGGGACGGAGAGGAAAGTGGTTTACAGAAAGCCAAAAAAAAGCGCACCTGTGTCCTGCACCGACCTGCCAGGCCAACGATATATCCTTTTCGCGTTTCTTTGTATGTTAGTAAGTCCAACATTTCCCGTGACCTAATTGAAGACCATCTTTTCGTAGAATTGTGTTGTGCAGTTTCTCTTGGAAATTACATCTATTGACAGCTAGGTGTTGGTATTCCTCTCTTCAGTAGGGGGTTTCTTGTCAGACCCCAGCAGCAGTGATTACATTTTGTCCATGGGGACCTGTTCACAAGGGAAATAATGGAGGAGCAACACAATGCTGAGAATATGCTTCTGAAGTGTTATTGTAACTTAGGAACAGAATAGACAGGAGCACAGCATGCCAGCCGGCACTTATCTGTAGATGTGACGGTATCTGCTCCTGATATGGGGTGTCCAGAGCCGGATTACACTTTCAGCTGTGCGCTGCAGAGAATCTGTTGGGAGTCCGAGTTCACAGGCCACTATATGTTCTGAAACTGTAGTTTCCCCTTTAATCTCCGCACAGTGACCTCCGGTATGTTCTGCACACACTGGGGTTCAGGTCTGCCACTTATAGCCCATGAAGTCTTCCATTGATCAGCGTGGATAAAACGGAGTGATATACAATTAGTAGCCAGTGTAGAAGAGGCGCTCTGCAGCTGCCAGTGCGCTGTCGTCTACAAGCAGCGGAGGATCACGTTAAGGGATGCTATACCTGGCTATGTATGATAAGGCTTCTTCACATTACGGGGAGCTAGGAGTAAGGGTTCCGCTCTGGTGTGTCCAGTTGGACCCCCCCACTGGTTCACCGGATAGGTGTAAATGCTTTTGGCTGGAATACTTCTAGGTGAGAGCGAGTTGGATAGTAGCAGACCATTATGTGCATTGTGGTTTTCACTTGTGGCCCTTTTATTGATCTATAAATGGGTCCAAATCTTCTGCATTGAATTATCAGATTGTAGCTACCTTCCCTTGCCACCAGGGGGAGCTATCTGTATACAGTCCTGTCATTGAGCTGTATGTATGATCTGTCTGCAGTAAGTACTTTTAGTTCCTTGTTATGACCGTCGTAAATTTACAAGGATCTTACTTCTTTATGATCAGTGGTGGGCTAGCTTCCACAAGTTTGACCCTAGCTGATCCTGAGAATAAAGGGTCCTCAGTGGTCCCAATCCCCCTCTGTACAGGGCAACTACAGCACAATCCAAGTGAAGGAGGCCCGCTGCTGTTCCCCTGCGCAGCCAGACTATAGTCGATGGAATACGTCTTTAAGGTTTAACCCTACCTGTGCTGAGGATTTGGAACCTTCAGCAGTAAAGTTACCTGTATGAAAATAAGAGGCCCCTTTAATATCCAAAGCCTGTGGTATAGCAGAGACTGCTTGTGACTATAACTCCTGGCCAGATCACTGCAGCCGTCTTGGGCTTTGTAGTTCCACAGCAGTAACTAAACCCACTGCAATGATGTGAACGTCATCACTTAGTGATCAGTGTCAGGAGGCTGCAGAAAGCTCTAGACAAGACGTGGGGTCCTCATTCCTGTCTTCTTCCATTGCAGATATTTGTAGCCATTTCCTGTAGTCACCTCTCAGGTGTGAAGGATGGCGAGTGCAGTGCGGAAAAGAAGAGGTTAATACAATGCGACGGTTCATAAGGTTTTCTCCACTTCTTCTCATGACATTTTTTGTAAGCCCCGTCACCACGAGGGTGACCACACAACTCACAGCACGCTGTATTGTGCAGATGTCACTTGTGGCCGCGTCTTCTCAGGTGTTATGGGCCCCCAAACGTGACTTTTCAGAAGACCTGTCATGGTGGTTTGCGGGGGGCTTACTAGAAATGTTCATTGTGATAATGGGAGGCCAGTAATGGGGTCCACAAGTCACCTACTGATTACTGGACGGGCGTCTGATACAACTGTAGGGAATGTGTCATCAGAAAATGACCTATTGTTTAGATCTGGTGTTTGCGTTACATTGTACTTTTTAAATTAATCTCATGATATGGAAATAAGTTTTTGTAAAAACAAAATTAAGTCATCTTGCAATTTTCACACTGGTCAATAGGGCTTTTTTAGGCCGGTTTCACATTTGCGTTACAGGCCGCAGCGCCGGCCTGCGCACGGCCACAGCTAAGCCCCGCCCCCTGCCGCGCCTCCGGCGGTAGCTCCACCTCCGGGCGCATGACGCTGCATGCGTCCCCTATCTTTATCACTGAGGACGCAGGCCGTGCGCAGTATGCGTTTGGCGGCGCCTGCATCCTTTTGACGGTGCGCCGAGCGCAACCAAATTGCAACAGGTTGCGTTTGGCGCTGGTCGGCGCACCGTCAAAAGGACGCAGGCGCCGTCAAACGCATACTGCGCACGGCCTGCGTCCTCAGTGATAAAGATAGGGGACGCATGAAGCGTCATGCGCCCGGAGGCGGAGCTACCGCCGGAGGCGCGGCAGGGGGCGGGGCTTAGCGGCGGCCGTGCGCAGGCCGGCGCTGCGGCCTGTGACGCAAATGTGAAACCGGCCTTAGACTTGCTGCACTTTCAGGAAGAGTTTTCAGCAGGCTCATTATTTGAGGCCGGATTACTTTATACACAGCAGCTGATAATGCAGGAACCACCATTAGCAATAGATGTCACAGCTCACCTCCTCTGCCTCCTGTACAATGACTGATAACACCGCTATAAGTATTTGATACACTGCCGATTTTGCAAGTTTTCCCACCTACAAAGAATGCAGAGTTCTGTAATTTTTATCATAGGCACACTTCAACTGTGAGAGACAGAATCTAAAAAAAATCCAGAAAATCACGTCGTATGATTTTTACATAATTAAATTGTATTTTATTGCATGAAATAAGTATTTGATACAATAGAAAAACAGATGTTAATACTTGGTGCAGAAACCTTTGTTTACAATTACAGAGGTCAGATGTGTCCTGTAGTTCTTGACCAGGTTTGCATACTCTGCAGCAGGGATTTTGGCCCATTCCTCCATACAGATCTTCTCCAGATCTTTCACGTTTAGGGCTGTCACTCGACAACATTGAGTTTCAGCTCCCTCCAAAGATTTTCTCTTGGGTTCAGGGCTGGAGACTGGCTAGGCCACGCAAGGTAATTGAAATGCTTCTTGTGGAACCACTCCTTAGTTGCCCTGGCTGTGTGTTTTGAGTCATTGTCATGCTGGAAGACCCAGCCACTACCCAGCTTCAATGCTCTTACTAAGGGAAGGATGTTGTTTGCTAAAATCTCGCGATACCTGACCCCATCCATCTTCCCTTCAATACGGTGCAGTTGACCTGTCCCCTTTCCAGAAAAGCACCACCAAAGTATGTTGTTTCCCCCACCATGCTTCACAGTTGGGATGGTGTTCTTGGGGTTGTACTCATCCTTCCTCCAAACACGGCGAGTGGAGCTTATACCAAAAAGTTCTATTTTGTTGTTATCTGACCACATGACCTTTCCCATGCCTCCTCTTTATTATCCAGATGGTCATTGGTGAATGTCAATCAGGCCTGGACATGTGCTGGAGTAAGCATGGGGACTTTGTGTGCCCTGAAGGATTTTAATCCATGACGGCGTAGTGTGTTACTAATAGTAATGTTTGAGACAGTGGTCTCAGCTCCCTTCAGGGCATTTACCAGATCCTCCCGTGTAACCCTGGGCTGATTCCCGACCTTTCTCCTAATCATCCTTACCCCACAAGACGAGATCTTGCATGGAACCCCAGACCAAGGAAGATTGAGGGTATGTGCACACGTTGCGGATTGCTGCTCGTAATCTGCATCTCTTGGCAGATTTGGCCTGCGTTTTTACACCTGCGGATTCCTATAATGGAATGGGTGTAAAAACGCTGCGGATCCGCACAAAGAATTGACATGCTGCGGAAAAAATGCTGTGTTTCCGCACTGATTTTTCCGCAGCATGTGCACAGCGTTTTTTTTTCCCCCATAGAATAACATTGTACTGTAAATAACTTGCGGATCTGCAGTGACTCAACAGCGGCAAATCTGCTGCGGATCCGCAGAAAATCTGCAACATGTGCACATACCCTGACAGTCATCTTGTGTGTGTTCCATTTTCTAATAATTGCATCAACAGTTCTTCTCACCAAGCTTCTTGCCTATTGTCCTATAGCCCATCCCAGCCTTGTGTAGTTCTACAATTTTGTCCCTTTTGTGATTAGACAGCTCTTTGGTCTTGGCTATGGTGGAGAGGTTGGACTGTGAGTGTGTGGACAGGTGTCTTTTATACAGATAAGGTGTTAACACAGGTGCTATTAATCCAGGTAATGGGTGCAGAGTAGGAGGCTTCTTACAGAAAAACCAACAGGTCTGTGAGAGACAGAATTATTGCTAGTTGGTAGATGATCAAATACTTATTTCATGCAATAAATTGCAAAATAATAATCTAAAAATCATACAATGTGATTTTCTGGTTTTTACTTTTAGATTCTGTCTCTCACAGTTGAAGTGTACCTATGATAAAAATGCCAGACTTCTCCATTCTTTGTAGGTGGGAAAACTTACAAAATCCGCAGTGTATCAAATACTTATTTTCCCAACTGTAGAGGAGATAACCCAGGATCCACCATTCACAATAGGTGATGTCACAGCTCACCTCCTCATGTACAATGACTGATAACACCTCTATATACAGTAGATAACACAGGATCCACCATTCACAATAGGTGCCACAGCTCACCTCCTCCTCCTTCCTTTACAATGACTGATAACACCTCTATATGCAGTAGATAACACAAGATCCACCATTCACAATAGGTGATATCCCAGCTCACCCTCTTGTATAGTGACTGATAACACCTCTATATACAGTAAATAACACAGGATCCACCATTCAAAATAGGTGGTACAGCTCACCTCCTTCCTTTACAGTGACTGATAACCCCTCTATATACAGTAGATAACACAGGATCCACCATTCACAATAGGTGATATCACAGCTCACCCACCTCCTGTACAATGACTTATAACACCTCTATATACTGTAGATAACACAGGATCCATCATTCACTATAGGTGATGTCACAGCTCACCTCCTCCTCCTGTATAATGACTGATACCTCTATATACAGTAGATAACACAGGATCCACCATTCACAATAGGTGTCACAGCTCACCCCCTCCTGTATAATGACTGATAACACCTCTATATACAGTAGACAACACAGGATCCACCATTCACAATCGGTGATGTCACAGCTCACCTCCTCCTGTACAATGACTGCTAACACCTCTATATACTGTAGATAACACAGGATCCACCATTCACAATAGGTGTCACAGCTCACCTCCTCCTCCTGTATAATGACTGATAACACCTCTATATACAGCAGATAACACAGGATCCACCATTCACAATCGGTGATGTCACAGCTCACCCACCTCCTGTACAATGACTGATACCTCTATATACAGTAGACAACACAGGATCCACCATTCACAATCGGTGATGTCACAGCTCACCCACCTCCTGTACAATGACTGATAACACCTCCATATACTGTAGATAACACAGGAGCCACCATTTACAATAGGTGTCACAGCTCACCCCCTCCTGTATAATGACTGATAACACCTCAATATACAGTAGACAACACAGGATCCACCATTCACAATCGGTGATGTCACAGCTCACCTCCTCCTGTACAATGACTGCTGACACCTCTATTTACAGTATATAACAGGGTCCACCATTCACAATAGGTGATGTCACAGCTCACCTCCTCCTGTATAGTGACTGATAACACCTCTATATAAATCATATAATCACATCACCGCTAACTTGCTATATTTAGCGCTGACATTCGCACCTTTGCCAGTGACTAGTGGTAGCCATGAATTTGTTTAGTACAAGAGCCATCGCTCCCATACACATGCATGCTGAATTCAGCTGAGCATGCACTTGTTCTGACCCTTCTGCTGGTGGTTTATCTCCAGCATCTTGATTTTCCCTGACATCTACATGGATGGACACCCCGTACACGTTATGCCCCACTGTCCTGCTGAGTCCTTGGTTATGGCCGATAGATCTGTACTCTGCCACCCCGGGGTGGGGCAGGCGGCAGGGATTGTAGTCTACTGCTTCCTGATCCCCCCCCCCCCCCGGGAGGTGGAGGCCGGGATAAGGCTCGTCCGTACTCCCATGGCCCCATGATGTGAGCAGCCGCGCTCGCCGGAGACCCATGTGTGCATGACATGAAGACACATTTACCCGACCGTCACTTCTTACGTTTTCTGTGTTTGTTCAGCTCTGCGTACACGGGGTGGGACTGACGCATGGACTTACAGTGAAGTCCCAGGCAGCTGAGACTCCCGTCAGGTTTGGGTTTTTTTAAAAATCATTTTTTGCCATTAAGTTTTATAAAAAAAAAAAAAACTTCAGATTTTGCTTTTACGGTCTTTGTTTCCCTGCACAGTTACCTTTTGATGTGATTGGTAATCATAAATCAGCCGAAATAAGCTAAAGAGGAAAGACAGGTAAGTTACAAACTCAGCACAATGAGCTCCCTGACAGTTTCTCAGTTAACTCCTTCTGCAGCCAGCAATAGAAAGTGCAATACATTGGCTATTACAGGCAAACAGTGCCACATTTGTAATGAAATGCATGCATTTAAAGGCCCCAAAGTTGGAGAACTCCCTTTGCCGCTGAGGAAAGCATGGCGTGTACTTTTGCTCTGCAATGTGGAAGTGCTTCTGCTTCCTTCCACTTTGTTTCCAGTATGCACAGATATAGAACATGCTGCTTACTGGAAAACCCTCCATGTTCGGAAGTTGTAGAAATCGGGAGGTCACTGGGGGGCACCAGGGGTCCTGCATCGGGGAGCTTAGAATCGGACTATGTAAGAGTGGTGTTTCTTTCCCACTTCTGGTAAAGCGATCTATATGATAATAATTCTGGATAATGTGAGCCCCTACGACTTATCCCGCTCAGTCTGTTCTGCCCTTACTTCACATTATGTAAATGGTTTTTTCCTTGGCTACAAAATGATTAGTCAGATTTTCTCCCTCTTTTTTTTTTTTTTTTTTTTTCTAGAGGACAAACCTCCATTTCTCCAACTGCTCCTATATAAATGATGCAATCTAGCTGCCTGCAGCCACCACTAGGGGGAGCTGACTACATAGTGAGAATACATTGACCTCAGTACTGAAACGTATACACTAAGCTCCCCCTAGTGGCAGCGGCAGGGAACCTATCACATTGAGCATTCAGTCCAATCAGTGGGCACCATGTTTTGGAGCACGAGGCGCTCACAGTTATATATAGGTTTGTGGGAAAAGTTTTGGGATAATTTCCATTCATTTAGATGTGTGCTTGTTTAGTGTCCAGTGGGTGGTCCCGCTCAGTGATAAAAGGAAGACTGCCCACTGGACTCCATCTAGCATTTGTCTCTGTTCTTGAGATGTATATAAATCTTGTACTTTTTTGTCAGGTGGGTGTGGTTCTAAGCTATTTTTGTGTTCATTTTTTTAGACCACGCCCACTTGGCAAAAAAAGCTAGATTAATACTCTGGGAAGAAGAGGCCATAACTCAGGAACGGAGAGTAGCACGAACAAAAGAAAAACATCGCTGGAATCAGGAGAACAGTGGCGTTTACACGAGCTGAAAAAAAAAAGACATTTTATGGCAAGTGATAAAAAGGATATTTCCATCTTAGATATTTATGGCCAATCGACAGTATATGTCAAATATTTTATCCACTAAGGTTCCACTTCTGAGACTTCTGCCAAATGGAAAAGTGGGGGTCCAGCATGGCTGGCTATGTTGGTGTCCAGCTTGCATGCTGCTTCCCCCATTGTGTATGGAACTGTGACATGCGGACTTTCCTTCCCCCGCTTGTTACAAAATTTGCATTGATGGTTACAGTAGCTTGAGATAATATTAACCCCTTTAAATTGTCAACACAGGGAGGGGGGGGAGGGGAAAGTCAGAGAGGGTCCAGTTATTTTTCTAAATGGCGTCCCTGCTGCCAGCTGTACAGTTGTGCCCCTGCGGGGACCATGATGGGGATGGCTGTCAGAGCTGATGCGACACCTGCCACATCTCACTGACTCAAATGAAGAGTTTCACATGGCAGCAGTCCACGAGCGGCTGCGCTGACACGAAACCTCTAGAAAGACTCGTCTTACTGATTTCTGCTGTTTCTTACTCTGAGAAATTACACGAAAAAAATAAAAACGTTTTCTCAGCGCTTCAATCTGTAGTGAAAATGACAGATTCTTATCAGAGGAAATATTTTTAGTCTTCATAAGAATACAGGAAATGTTTTATCAGTAACTGGCAACGTACGGCGCTTCTTATATAGGTGCTGCTCACAAAATTAGAATATCATCAAACAGTTAATTTATTTCAGGCCTTCAATACAAAAAGTGAAACTCATACAGAGAAATATTCAGAATTGAGAGTCCTCGGTGGTTGATACCATTTAATGGCTAAGGCTGGAGTCACACACAACGTATAAAATATAGGTCCGTTTTTTGCGGACCAGAATCGCACAAAATGTTTCATGAACAGTGATCCGTATGTCATCCGATTGTCATGCGAGGATGCGATTTCTCATCCATGTGACATCCGTATGGCATCGGTATGACGAGATTTTCTCGCCAGCTTGCAAAATGGATGTATAATGGAGCCCAATGACAGGTTAAAACAAAAAGCGAAAGAATAGATATAGACACATAGAATATATATATATATATATATATATATATATATATATATATATTTATTTCATAGAGTTCTACATAGCATAATAGCCGCTAAATCAATTGCCGGCTTCTGTAAAATCAATACAAAACCCGACATGAAATGACACAGGGTTTACATACAGTAATCCATTTAATTTCATTTAGTTTTATATACGTCTTTGACTAATAATTAGATTAGGGTATGTGTGTAAAATTTTGGACATGTAGGTGTAAAATTAACGGGTAAATTAGTTGAAAAAAATTGCGTGGGATCCCATGGTAATTTCTCTGCCAGAGAGGGAAAGCCAATGAGTGAGGGCAGATATTAATAGCCTAGAGAGGGACCATTGTTTTTGCCCCCCCCTTCCTAAAAAAAAATCTGCCCCAGCTACCCCAGAAAAGGCACATCTAGCACTTAGCCTCTCTATTCCCATTGCCTTTTAGCAGTGGCTCATAGGTTAATAATAATGGGTTAATGTCACGTTGCTATTGAAAGGTGACATTAAGCCGGGTTAATAATGGAGAGGTGTCAATAAAACACCTCTCCATTATTAATCCTATAGTAGTAAAGGGTTAAAAAAAAGCACACATTAAACTTTTTTTTAATGAAATAATCACACAAAGTTTTTGACTAAATTTATTATTCTGCTAATCCAACAGAATCCCTTGTTGTCCTGAAACCCCCCCCCCCAAAAAAAAGCTATATCCACACCTCTCCGCCGTTCAATCAGGTCCCCAGCTGCAATCCATCACAAGTGGTTAACTAGTTTACAACAGGGACCGGTGCTAATGCTACCGACTCCACTGTAAACCACTGCAGAATGAATGAATTCATCTCTGCACAGGCATCCCAGCTGACCGGGGATGAACTAATAAGCATGGGAAAGTTTCTGAACTTTTTCCCACGCTGTCAGTTCACCTCCAGTCAGCCGGGGACTTCGCAGAGCCTCATTGACGTCAGCGGTAGTCACTGAGGCTGAGCGGAGTCCCTGGCTGACCGGAGGTGAACTCAGGATAAAAAGTTCAGAAACTTTCCCACACTTATTAGTTCATTCCCGGTCAGCCGGGATGCCTGCGCAGAGATGAATTAATTCATTCTGCAGTGATTTACAGTGGGGCCGGTTATTTATTTATTTATTTTTTTTACAGAACGGCTTTTTTTGGATTAGCAGAATAATAACTTTGTGTATTTATTTCATTAAAAGAATTTTTAATTAATGTGTGTCTTTTTGTAACCCTTTACTTTTCTAGGGTTAATAATGGAGAGGTGTCTTATTGACACCTCTCCATTATTAACCCGGTTTAATGTCACCTTTCAATCGCAAGGTGACATTAACCCATTATTATTAACCCATGAGCCACCGCTAAAGGCAATGGGAATAGCGAGGCTAAGCGCCAGAAAAGGCGTATCTTATAGATGCGCCTTTTCTGGGGTGGCTGGGGGCAATTTTTTTTTAGCTGGGGGAGCAAAAGCAATGGTCCCTCTCTAGGCTATTAATATCTGCCCTCACGGGCTTTCCCCTTCTGGTGGAGAATTTACCGCGGGAGCCCACGCAATTTTTTTCAACAAATTTACCGTATTTTTCGGACTATAAGATGCACCGGACCATAAGACGCACCCCAATTTTCAGTAGAAAAATAGGGGAAAAACAATATGTCAAATGGGGGTCCGTCTTACAGTCCGAATTCAGCTTACCTGGGAAGGGATCCGGCACAGGTGGATAAGTAGTCACAGGGGTCATTCAGTGGTCCAGGCTCGTGCGGTGGCGGCTCTGTGCTGGGGCAGGTTGGTTGTGCTGGGGCAGCTGTGCTGGGGCAGGTGGGCTCTGCGGTGGTGGCAGCTGTGCTGAGGCAGGGGCAGCTGTGCTGGGACAGGGGCAGCAGCGCTGGGGCAGGGGCAGCAGTGCTGGGGCTGGGGCAGGTGGGCTCTACGGTGGTGGCAGCGGGCGGCGCTCTGCGGTGCGGTGGTGGCAGCAGGCTGTGCTCCGGTGCAGGGGCCGCGGCTCCGCCGGCATTTCTTCGCAGCCCGGAGGCCCCCGCAGTTCCCTTGCTGGCCGCCGCCATGTTGCGGTGGCCTCCGGGAGCATGGATGCTGGAAAGATGGCCGCCGGTCCGGGGACGGCGCATGCGCGGGATCAGATCTTGTCCCGAGATCTCGGGGGACGAGATTAAAATCTCGGCAACGAGATCTCGTCCCTCGAGATCTCAGGACGAGATCTGAAGCTGCGCTTGCGCCGTCCCTGGACCGGCGGCCATCTTCCCGGCGTCCATGCTCCCGGAGGCCACCGCAACATGGCGGCGGACAGCAAGGGAGCTGCGGGGGCCTCCGGGCTGCGAAGAAGTGCCGGCGGAGCCGCCGCCCCTGCACCGGAGCACAGCCCGCTGCCACCACCACACCGCAGAGCAGAGCCCCGCCACCAGCCACCAGGTTAGACCGTGTATTGCGACCATAAGACGCACCCCCCACTTTCCCCCAAAATATTTGGGGAATAAAGTGCGTCTTATGGTCGGAAAAATACGGTACTTGTTAATTTAACACCTACATGTCCCAAATTTTACACACATACCCTAATCTATTTATTAGTCAAAGACATATAAAAAACTAAATGAAATGAAATGGTTTACTGTATGTAAACTATGTGTCATTTATTCGGACTCCCATGACAGCACCACGAGAGAGGGGATCCGCCCTTCGGGAACAGGAAACCTACAGATACAAAAGGGCGGCACCTCTCCCACGCATCAGTTGGTTTCCTGTTCCTGAGGGGACGGGATCCTGCAGATGACCGGATCCCAGGCCGGCCGGCTGGTTCAGGTAGCGGGGGGGGGGGGGGTCTCCTACCTCGGCCTGGTGCGGAGCTCCTGGAAGACGCCACGGTGGCCCAGGATGGGTGGCACGGCAGTGGCGTAGACAGCAGGGAGCGGCGTCCGGAGGAGGTCCGTCTCCATAAGCAGACCGCGCCGGTGAGTATGCCCCCCGGGGACTCCCAGCTCCAGCGGTGCGATCGCGGTGGCGGGGGGGGGGCCGGCGCGGCTGCAGGGCGTTGGGGCCAGGGAGCGCTCCATAGTGCAGGGCCCGGGCGTTCCGCGTGACTTCCGGTTACGCCGGGAGTCGCGGTGACGTCAGGGGGCGGAGCCTCGGGGCACTTCCGGGTCGGCGGCGCACTGCGCAGGCGCCGGAACCCAAGATGGCGGCGCCCATCGGGAGGATGCCGGTAGGCGCCGGTTCCCCTGCCAGAAGCGGCGCAAGCTGGGGGGGGGAGCCCTAGTAGAAGGGGGGGCGCGGCAGGAGATAGCTGCTGTGCGGAGGAGGGGTATATAGGCAGGACCCTAGATGGGTGCCTTGCCTTGGCCACATTATTGCAAGCAGTAATGGAGAGCGATCAGGAGCAGCAGCAAAAGCAGCAGCTACGGCGGCAACAGCGACAATCTTCACTGCCGCCCCTGGATGACCTTAGGCAGGTCAAACAGAAGAAGAAAGAGGCCCGTGACAGTAAGGAGCGTCCGGCACTGGTAAGTGATCTTCGTGAATGTTCACTCAGTGACAGGGCCTCCTTCTGTGTTTTATTCTAGGGGAAGAAAGCTACGAGTAAAACCAGACACAGGGAATGCGCACTCTGTGCATGCCCGTTACCAGATTCATGCCCCAAAAAGTTATGTCCCCCCTGTATCCAGCAGACAGTGGCGGAGGAGTCGCCTGCAGTAGCGGCGTGTTTAAGGGATATAGTAAGGGCAGAGATGAAGGAAACCCTAAAATCCCTGTCCCAACCAGAGAGTGTGAGAGGTGAGGACCCGGTGGAGTCGGATTCCTCAACAGAGTGGAGGAGAAGTAAGGGCTCCCACATTTCATCTCCCTCGTCCTCCTCAGAAGACGAGGACTCTGGTCGGTTTTGCCTGCCGCTCGACTGTGTAGACAAATTGGTAAAAGCGGTCAGTGGAACAATGGAGGTGGAGGAACCGAAGCCTCAATTATCCATGCAGGATGTGATGTTCGGGGGGCTGGAGCAGAGGAAGCGTAGGGTCTTCCCACTAAACGAAAAGATCCAGGATCTCATCCGCAGAGAGTGGAAAAAGCCAGATAAAAAAGTGTCGCTACCACCAGCCCTCAAGCGGAGATATCCTTTTGACGATACAGCAATGAATACTTGGGACAAGGCCCCCAAGTTAGATGCAGCTATAGCGAAAGCATCGAAAAAATCCTCGCTACCCTTTGAGGACATGGGGTCCCTCAAAGATCCTCTTGACAGGAAGGCAGACACCTTCCTTAAAAATACCTGGGAAATGGCAGCCGGTTCCTTAAGACCAGCAGTAGCATCGACTTGCACGGCCAGGTCCATGATGGTCTGGTTGGACCAGTTAGAGTCACAGTTAAAACAAGGAACATCTAGACAGGCAATCATTGGGGCCCTTCCAATAATCCAGGATGGCGCAGTCAGAATGGCCGCCAGGGCAGCAGGACTCTCTAATGCGGCTCGGAGAGCCCTGTGGCTGAAGTGCTGGCCGGGAGATATTCAGTCCAGGGCGAAACTCTGCACTATCCCGTGTGAGGGGGAATATTTATTCGGAGCAGTCCTGGACGAGCTACTGGAGAAGGCCGGGGATGATAAAAAGAAATTCCCAAATCTTTGGTCGGCATCTTACCGACGTCCGTTTAATAGAAGGAGATTCGGTCAAGGGAGAAGGCGTAACCCGTCACCTAATAGAGACCGTCCCAGATGGGAGGATAGAAGGAGAAGAGGTACGGGCTTCATGTTCAGACGCTCGTCGAGAGAGCGTAAAAGACAAAATCAATGACTAGCAATTCCCGTGGGGGGTAGACTGTCATCCTTCCTCCCAGCATGGCTGCAGATCACCAATAGTGACTGGGTGCGGAATATGATATCCACCGGACTCAGGTTGGAGTTCACTCAGGTCCCACGGGATACCTTTAAACCTACACCCTTAAGGTCTTCACCCTTCGAGCAGGCGGCTTTAGAAGCAGAGGTCGTGAGCCTGTGTCTAAAAAAACGTCCTGATAGAGGTTCCAGAGTCTGAGAGAGGAAGAGGGTTCTACTCTCCCTTATTCCTAATCCAAAAGCCGGATAAAACATTCAGAACGATTATCAATTTACGTTTCCTTAATGAGTTTTTGGTTAAACGCACCTTTAAAATGGAGTCCATTAGTTCGACAATAAAGATGCTGTTTGACGGGTGTTTTATGGCAATAGTGGACTTAAAAGACGCATATTATCATGTGCCCATTCACGCAGATTTTCAGCAGTTCCTGAGAGTGGCGGTATCAATAGACGGTATAATCCGTCATTATCAATATAGAGCCCTTCCCTTTGGTCTCTCAGCAGCACCCCGGGTATTTACAAAAATAGTGGTCGAAGTTATGGCTCATTTACGGGAAGTTGACATCTTAATTATTCCATACTTGGATGATTTTTTGATTGTGGGAAATTCGGTGGACCATTGTCTATCTCAGATTAAAAAAGCTAAGTCCAGATTAGAGAACCTCGGATGGATAATAAATTACGAGAAATCCCGTTTTCAGCCCTTAAGGGTCCAGAAGTTTCTAGGCCTGCTGTTAAATTCAGAAACTCAGCAGTGTCTGTTACCCGTAGATAAATTACAGCAGATACAGCAGCAGGTTCTTCGGGCAATCGATAGACCCTCCATGACCCTTAGGCAGACCATGTCCCTGTTAGGCTCCCTAACCTCATGTATTCCAGCGGTCAAGTGGGCACAATTCCACACTAGGGCCCTTCAGAAAGACGTCCTGGTTAATAGTAGAACCTTAGAGGGCTCCTTGCAGGGTCAAATATTGCTGAGCCCCTCAACTATTACATCTCTTAGGTGGTGGCACGATGTCGGAAATTTGGCCTCGGGGGTGCCCTGGGTAATACAGATAACCCGCGTAATAACCACAGACGCTAGTCCTTGAGGTTGGGGGGCCCATATGGGTGAAATAGTGGTACAGGGGCAATGGGGCTCCGATGCTGAGATATCATCTAACCAGAGGGAGCTGCTGGCAATTGAATTGTCCATTAAGAAACTCATTATGTATCTACAGGGCCATCATGTGAGGATACTCTCGGACAACCAGGTAGCGGTAGCCTATGTCAACCACCAAGGTGGAACCCGCTCCAACGCCCTGATGCGGATAACGGAACGTCTCCTTCAGATAACAGAGAAAAATTTTCTATCTTTAACCGCGCTCCACATCAGCGGAAAAGACAACATGAAGGCAGACTTTCTAAGCCGCAGGGCCCTAAGGCAGGGAGAATGGGCGTTAAACTCACACATCTACAACCAGATTGTCCGCAAATGGGGTCAACCGGAGGTGGACCTCTTTGCCACCAAGGAAAACAGGAAGGAAAAAACTTTCTGTTCCCTAAATCCCAGGGAAAATCCACTGGCAGTGGACGCCCTCCTAATAAAATGGGACTTCTCGCTGGCTTATGCCTTTCCGCCTTTAAACCTTCTACCTCTGGTAGTGAGGAAGATCAGGGAAGATGGGGCAAGAGTCATATTGATTGCCCCCTTCTGGCCCAGAAGGACCTGGTTTGCATGGTTGAGGACCATGTCAGTAAGCGATCCTTGGGTACTGCTGAACCTTCCAGATCTCCTCTACCAGGGGCCAGTCAACCACCCACAAGTAGCGGGACTCCGTTTGACGGCATGGTGTTTGAGAGGACACTATTGAGGGATAGAGGGTTCTCAAAAAACCTAATCGATACACTTCTAAAAAGTAGAAACAAACCACCACAGGTATATATGCTAGAACCTGGAGGCGATTCTTGTCCACCTGTGAGTTTGATATCAGGGATGGAATACCCGTAAAACAGATTCTAAAATTCCTCCAGAGGGGTCTCGAGTTGGGCCTTTCCACGAGTACACTGAAAGTACAAGTTTCAGCTTTAGGGGCCCTATTTGCATGCAACATTGCCGGTAACCATTGGGTTGCAAGATTCATTAAGGCAGTTACCAGATCGAGACCCATACTCAAAGATAGGTGTATGCCTTGGGACTTAAATTTAGTCCTGACAGCCATGACAGAGAGACCGTTTGAGCCTCTGGATTCGGCTTCACTAAAAACGATATCACTTAAGACAGCCTTTTTGGTAGCAATAACATCGGCACGTAGAATAGGCGACATACAGGCACTTTCCAGATTACCTCCGTACACAGAATTCTTACAGGATAGAGTAATCCTAAGGCCAGACCCGGCATACCTTCCCAAGGTAGCATCTCATTTTCATAGGACACAAGAGATAGTTCTGCCTTCCTTCCTCCCTAATCCAACCAATTCTAAAGAACAAAAACTTCAGGCTCTAGATGTTAAGAGATGCCTGCTTAAATATTTAGCAGCCACAGATCCTTGGAGGAAGGAGAACGCATTATTTTTATCCTTCCAAGGTTCCAGGAAAGGGTATAGAGTGTCAAAGCGCACGTTAGCGAGGTGGATTAGGGAGGCTATCTCTCTTGCCTACACAGCAGGTGGCGGTCCGGCTCCACAGAACCTGAGGGTGCATTCCACTCGTGCCATGGCATCAACCTGGGCAGAGAGAGCGGGAGTATCAATTGACCAGATATGTAAGGCGGCCACCTGGTCATCTCCTTCCACCTTTTTTAACCACTATCGGTTAGACATGGGTGCCTCCTCAGATCTCACCTTTGGGCTAAGGATGCTGCAGGCTGTAGTCCCTCCCTAAATTAGTTTACATCTCTGTAATTCTCTCGTGGTGCTGTCATGGGAGTCCGAATAAAGTATTAAGTTACGTACCGGTAACGGTATTTTTCGGAAGCCCATGACAGCACCCTTAGTTCCCTCCCTTGTTCACGTATAGGGGTGCACCCCTTTAGAAGATTGTTTCACGAATTTACCTTATGTGGGAGATGGTATAAAGAATTGTAAATAGGATAGATAGGTTGTATATATAGTGTATATGCGGTGTACTAACCATGGTAGCCTCTCAAGCTCTGTAATCCAACTGATGCGTGGGAGAGGTGCCGCCCTTTTGTATCTGTAGGTTTCCTGTTCCCGAAGGGCGGATCCCCTCTCTTGTGGTGCTGTCATGGGCTTCCGAAAAATACCGTTACCGGTACGTAACTTAATACTTTCATGTCGGGTTTTAGAATGATTTTACAGAAGCCGACAATTGATTTAGCAGCTATTATGCTATGTAGAACGCTATGAAATATATGTCTCAATGACGTGTGTATGTATGTATGTGTGTGTATATCTACTGTATGTATATATCTATTCTTTCGTTTCTTTATTAGACGTCAGTGTGATTTTTACTGTATCGCGCACTGAATTGCCGGCTTTTGTTAAAGGACACTGGTGAGTATTTCTCGCAAGTCACACTTGTGGTCCATGTGTAATCCGCAGCTTTCTCGCACCCATAGACTTGCATTGGCACGTCTCGGCCGAGAATCGCTGACCATCGCAGCATGCTGCGATTTTCTCAGCCTGTTTAAAACGGGCGAGAAAAAATCGGATGATGGGACTGCCCCATAGATTAACATTGGTCCGAGTGCTATGCAATTTTTTTATCGCATAGCGCTCGTCCGTTTTTCTTGCTAGTGTGACGCCAGCCTAACTGAAAAGATGGTAACAAATTGCAAGCTTTCGATACTATTGCAATTTGTTACAATCTGTTCAGTTAGCCATTAAAAGGTATCAACCACTGAGGACTCTCAATTCTAAATATTCTTCTATCTACTGGCTAACATGGTACAAAGATATACATCTTTCCTGTATATCATATAGTCATTACACACAGAGTGATCTATTTCTTGTGTTTATTTCTGTTAATGTTGATGATTATGGCTTACAGCCAATGAAAACCCAAAAGTCGTCATATCAGTAAATTAGAATAATTAACAAAAAGCATCTGCAAAGGCTTCCTAAGCATTTATAAAGGTCCCTTAGTCTCTTTCAGTAGCTCCACAATCATGGGGAAGACTGCTGACTTCACAGATGCTCCAGAAGGCAGTCACTGACACACTCCACAAGGAGGATAAGCCACAAAAGGTCATTGCTAAAGAAGCTGGCTGTTCAGAGTATTGTATCCAAGCATATTAACCCCATTCATGACCGGAGGTATTTTTTTGGTTTTGCGCTTTAATTTTTCGCTCCCTTTCTTCCCAGAGCCATAACTTTTGTTTATTCCGTTAATATGGCCGTGTGAGGGCTTATTTTATGCGAGACGACTTGTACCTTTGAAAGACACCATTGGTTCTAACATATCGTGTCTTGGAAAACAGGAAAAAAAATTACAAGTGCTGTGAAATTGCAAAAAAAAGTGCAACCCTACACTTTTTTTTTTGTTATGCTTTTTTACTAGGTTCACTAAAAGCTAAAACTGACCTGTTATTATGATTTTCCAGGTCATTACGAGTTCATAGACACCAAACATGTCTAGGTTCTTTTTTATGTAAGTGGTGAAAAAAAATTCGAAAGTTTGTTAAAAAAAAAAAAGCTTCATTTTCTGATACTCGTAGTGTCTCCATTTTTCATGATCTGGGGTTGGGTGAGGGCTTATTGTTTTGCATGCCGAGCTGATGTTTTTAAGGATACCATTTATGTGCAGATACGATCTTATTGATCGCCCATTATTGCATTTTAATGCAATGTCACGGCGACCAAAAAAAAGGGAATTCTGGCGTTTTGACTTTTTGTCTCGCTACGCCGTTTAGCAAGCAGGATAATCCTTTTTTTATTGATTGGGTGATTCTGAACGCGGCGATATCAAATATGTGGAGGTTTGATTTTTTTTTATTGTTTTATTTTGAATGGGGTGAAAGGGGGGTGATTTGAACTTTTTATATTTTTTTAATATTTTTGAAAACTTTTTTTTAACTTTTGACATGCTTCAATAGTCTCCATAGGAGACTAGAAGCTGCCATAACCCAATCAGCTCTGCTACATACAGGAGATGATCAGATCGCCTGCATGTAGCAGAATACCTCACTTGCTATGAGCGCCGACCAACGGGTGGTGCTCATAGCAATCCAGCAGTGACAACCATTAGAGGTCTGCAGAAGACCTTTGGTTGTCATGCCAACCCATCGGTGACCCGCGATTACGTGATGGGGGCCACCAATGAGCGGATTTCCGGCACAATTGCTGAAGATGCACGCTAAATGCCGCTGTCAGAGTTTAATGGCGGCATTTAAAGGGTTAACAGCTGGGAAGGATCGCAATTCCTCCCGCAGCTGTTAGCGGCACATGTCAGCTGTTCAAAACATTTGACATGTGCTGGGAACTGTGCTGGCTCATCAGGGGCGTATCTAGGGGGGGGCAGCCGGGGCAGTTGCCCCGGGCACAGCCAGCAGGGGGCGCAGTCCGGGCCGCCTAATGCAGCGGTCCACAATGTTCTCCCTGGCGGCTGCATTCTGCCGCCCCCCCCGGCCTGAGAGTCGGCGGTTCTCTGTGTCAGCTGTCAAGCTGACAGCTGGCGCAGAGAAGGTGCGCGTGCCGGCTCCCAGGGAACAATTGTACTGGCGTCTGTATAGACGCCAGTACAATTGCAGCTCTGACCGCCGGGCCAGAGCGACGTCAGCAGCGTGACATGTCATGTGATCACGCTGCTGACGTCACTCCCCAGCGCCCAGAGTGACCGCTCAGTGCTGGTGGTAAGTGTGCTCCAATGTGGAGCTGAAGAAACCACCGAAGATGGGGTTAATGAGTGGGGATGGGGTTAATGCGTGGGGGGGTTAATGAGTGGAGATGAGGTTAATGTGTGGGGGGGTTAAAGAGTGGGGATGGGGTTAATGTGTAGTGGGGTTAAAGAGTGGGGATGGGGTTACTGTGTGGGGGGTAAAGAGTGGGGATGGGGTTAATGTGTGGGGGGTAAAGAGTGGGGATGGGGTTAATGAGTGGGGATGGGGTTAATGTGTAGTGGGGTTAATAAGTGGGGATGGGGGTTACTGTGTGGGGGGTAAAGAGTGGGGATGGGGTTAATGTGTGAGGGGTAAAGAGTGGGGATGGGGGTTACTGTGTGGGGGGTAAAGAGTGGGGATGGGGGTTACTGTGTGGGGGGTAAAGAGTGAGGATGGGGTTAATGTGTGGGGGGTAAAGAGTGGGGATGGGGTTACTGTGTGGGGGGTTAAGAGTGGGGATGGGGTTAATGTGTGGGAGGTAAAGAGTGGGGATGGGGGTTAATGTGTGGGGGGTTAAAGAGTGGGGATGGGGTTACTGTGTGAGGGGTAAAGAGTGGGGATGGGGTTAATGAGTGGGGATGGGGTTAATGTGTAGTGGGGTTAATAAGTGGGGATGGGGGTTACTGTGTGGGGGGTAAAGAGTGGGGATGGGGTTAATGTGTGAGGGGTAAAGAGTGGGGATGGGGGTTACTGTGTGGGGGGTAAAGAGTGAGGATGGGGTTAATGTGTGGGGGTAAAGAGTGGGGATGGGGGTTAATGTGTGGGGGG
Source organism: Dendrobates tinctorius (assembly GCF_039654945.1). Taxonomy (NCBI): domain Eukaryota; kingdom Metazoa; phylum Chordata; class Amphibia; order Anura; family Dendrobatidae; genus Dendrobates; species Dendrobates tinctorius. The sequence goes on from NW_027361788.1 coordinate 40,880,922, forward strand.
GTTAAAGAGTGGGGATGGGGTTACTGTGTGGGGGGTAAAGACTGGGGATGGGGTTAATGTGTGGGGGGTAAAGAGTGGGGATGGGGTTAATGTGTGGGGGGTAAAGAGTGGGGATGGGGTTAATGTGTGGGGGGTAAAGAGTGGGGATGGGGTTAATGTGTGGGGGGTAAAGAGTGGGGATGGGGTTAATGTGTGGGGGGTAAAGAGTGGGGATGGGGTTAATGTGTGGGGGGTAAAGAGTGGGGATGGGGTTAATATGTGGGGAGTAAAGAGTGGGGATGGGGTTAATGTGTGGGGGGTAAAGAGTGGGGATGGGGGTTAATGTGTGGGGGGTTAAAGAGTGGGGATGGGGTTAATGTGTGAGGGGTAAAGAGTGGGGATGGGGTTAATGAGTGGGGATGGGGTTAATGTGTAGTGGGGTTAATAAGTGGGGATGGGGGTTACTGTGTCGGGGGTAAAGAGTGGGGATGGGGGTTACTGTGTGGGGGTAAAGAGTGGGGATGGGGGTTAATGTGTGGGGGGGTTAAAGAGTGGGGATGGGGTTACTGTGTGGGGGGTAAAGACTGGGGATGGGGTTACTGTGTGGGGGGTAAAGACTGGGGATGGGGTTAATGTGTGGGGGTAAAGACTGGGGATGGGGTTAATGTGTGGGGGGTAAAGAGTGGGGATGGGGTTAATGTGTGGGGGGTAAAGAGTGGGGATGGGGTTAATGTGTGGGGGGTAAAGACTGGGGATGGGGTTACTGTGTGGGGGGTAAAGACTGGGGATGGGGTTAATGTGTGGGGGTAAAGAGTGGGGATGGGGTTAATGTGTGGGGGGTAAAGAGTGGGGATGGGGTTAATGTGTGGGGGGATTTGGGAGTGGGGATGGGGGGGTTATTTAATGTGTGTGAGGGATTTGGAGTGTGGATGGGGGTTACTTAATGTGTGTGAGGGATTTGGAGTGTGGATGGGGGGTTACTTAATGTGTGTGAGGGATTCGGAGTGGGGATGGGGGGATTTAATGTGTGTGAGGGATTTGGAGTGGGGATGGGGGTTATTTAATGTGTCGGGGATTTGGAGTGTGGATGGGGGGATTTAATGTGTGTGGGGAGATTTGAGGACACAGAGTATGTATGAGGAAACAGTATGGGGGTTGGGTGCAGACAGTATGGGGCGCAAACGGGTTAATGTATGTGGACACAGTATGGGGAGTCAGGGGTATGTGTGAGCAGACAGTATAGAGAGTGAGGGGGTAAATATATGATGAGACAGTATGGTGAACAGAGGCATGTTAGAGGAGGGAGGGGAATAGTGTGAGGCGACAGTATATTGCAGATATCTTTATTTAGGAGCATTATAATAACACTTCTATCTTTAAGGGCATCGTGTGGAGATTTGCTGCAGAAGACCGGAGAAGATGGAAGTCTGCAGAGACTGCTGTGGATGAGAAAACTCATCATGGGGTCTGGACAAGAAGAAGAAAAGGAGAACGACTCCAGAGACGACGTCATCTATAAGGTACTTGGATGTAAATGTTATTTGTGACACTGACTAATTCTCATGTTTTTATTTATGTTAGGAACATTACAGGGGTTGTC